>NC_134877.1:23906139-23983639 GCF_041734735.1 Babylonia areolata | reverse complement strand
ACACACATTTTACCCTGACCCACTAGTGGCTCAAGGATGTATGGACACTTCCTGGTGGTAAGAAGGCTTGTTAAATTTCTAACTACACACATTTTACCCTGATCCACTAGTGGCTCAAGGATGTATGGACACTTCCTGGTGGTAAGAAGGCTTGTTAAATTTCTAACTACACACATTTTACCCTGACCCACTAGTGGCTCAAGGATGTATGGACACTTCCTGGTGGTAAGAAGGCTTGTTAAATTTCTAACTACACACATTTTACCCTGACCCACTAGTGCCTCAAGGATGTATGGACACTTCCTGGTGGTAAGAAGGCTTGTTAAATTTCTAACTACACACATTTTACCCTGACCCACTAGTGGCTCAAGGATGTATGGACACTTCCTGGTGGTAAGAAGGCTTGTTAAATTTCTAACTACACACATTTTACCCTGACCCACTAGTGCCTCAAGGATGTATGGACACTTCCTGGTGGTAAGAAGGCTTGTTAAATTTCTAACTACACACATTTTACCCTGACCCACTAGTGGCTCAAGGATGTATGGACACTTCCTGGTGGTAAGAAGGCTTGTTAAATTTCTAACTACACACATTTTACCCTGACCCACTAGTGGCTCAAGGATGTATGGACACTTCCTGGTGGTAAGAAGGCTTGTTAAATTTCTAACTACACACATTTTACCCTGACCCACTAGTGGCTCAAGGATGTATGGACACTTCCTGGTGGTAAGAAGGCTTGTTAAATTTCTAACTACACACATTTTACCCTGACCCACTAGTGGCTCAAGGATGTATGGACACTTCCTGGTGGTAAGAAGGCTTGTTAAATTTCTAACTACACACATTTTACCCTGACCCACTAGTGCCTCAAGGATGTATGGACACTTCCTGGTGGTAAGAAGGCTTGTTAAATTTCTAACTACACACATTTTACCCTGACCCACTAGTGGCTCAAGGATGTATGGACACTTCCTGGTGGTAAGAAGGCTTGTTAAATTTCTAACTACACACATTTTACCCTGACCCACTAGTGGCTCAAGGACCAGCAGTCTGTACACTTCCTGGTGGTGAGAAGGCTTGATTAGTTAGATTTGATTTAACTGCACGTTTCACCGTGGTGTTTCTTTGTGTGTCTGTGTTGAGTTCTTTGTCGATGGGTTGAAGCTGAATGTGTGTGTGTGTGTGTGTGCGTGCCCTTGGTGTTTTCAGTACTGCATGAGTCACAAGGACGGTCAGCCAATCCGGGAGGTGCTGGAGAACAACCCTCTGCGTCTGTCCACCATGCTTCTGGGCCAGGTGCAGGTAGGTGTCCCTGTGTGTGTGTGTGTATCTGTGTGTGTGTGTGTGTGCGTCTGTGTGTGTGTGTGTGTGTGTGTGTGACTGTGTGTGTCTATGTGTGTGTGTGTTGTCTTTGTGTGTGTCCATGGGTGCGCCTCCTTCCTGTTTTTGAGATGATTTTTTTCTTCTTTTTTTTCTCTTTTTCTATATCGAAAGAAAAACAACAGAAGATACAAGCTTGGTACAAGGAGAGCAGGCGTACATACTGCTTTCTGTGGGTTTCCAAGCACAAGTTTGGTGCGTCTTCACAGGGCTTCGTTGGTGGGCGCTGAATTTTACAGACTAAGATCTTTTTGAAGCACTGAAGATGTGGATCAGACTCCCTGCCAACCTCTGACACTGACAACATCACCTCTTTTGAATCTGGCCTCAAAACTCATCTCATGTGTATATAGTTAGCAAGTTGCATTCTGGTGTGGTGTATGCTATATTGATGTAATATGTCAAATTAGAAGACTGTGTTTTTTAAAGCACACAGAGCATTTTTCTGGATATAGTGCTGGATAAATGTTCATTATTTGTTGTAATATTTATAAGGTATTTTGTTCGATACAGTGCTATATAAGTATCCATTACTGTTAGTAGTAGAATAAAGTATCTGGATATTGCTATATTAGTATCCATTATTAGTAGTAGTATTATGAATGTACTAAGAGCAGTTTTCTGGATGGGTACATTGTAAGTGTCCATTATTAATAGAATAGAATATGTCTTTATTACCAAGTGTACCGGGGTCACAAGGAATATTGGGGGGGATAGTACATAACAAGGTACGAACATAAATCGAAAATCATATACAAACACAGATACAGTAGAAATTAGGATACATACAAGTGCATATCAATATAAAAACTTGTGCATACTCACACATGCACACACTGCACACAGTCACACACACACACACACACACACACACACACACACACACACTGCATATTACATGTGGATGGGGCTGATGACTAGATCTTCAGGTAGATGGTTGTTGATAATAGTATCCTGAAGGTTTCTGGATAGCATGCTACATAGTATCCATTAGTAGTAGTAGTAGTATGAAGGTACTAAGAACAGTTTTCTGGATAGAGTACTGTTTAAGTATCCATTAGTAGTAGGAGTAGTATTCTGAAGGTTTCTAGGTAGAGTGCTATGTAAGTATCCATTATCATTATGAAGATGAGTTGTCCTGTGTCAGCCACAGTGATGATTTATGTATGTAGAATAGCATGTGTTTGGTAAAGCACCAAGAGCAATTTTCTGGAAAGTGATGTTATAAGTATTCATTAGGAGTAGTAGTAGTAGTAGTAGTTGTTGTATTAAGGTTTATTGTTGCAAGGTGCGTTTTGCTTTGGTATGTATGCATAACATTGATTGAATATGTTATGTTTTTTTGTAAAGCCCCAGGAGACGTTTTCTGGCTAGAATGCCATACTCCGAGGTAGTAGTGTTATGAAGATATACTCTATAAGTATCCATAATCGATATTATTGTTATGGACGAGTGTTGTCCTTAGAAGGAAGGTGGCAGAAGGGTTAAGATGCTGCTCCACTGTTACAGTATCTGTCGGGGTGTGGGTTCGATTCCGCTCACACTCTTTCTCCCAAGTTTGACTGGAAAATCATCTTCTTCTTGTTCTGTGTTCACTCGTATGCACACGAGTGGGCTTTTACATGTATGACCATTTTTACCCCGCCATGTAGGCAGCCATAGTCCGTTTTCGGGGGTGTGCATGCTGGGTATATTCTTGTTTCCATAACCCACCGAATGCTGACATGGATTACAGGATCTTAAACGTGCATATTTGATCTTCTGCTTGCATATACACACAAAGGGGGTTCAGGCACTAGCAGGTCTGCACATATGTTGACCTGGGAGATCATAAAAATCTCCACCCTTTACCCACCAGGCGCCGTCACCGTGATTCGAACCTGGGACCCTCAGATTGACAGTCCAACGCTTTAACCACTCAGCTATTGCACCCGTCAGACTGGAAAATCAAACTGAGTGTCTCTGGTCATTTGGATGAGATGATAAGCCGAGATCCCAAGTGCAACACACACTTGGCGCACTGAAAAAGAACCCAAGGCAAGAAAAGCAGTGTCCTCTGGCAAAGTTTTGAAGAAACCTGCTCCAGTAGGTACACAAATATATTGCATGAACATCAAGGCCTGACAAAGGGCGTTGGTAATGCTGTTGGTCAGGCATCTGCCTAGCAGACGTGGTGTAGCGTCTGTGGATTTGTTTGAACACAGTGACACGTCTTTGAGGAACAGAACCTGTTGTTGTCAGATGTCGGCGGCGGTGATGATACCGCCGATGGAGACGTGGGACCTGCAGTACCAGGCAATGGTGTTGATGAGTCGGCTAGTGCACTTCAACGACACCTGGCTGTCCTCCCAGAGCCAGCTGGTCAAACAGCTCCTGGATATCTGGGTGTCTGACGCCTTTGTCAAGAGGCACAACCGTGTGGTCAGTGTGTAGTGTGTGGGTGGGTGGGAGTGAGGTGAGGGAATGTGTGTGTGTGTGTGTGTGACGACACCTGGTTGTCCTTCCAGAGTCAGTTTGTCAAACAGCTCCTGGATAAGATAAGATAAGATAAGAATAACTTTATCATCTCCAGCTGGAGAAATTTGGTCAGGTGCATTATCACAACATAGACAAGTAAACAACATGGGGACCATAACTGTAAAAGTCAACAACAGCTTTTATACAAAGATACAAATGTAAAAAATATCACATACACCGTTTCATACATACATCCACACACTGCAGGTAATAACTAGTATTCTTAATGTAAAAACAGAAAGAATTAAGAAACATTATTTGAATATAATTATAAACATAGCCTACTGTACTGCACATTGATTATAATATCTAGGTGTTTGACACTTTCGTCAAGAGGCACAACCGTGTAAGGTCAGTGTGTAGTGTGTGTGTGGGTGGGTGGGAGTGAGATGAGGGAATGTGTGTGTGTGTGTGATGACACTTGGCTGTCTTCCCACAGCCAGTTTGTCAAACAGCCGTGTAACATCTGGGTGTCTGACATCATAGTCAAGAGGTTCACCTGTGTGGTCAGTGTGTAGTGTGGGTGGGTTAATATGTGTGGGGGGAGGGGGGGGGGAGAGAGCTTTTCTTGATAGAAATGTTCAAATCACATGAACCACTCAAGATTTCTCTTTCTGTCTCTCCTGTCACCCTCCCCCACACCTACCTGTCATACCTTTTTTTTCTCTTCATGTTATTCTGTTAACAGTGACACCACACCCACCTGTCATACCTTTTTTTTTTCTTTGTGTTATTTTATTAACAATGACAGCACACCCACCTGTCATACCTTTTTTTTTCTTCGTGTTATTCTGTTAACAATGACACCACACCTACCCGTCATAATACTTTTTTTTTTCTTTCGTGATATTTTATTAATTATGACAACAACACCAAACACCCATGTCATACCTTTTTTTCTTCATGTTATTTTATTAACAATGACACCACAACACCCACCTCACATACCTTTTTTTTCTTCTTGTTATTTTATTAACAATGACAGCACACCCACCTGTCATACCTTTTTTTTTCTTCGTGTTATTCTGTTAACAATGACACCACACCTACCCGTCATACCCTTTTTTTTTCTTCGTGTTATTTTATTAACGATGACACCACACCCACCTGTCATACCTTTTTTTTCTTCATGTTATTTTATTAACAATGACACCACACCCACCTATCATACCTTTTTTTCCTTCATGTTATTTTATTAACAATGACACCACACCCACCTGTCATACCTTTTTTTTCTTCATGTTATTTTATTAACAATGACACCACACCCACCTGTCATACCTTTTTTTTCTTTGTGTTATTTTATTAACAGTGACACCACACCCACCTGTCATACCTTTTTTTTTTCTTCATGTTATTTTATTAACAATGACAGCACACCCACCTGTCATACCTTTTTTTTTCTTCGTGTTATTTTATTAACAGTGACACCACACCCACCTGTCATATCTTTTTTTCCCCTTCATGTTATTTTATTAACAATGACACTCCCTCCTCTCACACATCATACCATGCAAAGTGAGTTGGAAGGCAGGGGGCAGTTTTGTAGAAGTAAGAAGCTTAGAATGCTTACAGATCGGTTTTGAAAAGATGAGCTATTAGCAAAGAGCGAAAGGCAAAGACATGACGGTGTCATGGATGTTGACAGTGATGTTGGTTTCACACAGGATCAGCAGGACTATGTCTTCTGGAAGGAGCCAGACATGCTGGTCAAATGTCTTCTCAACTTCTTCAAGTGGGTTCCTTGTGCACTGTTTTGTCTTTCAATGTCATACCACTTTGAAACCTCTCTCTGTTCTGTCTCTCAGTTTTGTTGTGTGCCCCTATCTCTCTCTCTTTCCCTCTCTCTCTCTCTCTCTCTCTCGCTCTCTGTTCTGTCTCTGAATGTCTCTGTGTGCCTCTCTCTCTCTGTCTCTTTCTGTCTTTCTTTCTGTTACACACACACACTCTCTCTCTCTCTCTCTCTCTCTCTCTGTCAGTGTCTGTGTGCCTCTCTCTCTCTCTCTCTCTGTCTCTTTGTTTTTTCTGTTACATTCTCTCTCTCTCTCTCTCTCTCTCTCTCTCTCTCTCTCTCTCTCTCTCTCTCTGTCACTTTCTGGGTTTTTTTCGGTTACATTCTCTCTCTCTCTCTCTCTCTCTCTCTCTCTCTCTCTCTCTCTCTCTCTCTCTCTCTCTCTGTGTGTGTCTCTGTCAGTGTCTGCATGCCTCTCTCTCTCTCTCCCTCTCTCTCTCTCTCTCTCTCTCTCTCTCTCTCTCTCTCTCTCTCACAGATGTGAGTGATGTTGTGTCTCTCAGTTTGACGCTGTGTTATACTCGTACATTATACATGTATTAAGTATTCAGTATAACTACTTTTATATGCGTACATGTTTGTGTGTCTCTTAGAACAACGGCAGATGTGTAAGTCGGCCAAAGTGCTAATATCTTCACCGTTGGAAAATAAAGATTCATTCATTCATTCATTCTCTCTCTCTCTCTCTCTCTCTCTCTCTCTCTCTCTCTCTCTCTCTGTCAGTGTCTGTGTGCCTCTCTCTCTCTCTCTCTCTGTCTCTTTGTTTTTTCTGTTACATTCTCTCTCTCTCTCTCTCTCTCTCTCTCTCTCTCTCTCTCTCTCTCTCAGTGTCTGTGTGTGTGTGTGTCTCTCTCTCTGTCACTTTCTCTCTGTTTTTTTCTGTTACATTCACTCTCTCTCTTTCTCTCACAGATTGATTGATTTAGTTTTGGCTTTGGTTTTCATCAATATTATTACTATTGATGCATGTTGTTATTTGTATTATGAACCCCCATGTCATTAGGGCTGTAAAGCTATTGACATTAAAGTGTTCAGTGTTCAGTGTTCTCTTTCTCTCTCTCTCAGTGTCTGCGTGCCTCTCTCTCTCTGTCTCTTCTCTCTGTTTCTCTCTCTCTCTCTCTCTCTCTCTCTCTCTCTCTCTCTCAGTGTCTGTGTGCCTCTCTCTCTCTCTCTCTCTCTCTCTGTCACTTTCTGTTTTTTTCGGTTACATTCTCTCTCTCTCTCTCTCTCTCTCTCTCTCTCTCTCTCTCTCTCTCTCTCTCTCTTTCTCTGTATCTGTCAGTGTCTGCATGCCTCTCTCTCTCTCGCTCTCTCGCTCTCTCTCTCTCGCTCTCTCTCTCTCTCTCTCTCTCTTCTTTCTGTTACACTCTCTCTCTCTCTCTTTTTTCTTTCTTTCATTTTTGTCCTCTTTTTTTTTTTTCACTCACTCGGTTAGCATGTCTTTTTCTGACTTTGTTGGTTTTATCACATGTGAGAGAGAAAGAACAATTCTATGGGTGAGAGAACTTCAGTATCATGATGTTTTCCACAACGGCATTTTGATGATGATTCTGTCAGCAGCCTGTTTTTAGGCGGCCCCAGCACCCCCCAGCCGCAGACTGTTCAGTTTTACAAAATCATTTTTACAAATAATAATAATAATGGATACTTATATAGCACACTATCCAGAAATCTGCTCTAGGTGCTTTACAAAAACGCTTTTGTTAACATAAAACATTACATCAATGTTACATACACACACACCAAAATGTGACCACACACACACACACACACACACACACACACACACACACACACACACACTGCATACATACATTTTAACATACATGTGTATCTAACAGCTACCCTAACATATATGCACACATAGGCAGGCACAAATTTACATAAACACATGCACACACAATACACATTCATATACATGCATGTAGTTATGTACACACACATATGTATACACACATAGTCAAGCACAGCTAACGCAAAGGAAGTGGACCTGCCACAAATCGCATGCTTTATTCACCCTTTTTGTTCACCTGATCAGAATGTTTCAGCACAGAAATGGAAACAATGAACAGACAAGCAGGCTAATTAATTAAATGATGGTGGTGAGAACAGAGTTTCAACACACACAACAGAGCTAATGTCATCAGCATTGCAGAGGCAAAAAACAACCAAAAAAACCACCCTTTTTTTGGAGCAATTGAAATGTTGCTCTTTGTGTGTGTGTGTGTGTGTGTATTATATGTATGTGTAGACGTGTGTGTGTGTGTGTGTGTGTGTGTGTTTGTGTGTGTCTGTGTGGGTATTGTACTGTGTGTGTGTGTGTGTGTATGTGTGTGTGTGTGTGTTATATTTGTGTGTGTCTGTGTGCAGACACAACAACATGGAGATCGAGCTGCTGTTCCACATCCTGCGCTGTTTCATGTTCCGCTTCATCCCCCAGTTCCAGTTTGTCAAGGACTTCCTGGAGGACACCGTTGCCAATGTGAGCCTCCTGGCCACCTCCTCTTTTCTTTTTTTACTGCTCCTCTCTCTTCTCCGCTCTCTCCTCTTCCTTTATCAAGCGCTTTGGTTTGTCTCTGCACAAGATTCAGCGCTATATGAATACTTACTGTTATTATTATTAGAAGAAGAGAAATTGTTCTCTTTGTATTTTGTATTTCTTTCTATCACAACAGATTTCTGTGTGTGTGTGTGAAATTTAGGCTGCTCTCCCCAGGGAGAGGGCGTCGCTACACTACAGCGCCACCCTTTTTTCTTTTTTCTTTTTTTTCCCCTGGGTGCAGTTTTATTTGTTTATCCTATCCAAGTGGATTTTTCTACAGAATTTTGCCAGGAACAACCCTTTTGTTGCCGTGGGTTCTTTTACGTGCACTAAGTGCATACTGCACATGGGACCTCGGTTTATCGTCTCATCCGAATGGCTAGCGTCCAGACCACCACTCAAGGTCTAGTGGAGGGGGAGAAAATATCGGCAGCTGAGCCGTGATTCGAACCAGCGTGCTCAGATTCTCTCGCTTCCTAGGCGGACGTGTTACCTCCAGGCCATCACTTCACTCTTTGCACAGACCTTGTGCTGTTTGTGTGATGGCCTCCTCTTTGTAACTGCTCTTATGTCTTCTGTTCCGTCACTGAAGAAGAGAAATTGTTCAGTCTTTGCTCAGACCTTGTGATGTTTGTCTCATGGCCTTCTCCTCTCTGTCAGTGGTAATCTCTCTTCTCTTCCTTTATTGAGCGCTTTGATTTATCTCTGCACAAGATTCAGCGCTGTGTGAATACTAATGATTATGATGATTATTATTATTAAAGAACAGAAATTGTTCTGTCTTTGCGCAGACCTTGTGCTGTTTGTCTCGTGGCCGCCTTCTTTCTGTCACTGCTCATCTCTCTGCTCCTCTCTCTTCCTTTATTAAAGCGCTTTGATTTGTCTCTGCATAAGATTCAAAGCTATGTGAATACTAATGATTATGATTATTGTTATTAAAGAACAGAAATTGTTCTGTCTTTGCGCAGACCTTGTGCTGTTTGTCTCATGGCCGCCTTGTCTCTGTCAGTGTAAATCTCTCCTTCTCCTTCATTGAAGAAGAGAAATTTCTCTGTCTTGAAGAAAAATTTTACCTGTTGCTATTAGGTGACTGTGTCACATGATAGGGTAGGTATGCCAAATTGCGAACGATCCAGTCGAAGCGACCAGCTCAAGTTGTGTACTGTGTAGTATGATAGTCAAACACAGTTCTTTTGTTTTTGAAGGTTTGCTCCTACTGGTTGCACCAGGAAAAGATTGTCTGCTCATTTTTTCCAAGTCCTACAACTTGCTTCCCCTGATTTTAGTATTTTGAGAGCACGTTTTTATAAATTACCCATACCTACCCTAGGTATTTTATATTCTGAATTACATCAGTGTCATTATGTATATCTATATCCGGTTGTTTTTAAAACTTCTGTTGGATGACGTGATTGTTGTTAATAATTAGCGTAGTGTTTGCTTATTTGTTGACACCCCTTTCAAAGATGATGTGATTGTTGTTAATAATTAGCGTAGTGTTTGCTTATTTGTTGACACCCCTTTCAACTGAATAAAGTAAACTCAGTTCAGTTTTCTTTGTTTCCCACTCACCCTATATCTTTGTCTGTGAAGATCTGTATTTCTTGATTAATACAATTCTTTTCATTTCTTTATTTGGATCAAAGGTACAAATTTTGTTGTGTTTTCTTCATTTCTTTCTTTCTTCTTCTTCTTCTTCTTCTTCTTCTTTTCTTTAGTGGGCTGCAACTCCCAAGTTCACTTGTATATACACAAGTGAGCTTTTACGTATATGACCGGTTTTACCCCCACCATATTAGGCAGCCATACTCTGTTTTCCGGGCTGGGGGGGGTCTTTCATTAAATTCAGGGTGTCTTACCTCTGTCTCTCAGTCAGCAGTCTCTAACTGTTTGCATTATAACACTTCTGAGTATTGTCGACTCGTTTATGTGTACCTTCTTGTTGTGTTTGTTTCTCGCTCATCAGAAGTACTCTGTGGACTGGAAGAGGAAGGCGTTCTTCAAGTTTGTGGAGGTGTTCCACGACCCTGACTTCCACCAGGAGCTGAAGGCAAAGGTAGGGACAGGTTGGGCATACTACATGTAAACATACAACATGTAAACATACAGCATGTAAACATACAACATCTCATTCTCTTGCTCTGCTGTACTTTGTGTACAGCTTTCGGTAGATGCATTTTCTTCTGCATGACATCTGAGAGCAATGTCAGACAAACAAACAAAAACAACAAAAAACTTGCGCAGATTCAGAAACTTAGTTAAGTAAGGTTTTACAACTTGGACCTAGCACTGTTGAACACTGCTTGCTTACAGGTAAGTAAAAAGTACCAGCGAAACGCCAAGAATCGTCACATCAACTGAAATGTAATGGAAGATGTTGCTCTTAAAAACGTGGCATCCCAGAAATAAAACTTATGCACAAATTGCAATATTGCCGTTTTCTACATGTGTGGGACTTAAAGAGAAACAGCTTTTGGGTTTAAATTCCCCCCCCCCTTTTTTTTTTTTTTTTTTTTTTGCTCACAGTTGAACGAGGCAAGCAAAACAGAGACAAACAGACAGGAGGCAGATGATAGAAAAAGAGAATCTGGGACCTTGTTGAAGAGCGCCATGCTGTGTGCTTTCAGATCTTGCAGTACATCATCATCCCTTCCTTCTACGCCTCCTTTGAGAAAGGGGAGTGCGACGCCCTGGTGGGCGGACCGCCTGCCCCGGATCAGGACACTGAGGACAACGTCATCAGCGTCTTCATCAACCGCATCATCGACCCGGAGAAGCCGTGGGGCACGTCGGACGCTGTGCGGATTCTGCTGACCCAGTTCTCCTGTCTGCTGGTGGAGCAGGCCTCCTCTCACATCCACGACGCCGCCAACAAGTACGCCCCTCACCTCGCCCGCCTTCTTGGCTGTCTTTTCTTCTTCTGTATTGGTGTTGTATTACTTTTTGACGGGCACAATAGCCAAACAGTTAAAGCATTGGACTTTCAGTCTGAAGGTCCCGGGTTCGAATCTCAGTAACAGCTCCTGGTGGGTGAAGGGTGGAGATTTTACTGATCTCCCAGGTCAACACATGTGCAGACCTGCTAGTGCCTGAACCCCCTTCATGTGTATACACAAGCAGAAGATCAAATAGGGATGTTAAAGATCCTGTAATCCATGTCAGCATTCGGTGGGTTATGGAAACAAGAACATACCCAGCATGCACACCCCCAAAAATGGAGTATGGCTGCCTACATGGCAAGATAAAAACAGTCATACATGTAAAAGCACACTTGTGTACATGCAAGTGAACATGGGAGTTGCAGCCCATGAGCAAAGAAGAAGAAGAAGCATTACTTTTTGTCACATCACATTTCTTTGTTGGAATCTCGGGCTGCAACGCACTGCTGTCATAGTGCAGCACTGCCCAACATTTTATTTTCTTTTTTATCTTTCACACTCAATCTGGGACAAGTTTCTAGTTGCTGTGGGTTCTTTTACGTTTGCTAAGTGCATGTCGCACATGGGGCCTTTGTTTATTGTCTCATCCATCCTAAAAGCTAATCAACGCTCCAGTCATTGTTGCATTTTCTTTTTGTCTCTTGTGTGTAAACAAAATGAGTGTATGTAATCACCCAGTCTCGTTGGTCTATGTATATATGCATCTGTGTGACTGTGGTAAGCTTCTGTGTGTGGTGTGTGTGTGGAAAACTTGAATGTTGCCATTTTCTCTACAGCCACAAGCGGTATAGGAACCAATTTGGTGGGATGATAGGTATGTACAATACCTTTCCAGTCATCCCTTAACGTAATAGACGTACACAAAAACTTGATACTGTGTTTCACAGCATGAGAAACCTGAAGCATTTTCTTGACGTCACGCTATTTCAAGACTGGATATTTACAGGAAGCAAGGCAACAAGCTGCGGCGACTGATGACGTTCGCCTGGCCTTGTCTGTTGGCCAAGAACAGCGTCGACCCGGCAACCAAGTACCACGGCCACCTCCTCCTGTCCCACATCATCGCCAAGTTCGCCATTCACAAACGCATTGTACTGCAGGTGAGATGCACACACACACACTCATGCACACATGCACACACACATACACCTGCTGAGTAACCTGGGGTAAACAGAGTGCTTTAAAGATAGGGGGTGCGAAAAGATAATCTAGATATCCAGTTTTCTGAATTTTTGTTTAGATGATGAGCAGTTTAACAAAATCACTTGACTGTTGTGCAGATTCAGTTTTGCTTTGAAGATAATGCGCCACAACATTCCAATCAAAAGGAATCGTTTTCTCCATAGGCTGCCTTAAGTTTATTGTCATTTATTTGCCTTCAGTTTTGCTTTGAAGATAATGCGCCACAACATTCCAATCAAAAGGAAGTGTTTTCTCCATAGGCTGCCTTAAGTTTATTGTCATTTATTTGCCTTCAGTTTTGCTTTGAAGATAATGCGCCACAACATTCCAATCAAAAGGAAGTGTTTTCTCCATAGGCTGCCTTAAGTTTATTGTCATTTATTTGCCTTCGGTTTTGCTTTGAAGATAATGCGCCACAACATTCCAATCAAAAGGAAGCGTTTTCTCCATAGGCTGCCTTAAGTTTATTGTCATTTATTTGCTTAACTACATTCTGGGGCTCCTCGAGTCTTTTTATTCTTTACTTGTTCTCAGAATGTCAACGAACCAGCTCTTGGTGCCGAGTTATTGAGTACAGGACACTACTGAATGATAAAACCATTCGGCATAAGCATTGTTGTATGGAAGAGGGTCAAGTATGTTGAGAAGCCCTCTGATATTCGTTTGTTTATTATCATTTTCTAAACACACACGGAAGAGCCTAGTATGGTCGTAACCCGCTACTAACTGTGTGTTATATGGAACTGACCAATGGTGTAGTTCGGTCAGCGTAGGCATTTAGTCAGGTGTAACTGTCAAAAAGTTAGATCCAAGCAATGCAAATGGCACCTCAGGTGTAAATCAGTCACCCTGTTCCTCACGGACCAGTCAGCTCCATTTACAGTTGGGCCAAACTGAAATTAAAGCACCGCCTGATGTATGATATTTGACCCATTGTGAAATTCCCTGCAGGTGTATTTTGACAACAATAATAAACAAATGAATGTCCAAGACTTCCCAGCGTACCTGACTGGAGTGTTGAAGTGAGGTGAGGTGAGGGCAGTGTATGATATGACGAGGTGAGGGCAGTGTATGATGTGATGAGGTGAGGTGAGGGCAGTGTATGATGTGACGAGGTGAGGTGAGGGCAGTGTATGATGTGACAAGGTGAGGTGAGGGCAGTGTATGATGTGACGAGGTGAGGTGAGGGCAGTGTATGATGTGACAAGGTGAGGTGAGGGCAGTGTATGATGTGACAAGGTGAGGTGAGGGCAGTTTATGAAGACCGGAGGCGTGTCGTGTCCACAGGTGTTCCACAGCCTGCTGAAGGCGCACGCCATCGAGGCGAAGACGGTGGTGCGTCAGGCGCTGGACATCCTGACGCCGGCCATGCCCAGCCGCATGGAGGACGGCAGCGGCATGCTGAACCACTGGACCAAGAAGATCATTGTGGAGGAGGGTCACAGTATCGCTCAGCTCCTCCACATTCTGTGAGCACCTTTGATATTTCAGATATATGTATATGTATTTCCGAACACATCTCATACAGATAAAGCCAACAAATTTGGGGCCACAGCCTCGCTCAGCTCTTCCACATTCTGTGAGCACCTTTGATATTTCATATATATATATATGTATTTCCGAACACATCTCATACAGATAAAGCCAACAAATTTGGGGCCACAGTATCGCTCAGCTCCTCCACATTCTGTGAGCACCTTTGATATTTCAGATATATGTATGTATTTCTGTACACATCTCATGCAGATAAAGCCAACAAATTCATTTTATGAGCACCAAATATATTTCAGAGAACTGTTCAGCATACCAAGACATGGCATTAATAGTATGAATGTGTGGCTTGGCTGTCCTAGGTCATACACATCTCGTACAGATAAGCCAATATCTCATACAGATAAGCCAACAAATTCATTTTATAAGCACCAGCATAGTGTGAATGTGTGGCTTGGCTGTCCTAGGTCGTACACATCTCATATAGATAAGCCAACAAATTCATTTTAGGAGCACCAAATATATTTCAGAGAACTGTTCTACATACCAACACATGGCAGTGATAGTGTGAGTGTTTGGTTTGGCTTGTCGTAGGTCATACACATCTCATATAGATGAGCCAACAAATTCATTTTATGAGCACCAGCATAGTGTGAATGTGTGGCTTGGCTGTCCTATGTCATACACATCTCGTACAGATAAGCCAACAAATTCATTTTAGGAGCACCAACATAGTGTGAATGTGTGGTTTGGCTGTCCTAGTTCATATACATCTCGTACAGATAAGCCAACAAATTCATTTTAGGAGCACCAACATAGTGTGAATGTGTGGTTTGGTTGTCCTAGGTCATACACATCTCGTACAGAAAAAGCCAACAAATTCATTTTAGGAGCACCAACATAATGTGGCTTGGCTGTCCTAGTTCATACACATCTCGTACATATAAGCCAACAAATTCATTTTAGGAGCACCAACATAGTGTCAGTGTGTGGCTTGGCTTGTCCTAGGTCCCTGGTTGTGCGGCACCACCGCATCTATTACCCTGTGAGGCACTCACTGATTCAACACATGATCAGCTCCCTGAACCGTCTTGGGTTTTCACAGAGTGTGAGTACAGGAATCACTTCCGATATGGACATCATTTTCATTGCTTATGTTTTGCTTTTGTGTGAGTGTGTGTGTGTTTTGTTCTGGATTTGGATCAGTAGTGTGAACAAAGTGAATCAGGTGATGTAGCCGTGTGAGGAAAAGAACAGCTTCTGATATGGATATCATTTTTATTGCTTGTGTTTTGCTTTTATGTGAGTGTGTGCGTATTTTGTTTTGGATTTGGGTCAATAGTCTGAACAAAGTGAATCAAGAGTTGTAGCCATGTGTGCGTGTGTGTAGTTTCATTTGTGAGTGCGTGTTTGTGTGCATGGAAGTGTGTTCCTGTGTACAAACTATTTAATATTGCTTCCGGTGTGGAGTGATGGCCTGGAGGTAAGACGTCCGCCTAGGAAGCTAGAGAATCTGAGCGCGCTGGTTCGAATCACGGCTCAGCCACCGATATTTTCTCCCCCTCCACTAGACCTTGAGTGGTGGTCTGGACGCTAGTCATTCAGATGAGATGATAAACCGACGCCCCAAGTGCAGCATGCACTTAGCACACGTAAAAAAAAAAACCACGGCAACAAAACGGTTGTTCCTGGCAAAATTCTGTAGAAAAATCCACTTGGATAGGAAAAACAAATAAAACTGCACACAGGAAAAAATGCAAAAAAATGGGTGGTGCTGTAGTGTAGCGATGACCTCTCCCTTGGGAGAGCAGCCTGAATTTCACACAGAGAAATCTGTTGTGATAAAAATAAAAACACAAATTCACTGTCACTGGAGGGACATGCTGGTGGGAAGACACCAGCTCAGTGCTGCTCCGTGACAAAGCGGTTATTGTCGCTAGTAATGGACCTTGTAGGTAGTGTTTTGCACATGTTGAACAGAATAGGCACCACTGAATTCCCCCAAAGTGACTCAGCATTAGTGCAGGGTCTCCTTTGCTATGTGGCCTCCTGGTGACCAAACACTTACAGGTAAAAATGTTTAGCACTCTTTGACTGGGAAAGGGGACAAAATTTCACACAGAGAAATGTGTTGCGACAGTGCAGTACGATACAGTAATATTGATAGTTTCCTGTCAGCGCTGGGACAGCAGTGTACAAACCTGGTTGTGGCTCTCAGTGTACTCAGGATTAAGTGCTGTGGATGATAAGGTGGAAAGGAAAAAAAAGAGAGAGAATGACAGTGAGATGTGGCTGTAAAAAAGTTACGTATTCACTGTCCTTTATGCCCTCTAGCATGTAGGACAGCAACGCAGCCCGTCACACAAAGCATTGTTTGTTTCTTCTGTTGCTGTTTCCATGACAAAGTTTTTGTATGGGACAGGGATTTTAGCCTTGTGCCCACCCCCCAACTTCAAGGACCAGCGGATTGTGCTTTGTTCAGCCTCTACCCTTCCACCTGTTCAGTTTGGGTGGCCCTACCAGGAGCATAAACTCCCACTGGCTTTAGCTCTGGGGGTCTTTCGGGCACACAACCCCCCACCCCACCCTGTCCCCCATCCTTCTCCCCCGCATCCATCATCATGACAAGGTGGCAGTCCTTTGGGCATCTGTTGACAGTTGGTCAGAGACGGGGCTTTAACCCTTACATCACCAGCTATGTTCAAGCTGCTAACAGCTGCTAGCCGGCTAAGTCAGCTGCACATTACAGCTGAAAAGCAACTGTGCAGCAAAGCTGTCAGTGTCACTCGTCAGTTCGCTGCAACGTGGCACAAACTCTTCTCCACTGTCACTGTCAGCAGCAAAATTATTTTCCGCCAACTGACTTTTAGTTAGACTTGCAGCCTGCTGTCCAGTACATTGTGGTGTAAAGTGAGACTGCTGGTTACAATCTGACCTGGTTGAAGAACTCGTTCAAACTAAGTTTAAAAAGGCTGCTGAAAATCACTCCAAACCACATGAGAGTTGGTTCAACAATGAGAAGGATATTTCCAGTACACGTAGCAGGAAGTGCTGGCTAAGTTTGGTGTTATTTTTTTGAAGAGTCGCACAAGTTTGTTAAATCTCGTGCTTAAATCGCCATTTGGTGCCAGCAGCGTTCGTGTTTGACCGTTTTTACCCCGCCATGTAGACAGCCATATTCCATTTTCAGGGGTGTGCATGCTGGGTATATTCTTGTTTCCATAACCCACCGAACGCTGACATGGATTACAGGATCTATAACGTGCATATTTTGATCTTCTGCTTACATATACACACGAAGTGGGTTCAGGAACAAGCAGGTCTGCACATATGTTGACCATGGGAGATTGGAAAAATCTCCACCCTGTACCCATGAGATTCGAACCCAGGACCCTCAGATTGTAAATCCAAAGCTTTAACCGTTCAGCAGTTGTGCCCATCAAAGAAGCAGCATGATGCAATGTGTGTGCAGTCCAGCATAGATCAGCGGAAGCTGGCGGTGGATCTGGTGGACGTGATCATCAAGTGGGAACTGCAGCGCATCAAGGATGACTTGGAGGCTGCTGCCGACACCACCGAGGTGGGTGCTGTGTGTGTGTGCCTGTAGTGTGCCCATGTTGCCATCCTTCTTCTTTGGCCTTTGTGGGCTGCAACTCCCACGTTCACTCGTATGTACATTAGTGGGCTTTTACATGTATGACACGATACACGTAAAAGCCCACTCGTGTACATACGAGTGAACATGAGAGTTGCCCTGCCATGTAGGCAGCCATATTCCATTTTTGGGGGTGTTGCCATTCTAAATAGGGTGTTAATGCAGTGAGTATGTTTAAGACTAGTGAGGTTTAAATATGTATATTTCAGTATACGTCAGCCTGTTTGACCACTGAGGATAAAATGTATGTTTCAGTGTACATCATCTTGTGTGACCTATGAGCATGAAATGTGTATGTCAGTATATGTCAGCCTGTATGAATGTTTAGGATGAAATACATATGTCAGTATAAATTATGTCAGTCTGTGTGAGCCTTTGAGGATGAAATACATGTTTCAATGTATAACCATTTGTGTGATGGCTGTGGCAGACTGTCAGTGTAAATTATGTCAGTGTATGTGTGACCTTTGAGGATGAAATACATGTTTCAATGTATATCCATCTGCGTGATGGCTGTGGCAGACTTTGGTCGACTCCCCTTCAGGAGGGGTGAAGAGATCGTCAGCGTCAGACAGCGGACAGTCAGAGAAACGAGCACGCCACTCCACGGGAGCTGGATCTGAGGTGAGGCGACGGCGGCCCTGTAGGGGTTTGGCTCATACTGATTGGCTGTGTGAAAAGGGAATGCTTGTCTGGTTGGCTGTGTGAAAAGGGAATGCTTGTCTGGTTGGCTGTGTGAAAAGGGAATGCTTGTGTGTGATTGGCTGTGTGAAAAGGGAATGCTTGTGTTATTGGCTGTGTGAAAAGGGAATGCTTGTGTGATTGGCTGTGTGAAAAGGGAATGCTTGTGTTATTGGCTGTGTGAAAAGGGAATGCTTGTGTGATTGGCTGTGTTAAAAGGGAATGCTTGTCTGATTGGCTGTATGAAAAGGGAATGCTTGCCTGGCTGGCTGTGTGAAAAGGGAATGCTTGCCTGGCTGGCTGTGTGAAAAGGGAATGCTTGTGTGATTGGCTGTGTGAAAAGGGAATGCTTGTGTGATTGGCTGTGTTAAAAGGGAATGCTTGTGTGATTGGCTGTATGAAAAGGGAATGCTTGGCTGTGTGAAAAAGGAATGCCTGCCTGGCTGGCTGTGTGAAAAGGGAATGCTTGGCTGTGTGAAAAAGGAATGCTTGCCTGGCTGGCTGTGTGAAAAGGGAATGCTTGTCTGGCTGGCTGTGTGAAAAGGGAATGCTTGGCTGTGTGAAAAAGGAATGCTTGCCTGGCTGACTGTGTGAAAAGGGAATGCTTGATATCAGACTGGGAAATTAATCATGTTACCTGCGTTCAGCTCTGCGGGTGTGGGTTTGTGGATGTTTTATTTTTGGTTGTATTTGTGAGTGTGATTTTTGTGGTGTTTATGTGTGTGAATGTTTGATTTTTTGTGGTGTTTATGCGTGTGAATGTGTGATTTTTGTAGTGTGGTTGTATGTGAATGTGATTTTTGTAGTGTGATTGTGTGGGAGTGTGTGATTTTTGTGGTGTGTATATATGTGAATTTGTGATTTTTTGGTGTTTTGTGTGTGTGAATATGTGATTTTTGTGGTGTTTATGCATGTGAATGTGTAATCTTGTTTTTATGTGTGTGGGAATATGTCATTTTTGTGGTGTTTTATGTGTGTGTGAATGTTTGTTTTTTTGTGTGTTTTTTTGTTCATGCATATGAATGTCATGCATTGTAGTTGCTGACTTATACTTGGCATGACGGTTGACAGTGGTAGAAACCTTTGAGTGCTAACATTTTATGAACGGAACAGACACAGATGAAGTGGTCACAGTTTAAGAGAACCACCTTGGTTTTCTTTCCCAGCACTCTTCCATGTGTTTGTCGCATCAAACCTCTAACGCCTGTTGCATTTCATTTTTATGCATCAAAAGAGGGCGCTAGTCAGGGGGGCAAAGGGGAGGTTACCTACCTCCAGGAGTTTATCGGCCGTAGCTACTTTCATTTTCTCCGCATAGGCAGATAGTAGTTTGCACAGGACAGGAATCAGACCCCTGCCGGAGTCTGCACTAGTGCGTCACGGTAAGTATGTTACTTAAACGTAATTTTAGGAAGAAAATTTCCTTTCATTTGCATGTGTATGTTCTTGAACCTGATTTTTTAACAAACCATTCCTGACTGACGTGTGTGTTGCACGTGTTTCAGAGTGGGCGAAGCGTGTCGGACATGAACAAACCTATTGAAAAGCAGCACTGTGAGGCTGTGGTCAACTTTCTGCTGAGGATGGCCTGCCAGGTGGGTGTGGTGTGTGTGTGGTGTGGGAGTGTGTTTTGTGTGTGTGTGTTTGAGTGTATGTGTATGAGAGTGTGTGTGGTGTGGGTGTAGTGTAGGAGTGTGAGTGTGGTTGTTGTTTTTTTTGTGTGTGTGTGTGATGTTGTTGTTTTTTTTGTGTGTGTATGTGTGTGTGGTGTGGGGTGTAGTGTAGGAGTGTGAGTGTGTGTGTGTGTGGTGTGGGTGTAGTGTAGAAGTGGAGTGTGTTTTGTGTGTGTGTGTGGTGTGTATGTTGTATAGGAGTGTGAGTGTTTGTGTGTCAGAGTGTGTGTGGTGTGGGTGTTGTGTAGGAGTGTGGGTGTGTGTGAGAGTGTAGTGGTGTGGGTGTAGTGTAGGTGTGTGAGTGTGTTTTGTGTGTGTGTGTGATTTTGTGTGGGTGTATGTGTGTGAGCGTAGTGAAGGAGTGTGAGTATGTTTTGCGTGTGTTTGTGTGGGTTTTTTTTTAGTGTTATGTGTGTAAGTTGGGTTTGGTGTGTGTGTAGTGTAGGAGTGTGAGTGGTTGTTTTTTGGTGGGTGTGAGTGTGGGTGTGAGTGTGTTTTGTGTGGGTGGATGTGTGTGTGTGGTATGGGTGTGGAGTAGGAGTCTTGAGTTTGTTTTGTGTGTGTGTGTGAGTGTGGGTGTGTTTTGTGTGTTCTGTGCGTGTGTGTGTGTGTGGGTTTGGTGTGGGTGTAGTGTAGGAGTGGGAGTGTCTTTTGTGTGTATGTTTGTGTGTTTTGTGGGTGTAGTGTGGTAGCGTGAGTGTGTTTTATGTGTGTGTGGTGTGTGTGTGGACTTACTGAATCAATCAATGGACACAAAAATCGGTTCATGATGTTTACCTAATGAGAAATGAAGGATAGGTTCCAGACATTGAAACCACTTTTTTCGTTGATGATGTCCACTAGAATGTTGACGGGTTTGTCTGTAGACATTGAACTCAGCCTCAGTCTTCTTAGGTCACAAACGTTCATGGAAATGAAAGTTGTGTGATGTGAATGTCATTGAAGGTGTCCTTCTAAAGAAACATCCTGCAGTGATTTCATCTATTGCCAGTCTGATTTTCAGGCACTATAGACAGGTTGTCAGGTTCCATTTGTTGGAAATTTGCTGATTCTGGGATGTTATGGAACATTTTGCAGTTTGTATATTTTGGATGATTTACTGATTTTCAGTTGTTTTGGACAGGCAGTATTTCAGGTTTTGTATTTTGAAATGATTTCCTTATTTTCTGGCACAATTTACAGTTTCAGTTGGTGTACATAGGGTTGTTACCAGGTGAAAAAAGCATCTGGGGTTGTTGGGTCACAAGGGGAGCGATTGCAGGAATTTTATAATTTGCACTTTGGATGATGTATTGATTTTCAGGCATTAGGGACAGTTTGTATATGCGATTGACCTGGTTTCCAGCATTATTTTCATTTTCTGTCACTATTTTCACACTTTCAGTGGGTATATATCGGGTCTTTTGCAGGTGGACTGGGCATCCAGAGAGGGTCTCAAGGGGGAGTTGTTTATCATGTTACGTATTTTGATTGTTATACACATTGTCTAACACTATCAAGGGGAAGCGGTTGTTGGTTTATCATGTTATGTATATTGATGTCCACATTGTCTGATGCTAGGACACTATCAACGGGGAGCAGTTGTTGGTTCATCATGTTACGTATTTTGATTGTTGTACACATTGTCTGACGTATTTTGATTGTTGTACACATTGTCTGACGTATTTTGATTGTTGTACACATTGTCTGACGCTATCAAGGGGGAGCGGTTGTTGGTTTATTATGTTACGTATTTTGATTGTTGTACACATTGTCTGACGCTATCAATGGGGAGCGGTTGTTGGTTTATTATGTTACGTATTTTGATTGTTGTACACATTGTCTGACGCTATCAATGGGGAGTGGTTGTTGGTTTATTATGTTACGTATTTTGATTGTTGTACACATTGTCTGACGCTATCAATGGGGAGCGGTTGTTGGTTTATTATGTTACGTATTTTGATTGTTGTACACATTGTCTGACATTATCAAGGGGGAGCGGTTGTTGGTTTATTATGTTACGTATTTTGATTGATGTACACATTGTCTGACGCTAGGACGCTATCAACGGGGAGCGGTTGTTGGTTTATCATGTTACATATTTTGATTTCTATACACATTTTCTGACACTATCAAGGTGGAGCAGTTGTTGGTTTATCATTTTGAATGATTTATTGATTTTCAGACGTAATGGATGGTATTTCGGGTTCAGTATTTTGAATGATGTATTGATTTTCAGGTACCGTAGACAGTATTTCTTGTTTAGTATTTTGAATGCTTCATTAATTTTCAGGTACCGTAGACGGTATTTCATGTTAAGTATTTGAATGTTTCACTGATTTTCAGCAGGCATGGACATGATCTTTCAGGTTTTGTTCCTGTTTTTTTGTTTTTTGTTTGTTTTGTTTTTTAATCACAATTGACCTATTTTTCTGGTGCACACACAATTTTTTCACATTTTTTCTGGCACGGTTTACAAACATAAAGTATGCTTACGTTAGGGTTGTTTCCAGGTGAACGAAGCGTCCGGGGTGATCGGGTCGCAGGGGGAGCAGCTGTCGCGGCGGTGTGTGGGTCTGGTGAAGGCGGTGCTCAAGCCGGACGTGTGGCTGGGCACGGAGCTGAAGACGGCCTGGCTGGAGAAGGTGCTGTCCTCTGTGCAGACCCAGCAACCCAACTTCTCCAACATCTGCACGGCCCTGGAGCTCCTCACCTACCTCCTCTCCATCCTGGTCAGTTTTCAGTTTTTTCAGTTCACCCCCCGAAGACGGTGTATGGTTGCCTGCATGGCGCGGGGTAAAAACGGTCATGCACGTAAAAGCCTACTCATGTTCATACGAGAGAACATGGGAGTTGCAGCCCTCGAACGAAGAAGTAGTAGTTTCAGTTTCTTAAGGAGGCGTCACTGTGTTTGGACAAATCCATACCTGCTACACCACATCTGTTAGGCAGATGCCTGATTGAAGCATAACCCAACGCACTTTGTCATCAGCCTTTCAATATACTGTATTTTGTTTATGTTGGTGTGAATTTGATCGACACAGATTAACCTGTTATTAAGATCATTACGTTGTTATCTGTTATCAAATCTGTAAACCATTGTGGAAAGTCCATTATTACATTGTTCTTTTATCAGATATGTACCCTGTTGTGGAGAGACAATTATTTCAATATTATCTGTCAAATATGTACCCTGTTGTGGAGAGACAATTATTTCAATATTATCTGTCAAATATGTACCCTGTTGTGGAGAGGTATTGTCCACATTGCACTGAGAAAGAAAAGTGTCACCACGCTGCGTGTGTCCATGTGGACATTATCATACTATTAATATATCATGTGATGAAGATTATGACCTCAGTGTAATTTGCCAGAGATTGAAGATGAATTTCATTTCATCATGGGATGTCTTTATTATTATAATTTATGACATGAACTGATTCCCCAACACTTTTTTCATCCTAGGTCCTGATATGATTTTTGGGGACTGATGTCTTCAAATCCTCCTGATGCAGCAGCATCATTGTCATCATCATCGTCATCCTCCTCCCTCTGCATCATCAATGAAAAAAAAATCTTAATTTTTAATTCCCCGCCCCCCAACCCCCACTCCCCTCAAAAAATCTTGAATTCATGACAGAAATACGAAAAAAACTTAGCCGTATGAAGAGCACAGAATCAAGAGTCAAGATGGCTGCCAGAAAAAGAGGGCGCTAGTCAGGGATGCACAGGGGAGGTAACCTACTTCGGGAGGTTATCGGCCGTCGCTACTTTAGTTTTCTCCACATAGGCGGGTAGTAGTTTGCACAGGGCAGGAATCAGACCACTGTCGGAGTCTGCACTAGTGGGTCATGGTAAGTATGTCACTTAAACATAATTTTAGGAAGAAAATTTCCTTTCATTGCCGTGTGCAGAAGAAAGACCAGATCCTGGCAACGTTCAAGCCGCTGCAGAAGAGCATCAGCCAGTGCATGCAGTGCGGCAACAACAAGGTGATCCGCTGTGTGCACAGCCTGCTGTCGCGCCTCACCAGCCACTTCCCCACGGAGGCCTGCAGCTCCAATGTGGCTTCCAAGTACGAGGAGCTGGAGAACCTCTACGCTTCCGTCAGCAAGGTCATCTACGAGGGCCTGACCAACTATGAAAAGTCAGTACATGTTGTGGGTGGGGTGTGTTTTAATTTGTGTATGTGTGTGTGTGTTATGAAGATCATCTACAAGGGCAAGACCAACTATGAAAAGTCAGTACACATTGTGAGTGGGGTGTGTTTTAATTTGTGTGTTGTGTGTGTGTGGTGTGTGTGTGTGTGTGAAGGTCATCTGCAAGGGCCTGACCAACTATGAAAAGTCTGTACACATTGTGGGTTGGGTGTGTTTTAATTTGTGTATGTGGGCGTGTGTTATCAAGGTCATCCACGAGGAGCTGACCAACTATGAAAAGTCAGTGTATGCTGCATGTGTTGGTTCTTTTATTTAACGTAGAAATAATAATTCTTATTTCACTTCTTATTTTTGTGGAGTTGCATGCAACACTGTATGATGGGGGGTGTGTGTAGTAAACTGTTTGCCACCAGGGCCCCGAATGGCTCCCCGTCCCAGCTGTTCAGCACGCTGATGATCCTGAAGGCGGCATGTCAGAACAATGTGGCCTACATCGACCGCCTCATCACCACCTTCATGAAGGTCATGAACAAGATGGCCCGCGAGCACCTGCAGCCCACCAGCCAGGAAGCCACGCCCAGTAAGTGCCCCCCCTCGCCCTCTTCTCTTACCTGTCACCTGTCACAGGTAGTCGACATTGTCATCACCTCTCTCACCTTTCACCCATTACAGGTAGTCGACATTGTCATCACCTCTCTCATGCTTGTATATACAAGTGAACGTGGGAGTTGCAGCCCACGAACGCAGAAGAAGAAGAAGAGGAAGTTCATTAAATTTGCACCATGAACAAGGGGAGTGCTTGGTTTGCAGCACTGGCCAGTGAACTGCTGATCCTGGCCCTGGACCTGGTGAAGAACCGCGTCGGGGTGATGAGTCAGGACATGAAGAAGAGCTTCATCGGCACCATCCTGACGGGGCTCATAGAGAAGACCCCCGACAACAAGGTCATGAAGGCCATCACCAAGATGGTGGAGGACTGGGTCAAGTTGAAGGTCAGTCACAGAGTCAAGTTGCAGATCAGTCATGTGGAGGGGTAGGGTAGGCATGCCTAAATGCGAATGGTCCAGTCAGAGCAACCAGCTCAGTGTGTGTACTATAAAGATAGCATGTTGCACGATAGTCAGACATCGTTCTTTTGTTTTTGAAGGCTTTCTTTGACTGGTTTCACCACGAAAAGTTTGTCTGCTCATTCTTTTCAACGTTTTGTCGACGTTTGAAATAGCAGGGGGGCCTGAGGGTAAATGGGAACGGGCAAGTCTAATTGTGAACTATAGCTTTAGGTACATGTAGACAGTTAAAACAGGTCTTTAACTCCTTAGACATAACATATTATTGGAACATCACACCAGTAATGGTGCCTGGTGGGTAAAGGGTGGAGATTTTCCAATCTCCCAAGTCAACATATGTGCAGACCTGCTTGTGCCTGAACCCCCTTCTTGTGTATATGCAAGCAGAAGATCAAATACGCACGTTAAAGATCCTATAATCCATGTCAATGTCTGGTGGGTTATGGAAACAAGAACGTACCCTGCATGCACACCCCTGAAAATGGAGTATGGCTGCCTACATGGTGGGGTAAAAACAGTCATACACATAAAAGCCCTCTCGTGTTCATACGAGTAGATGTGGGAGTTGCAGCCCACGAACGAAGATGTGGTGAACAGCATGATGCGTCATGGGAGGTGTGCTGTGTGACAGACACAGCGTGAGATCAACCAGGCCCCCCAGGTGAAGGACAAGGCGTGCCTGCTGATCAAGCTGATGCAGAACGTGGAGCGACGCTTCTCTGAGGACCACGAGCTGACTGCCCAGTTCCTGGACCTTGTCAACTACATCTACAGGTAAATGACCACTGCATGCACATACCTGTGCCACCAGACAGACACAGTGATGTACAGGTATGATTAGATAGATAGATAGGATAGGATAGATAGAGGGGATAGATGTCGATTGTCGTTCACCGCACAGCATGATAGCAGTCCTGTTGTTGGTTGGGTGCTGTTGTGTGTACATCCACAGGTAACTGACCACTCCGTGATGAACAAGTATGATTAGGGGATAGATAGATTGTCGTTGTTCACCACACATCATGATAGCAGTCCTGTTGGTGGTTGGGTGCTGTTGCGTGCCCAGGTGCCGACCATGAATCACCTGACCTGATCGTTCATGGTCACTAATGAGACAGACAGAAAATATGAAAAAAACTTAGCTGTATGCAGAGCACAGGAGCAGGAGTCAAGATGGCTGCGGGAAAAAGAGTTATCGGCCATAGCTACTTCCGTTTTCTCCACATAGGTGGGTAGTAGTTTGCACAGGACAGGAATCAGATCCCTGCTGGAGTCTGCACTAGTGGGTCACGGTGAGTATGTTACTTAAATGTAATTTTAGGAACAAAATTTCATTTTGTTCACATCCCTTCACATGGGGCTTTGGCCTAAAACTGAACAAAATTCAGTTTGATTCACCGGACAGTAAGCTTTCCAGCACCCCATCTGTCAGGAGCTGTAAGTCGAAATGAACGTGCATAGTGTGCCAGAACCATCAGAGAGTTGCCATCTTTGTCAGCTTCAGCTCATGTGACTGGTCATTCATTCTCGTGGGCTTCATGCGTATGTCCAGTCTGACGGTGAGTACAGCTTAACGACCTGTTGGCCGGTGTCCTTAAGGTCAGTGCTTGGGTTCTGGTTTGGCGAGAGTGTCATTCAAGGGAGTGGAGTCCTGTCTGCCCTCACTCCTGTTATTATGAAGTGCTTGGAGAAACTGGTTCTGAAAAGAGTGCTGCAACAAACAGACTGGATCCACTCCAGTTAGTGTATCATCCACGTAGGGACATGGATGACGTTGTTAGTGTATCATCCACGTAGGGACATGGATGACGTGATCATTGTAATCATCCGCGACATCCTTGAACACCTTGACCATCCCAGTACTTGTGCCAGAGTGTTATTTGTGGACTTCAGTTCAGCATTCAACACACTAAGGCCTAGTCTCATGAGGGAAAAACGAAATCTGGAATTCTAGATGGCAGGTCCCTCTGGTTTTCCAAGGGGGAGTCTTGGCTGTCTGAAAATGGGCACGTCCTGGGTGCTCTTCTCATGTTCCAAAGGGGAAATCCTTGTCTGCAGGTAGGTATGTCCAGTTTTACACACCACAAAACTTATACCATACATGCAGCTGTACTCTATTCAGGAGGAAGGGGTGTGACTGTGGTCAGTGAACCTAAAATAAGAAAATGATCTAGATATGTGGAGTGATGGCCTAGAGGTAGCGCATCCACCTAGGAAACGAGAGACTCTGAGCGCGCTGGTTTGAATCACAGCTCAGCCGCCGATATTTTCTCCCCCTCCACAAGACCTTGAGTGGTGGTCTGGGCACTAGTCATTCGGATTAGACGATAAACTGAGGTCCTGTGTGCAGCATGCACTTAGCGCACGTAAAAGAACCCATGGCAACAGAAGGGTTGTTCCTGGCAAAATTCTGAAGAAAAATCCACTTCGATAGGAAAAACAAATAAAACTGCACACAGGAAAAAATACCAAAAAATGGGTGGTGCTGTAGTATAGCGATGCGCTCTCCCTGGGGAGAGCAGCCCGAATTTCACACAGAGAAATCTGTTGTGATAAAAAGAATACAAATACAAATATCTCTGCCCCTTGTAATAGGACAGAGTTGCTGCCCATTGTGTGTCGACTGGCAGTGCAACAACGGATGAGTCAGTTTGAAGGAGGTGTCAAAGCATGCGGGCTGATCCATACACGCTGGACCACATCCAGTCGGGAAAAAAAGTTCAGCAATGGGTGAGATGAGCAAATAATCCATCCTGCAACTTAATTTATCATCTAGTATCACTTACAGTGAAAAGACGTCAAAGTAAAGAACGAACGAACGAACTTGGTTCGTGTTGAAAGCATATGCCGAAACACGGACACCAATACACAGACACAAAGCATAATGACATTGTAAGCTGCAGCAAACCAACAACTAGTCATTCGGATGAGACGATAAACCGAGGTCCTGTGTGCAACATGCACTTAGCGCACGTAAAAGAACCCACGGCAACAAAAGGGTTGTTCCTGGCAAAATTCTGTAGAAAAATCTACTTCGATAGGAAAAACAAAACAAAATGCACGCAGGCAAAAATCCAAAAAAATGGGCAGCGCTGTAGTGTAGCGACGCACTCTCCCTGGGGAGAGCAGCCCGAATTTCACACAGACAAATCTGTTGTGATAAAAAGAGAAATACAAATACACAGAAGGGAAAATGAAGACAGCAGAGTGGTGACAACAGTGGGTGTGCTGTGTGCAGGGATGAAAGTCTGATCGGCAGTGAGCTGACCTCCAAGCTGGAGCAGGCGTTTCTGACAGGTCTGCGCTGCAACCAGCCTGTCATCAGGCAGAAGTTTGTGGAGGTAAGTCAGGCCCACTAATGCCCGGTGGAAATG
Organism: Babylonia areolata; assembly: GCF_041734735.1. NCBI lineage: Eukaryota > Metazoa > Mollusca > Gastropoda > Neogastropoda > Buccinidae > Babylonia > Babylonia areolata. The sequence goes on along the minus strand of NC_134877.1, from coordinate 23,955,204 downwards.
ACACCATCATTATCACCATCATGAAAGTCTATTGGGAGCGATTGTGGAGGTAAGTCAGGCCCACTAATGCCGGTGGAAATGACACCATCATTATCACCATCATCATCATCATCATGAAAGTCTATTGGGAGCGATTGTGGAGGTAAGTCAGGCCCACTAATGCCGGTGGAAATGACACCATCATTATCACCATCATCATCATCATCATGAAAGTCCATTGGGAGCGATTGTGGAGGTAAGTCAGGCCCACAAATGCCGGTGGAAATGACACACCAACATTATCACCATCATCATCATCATCATCATGAAAGTCCATTGGGAACGATTGTGGAGATAAGTCATGCCCACAAATGCTAGTGGAAATGACACACCAACATTATCACCACCATCATCATCATGAAAGTCCATTGGGAGCGATTGTGGAGTTAAGTCATGCCCACAAATGCTGGTGGAAATGACACACCAACATTATTTCCATCATCATCATCATGAAAGTCCCATTGATTGTGGAGGTAAATCATGCCCACAAATGCCGGGTGGAATGACACACCAACATTATCACCATCATCATCATGAAAGTCCATTGGGAATGATGAAGGACATCAATAACTCTTTGAGATGAGAACACAGTCCAAAAGTGTACGCTCAAATGCTTGTTTAATTTAAACAAGCAATGATTTTGACAACTGCTGTCTAATTTGGATATCAACACACGAAGAGATACAGACAATCTGAATTTCAGTTTTGTTTTTCCTTTCGTTGATTCTGACAACCATTTTCTAACTCAAATGTAAATTTTACATGAAGAGATACAGATCTGTTATTCATGTCACATATACACACATTTATGCATTCATAGAGTCAAGCAAACTCACTCTGACTCAGATTCACACAGGGAGTATGTATTTGCTCACATGCTTGAAAGTAATATTTTACTGCATTTCGTCACATTTAAAGGGGAGTCCATTGTTTAAACACAGTTCTGCAAATGTTTCACAGAGTGCTTGAATCATGACAGAATATTGTGACGCTACATGTAGGTGTTTGCTGTGACGCTGTATGTTTGCAGGTGTTTGACAGAAGCATTGCCCGCCGGGTGTTCGACCGCCTGATGTACATTGTGTGCTCCCAGAACTGGGAAAACATGGGCACCCATTACTGGATCAAACAGTGCATTGAGGTGGGTTCTGCAGAAGCGCAAGTGTGGGCACGCACACGTATACACACACACATACACACAGTACACACACACAGGCCACTCTACCCACATCCAGTTCATGGCACCATGACCTTCCTTCCAACTTCCACCACCACCACCACCCCTTCCTGCCTTTTCCCTGTTTTGGGTGTGTTTTTTTTGTTGTTGTTGTTGTTTGTTGTTTTTTTCTTTATCTGATTTCACTCTCATGTAAAAGATGTTAAATGGATGAAAACTGAATTCATGTGTTGTGTTGGAGGACGTGGACTTGAAAGTGAACGTGACACCTGCTGTGGCAGATAAAAAGTGGCCAAGCAGTGACTTAATGATTAGTGAATTGTCTCCGTTTCATGTTTTCAAAGTCGGCTGAGGAACGATTGAGTTACTTTTGAATCGTGATACTGGGAGTGTTTGCCGGACAGTTAGTTAACACAGGACACATTTTACTGCCTGGATGCCACACCTGTATTATGCTGTAGTCTTGACAGGCAATACAACACACTGCCACACCTGTCTTGACAGGCAATACAACACACTGCCACACCTGTCTTGACAGGCAATACAACACACTGCCACACCTGTCTTGACAGGCAATACAACACACTGCCACACCTGTCTTGACAAGCAGTACAATACACTGCTTCACCAGGCTTGACAGGCAATACAACACACTGCCACACCAGTTTTGACAGGCAATACAGCACACTGCCACACCTGTATTATGCTGTAGTCTTGACAGGCAATACAGCACACTGCCACACCTGTATTATCCTGTAGTCTTGACAGGCAATACAGCACACTGCCACACCTGTATTATGCTGTCGTCTTGACAGGCAATACAACACACTGCCACACCTGTCTTGACAGGCAATACAACACGCTGCCACACCAGTTTTGACAGGCAATACAATACGCTGCCACACCAGTTTTGACAGGCAATACAACACACTGCCACTGTTGTCTTGACAGGCAATACAACACACTGCCACACCTGTATTATCCTGTAGTCTTGACAGGCAATACAACACACTGCCACACCTGAATTATCCTGTAGTCTTGACAGGCAATACAACACACTGCCACACCTGAATTATCCTGTAGTCTTGACAGGCAATACAACACACTGCCACACCTGAATTATCCTGTAGTCTTGACAGGCAATACAACACACTGCCACACCTGAATTATCCTGTAGTCTTGACAGGCAATACAACACACTGCCACACCTGTCTTGACAGGCAATACAACACACTGCCACACCTGAATTATCCTGTAGTCTTGACAGGCAATACAACACACTGCGATACCAGTCACGACAGGCAATACAACACATCACCTGACACCTGCGTCATATTCCCATGCAGTTGCTGATGCTGGTAGCGGTGAGTGGCACTGCCATCCAGAGTTCCTCGCCCATGAACCTGCTGCCCTCGGCCTCGTCGGTGATCAACATGGCGGACAGCCAGGAGCGGGCCACCTTTGCCAACATCATGCACATCAAGGAGGAGAACATGGATGTGGAGCTGGTCGACCCACCTGCTGACGTCAAGGAGGTACTTTCTCTTGCTCTCTCTCTCTCTCTCTCTCTCTCTCTCTCTTCCGTAGCTGCCAGCCATTTACTAATTTTTAGGAATTTTTCCGAATTATAGCACTGATTCCGATTTTACGATTTTCTACTCTCTTTTTTTCCAAATTAAAAAATTTCAACAACAAAAAAAACACGCCCGTGCGCACACAAAAAAAACGTGAGAAACTGAACCCACTTGCTGGGTCTGTACACCAATCGATGTTTTTTTAACTGGAAAACAGTTACTGCACACACACACAAGGCGCCAGTGCGGTTTTACCAACATGGCGTCGAGCAGTGAAGTTGATGTGATGTGGGCAGCAAATCAGCGGGGGAAAAAAAGGGTTTATCAGCGCTTTACTTCACAGTATAAGGAACAGTTTTCATTTATCGATTCATGCCACGCCCCCCTCCTGAGCCCACTCCCTGACAGGATTCCAGATTTTGGGTCTGGAAGGTTGGCAGGTATGCAGTATTCTTTCTTTCTTTCCTTTTTTTTCTCCAGACAGTTTCATCATCAGTGATGACTGAACTATACGCTGAATCCATCCTTCAGATTTATTCGTGTCTGCGCTGGTGGGTATTGTATTACTCGTTTTTTTGTCACAAACAGATTATTGTGTGTGAAATTCGGGCCGCCCTCCCAAGGGAGAGTGCGTGGCTACACTGAGAGCGCCACCCATTTTTTTTGTATTTTTTCCTGCCAGACTCTCCTCTCTTCTCTCCTCTTGATGCTTGTTGTGCAGGATTCATACAGGTGTTAACTTTTTTGTTGTTGAGAATTTGTTAAATAGAATAAATAATTAAAAAAGCATATATGACATGCCTTTTTCTAAAGTCCTTGAAAAATCTTTTTTTTTAAATGTCCCAGGTCTGTGAAAGGTTTTGATTTTGGCCTCTACAATAGTAGACAACAACATTGTTTCCATCAGTGATAACTCCCTTTCTTGAGTTATCCAACATGAAAGTGATGTAAAAGATGATGAGTAGAAAATGGATGGTTACTGAGTGTGTGGAAGGTGTTTTTTCATGGAAGATGAGGGAAAAGGGGAAATCCACAATGATAGTATGGCGTACTGAATAGTGGAAGGGACGAATATTGGCATGTTGACAATGCACTTGCATGCATGCACAGACACAAATAAATTGAAACACACATCCACATGCGTACACACACACACACACACACATATATATATTTCTCTCTCTGTTACTGTATATCTGTCTCACTGCCTGCCAGCGATGTGTGGGACGATGGCATGGAGCCGGACTCCTTCGTCCTTTCCTGAACGTGGTGTGAGTTCAGTTTTTGTCGCAGGAGGAGATAGAAAAGCTGGAGAAGAAGATGGAGATGGAGAGCGAGGGAGGCACGCCCAAACAAAGCCTGCAGTCGCTGCTGCAGCGCCAGAATAAATTCCTGGACTCCTGTCGGGAGATTAAGGTGTGTGGTTGTTGTGTCTCGTTTTGTAAAACTTTTCCCCATACCTGTGTCCATGTGCATTGGCTTTTTTTTCTTTTCTTTTTTCTCCGTTTTTCTTCTTTATTCATGTTTTTTGCTTTTTGTTCTTTTTAGAGTGGTTGGGATATGAGGTACTAATGTTTGAAAATGAAATAGAATTTGTATTTCAGTTTATGTCTGTTTTAAAATTAATGTGATGCTTTAGATTTTGGGATAAGATAGCTGGTCATGTTGAACAGATGATTTTATTCTTTGCAAAATAAAACATTCTTTTTCTGATTCAGTTATTTAAAACATTATAAGATTTAATCATTATTTCATTTTAACAAAGGTCTCAGATGTTCATTTTCAAGTAAGTTTTTGTATGTATAAATATTCTTATTTTGTTAGCTGGTTGGTTTGTTTTTCTCTGCCACTGTATTGCTTTGTTGAGGGTCGAGTGTGTGTGTGTGTGTGTGTGCATACACAGTGAAAGAATTGAGCTTCATAAATGCCATATATTATTGTTGTTATTATTGTTTTGTGTTTGTTCAAGTGTATCTGTGTGTGTGTTCAGTGAATTTATTAGAAAAGGATTGTGATTAAAAAAAAAATTTTAAAGCCATGTTTCCATTATTATGTGTTTGTTATGTGTATGTGTGTGTTTATTGTTTTTCCCTTGGATAAATGCCACGTGTTATCATTGTTTGTGCATGTCTATGTCACTGTGTGTTTTCCCTGGCATTTGTATATGCGTGTATTATTTTCCATGGGAGAAACGCCATGTATTACCATTAAATATATATTTATGTAAATGACATGGCATAGTGACCGTGGTGTTGGTATAGTGTACACTGCAAGGCAGCTCTCAGACCATCCTATTCCAGAAAATATTCTTCTATCTGAACCTAGCAGAAAAGCACTGATGTGACATGGCATAGTGACAGTGGTGTTGGTGTCGTGCACATTGCCGTCTCAAACCATCCAATACCAAAAAAAATATTTCTTTTTGAACCCAGCAGAGAAGCCTTGGTGTGACATGGCATGGTGACAGTGGTGTTGGTATCGTGCACATCGCCCTCTCATACCATCCTATACCCCCAAAATTACTTCTATTTGAACCCAGCAGAGAAACCTTGGTGTGACATGGCATTGTGACAGTGGTGACAGTGGTGTTGGTATCGTGCACATTGCAGGGCAGTTCTCAAACCATCCTATACCAAAAAATACACTTCTTTTTTAACCCAGCAGAGAAGCATTGGTGTGACATGGTATAGTGTTCATTGCAGAGCAGTTCTCATGTCATCCGCTACCAAAAAAATTCTTCAATTTGAACCCAGCAGAGAAGCCTTGGTGTGACATGGCACAGTGACAGTGGTGTTGGTATCATGCACATCGCCCTCTCAAACCATCCAATGCCAAAAAAAAAAAACTTCTTTTTTAACCCAGCAGAGAAGCCTTGGTGTGACATGGTACAGTGCACATTGCGGGACACCTCTCAAACCATCCGATACCCCGAAGAAAAACTCTTCCGCTTGAACCCAGCAGAGCGGCGTTGGCTGGTGGTTCGTGTTGCAGACGGTGCAGTACCTGACGGCGCTGACCCAGCTGTGCCACAGCAACACGGAGCTGGCTCACAGCAGCTGGCTGGACCTGCTGCCCCGGGTCTGGAAGATCCTGTCGGAGAAGAACCAGCAGGCCCTGGGCCAGAACATGCTGCCCTTCTTCCTCAGCGGCAGCCACGCCCCCCAGAAGGACTGCCAGCCCAGCTCCATCCACACCTTCCTGGAGGCCGCCTCCCACTGCGTTCCCCCCGTGCCCATCAGTCACGTCTGTCTCAAGGTGTGTGTGTGTGAATAGAATACTTTTTATTGTCATAAAACCTTAAAGTTTATAAGACACAATGAAACATAAACATGAGCATATTAAGAAGAGAAACATTCATGAACAAATTTCACCAGCCTTGGCTGTAATTCTGTTAGGATCAGTTCACTAGGCTTTGCATTTGGACGACATATATCGATTAGGAATCTGTGTCTGTAAGTATTGTACTTTACACAGTTGTCTAAAAAGGTGAATCTCATCTTCTAAACTGTTACAAGTATCACACAGTCTTTGTTCTTTGGTGTATTTTTATATCTTCCCAGTTTGATTTGTAAGTCATGGGTGCTGATTCGTAACATGGTCAGAGCTTTCCTGTGTTGTGTATTTGCTGTATTCTTTAAATACGGTTCAATTTTATAATTTGTCACAGTGTTCTTGTAAAATTCTAATTTAAATGAACTGTTATGTTCTGTTTCCAAAATTTTAGTCATTCATTTTCAAGCTTCTTGGATATAGCATACTTTAATCTTTTAACACTAAAAGTGAACTCTGTGTGTGTGTGTGTATGCACTCCTGTTCCATTTTGTACAGTTGTGGAAGCTTGTCTGAAGGTGTGTGTGTGTGCAGTCCTGTTCCATTTTGTGCTGTTGTGGGAGTTTGGTGTGTTAGTTATTCTGTTGTGGAAGCTTGGTGTGTTAGTTATACTGTTGTGGAAGCTTAGTGTCTACTCCTGTCTGTCTGTGATGTGCTGGAAACTTGGAGGGAGGTGTGTACTCCTCTCTGATTAGTAATACTGCAGTGGAAACTTGGTGTGTTAGCTATGCTATTGAGGAAAGTTGGAGGGAGGTGAGTACTCCTGTCTGATTAGTAATACTGCAGTGGAAACTTGGTGTGTTAGCTACGCTATTGAGGAAAGTTGGAGGGAAGTGAGTACTCCTGTCTGATTAGTAATACTGCAGTGGAAACTTGGTGTGTTAGCTACGCTATTGAGGAAAGTTGGAGGAAGTGAGTACTCCTCTCTGATTAGTAATACTGCAGTGGAAACTTGGTGTGTTAGCTACGCTATTGAGGAAAGTTGGAGGGAGGTGTGTACTCCTCTCTGATTAGTAATACTGCAGTGGAAACTTGGTGTGTTAGCTATGCTATTGAGGAAAGTTGGAGGGAGGTGAGTACTCCTGTCTGATTAGCTTTACTGTAGTGGAAATTTGGGGCTGGGAGTGGGGCGGTTCTTTTACTATAGTATCAACTTTAGGGTTCTTTGCTATGAACTTGGTTTTCCTGTACTGTATTGTGAAGTTATTGGGTTCTTATGTTATACAACGTATAGATATTTAGGATTCTTGTACTGTACTGCAAACTTGAGGGGTTCTTTTGATGTATTATAAACTTGTGGGATTCCTCCCAATGGCTCTTAAGTGACCGGCTGAATTCAGTATTATTTTGTTATTCTTGTCTTTTTCTTGTAGTAGTTCAAGGCATATCAGAGCAAGTGAAGCCGTGTTAATGCTGACTTTGAATATCAGAAAGGAATGAGTCAGTTCATTGCACTATATTAAACAGCTTGTGGTCAGGTTTGAGAACGTCATGATGTGTTGGATGTGTCAGATTTGAGAATGTTGTGATGTGTTGAATGTGGGATGTGTCATGATGGACTGTGACTGTTTGTTGGGGCAGTAGAGGTAGGGTCCATTCAGGTCATGGAAATCCTGGAATGTCATGGAATTTGAAAACTTAGTTTAATTGGACTGGAGAGTGGTGGAGTTTACGGTCCATGTCACAGAATAGTCATGAAATGAAAAAATAAAGCTTTCAAACAGCATAAATGCTTGCATTGATTGAACAATGAAAAAAAAATTTTTTTTTAATAACTTAGACCATCATTAATTCCATCGTGTCAGTGTATGTGCAGTTTTAAGATATTTTGAGGACAATACCAGTTGCGTCCATTTGTGGCTTTAACCCTTTGAGCCCTGAGTTCCTGAGCAATTTTAACCCTTCTGCCTGAGCTCCTGAGCCATAATTTGCAAATAATTGGTATTTAATGTGTCACGACAGATATAAAAAGAGTGCCCTGACCACCGCTTTACCGGTGGTAGAGAAAAATGACATAATGCCTAGCCACCGGTTGAGCGGTGCGTAAACACTTGTGTCGTGTTTTGCTATTGGTTGACTTATATTGAAATCGATCTTTTTTATCCAAAGCACATGCACAAAACACAGTGAAAAGGCGCGGCCATGTTGGTACTACGTTCGCTGACGTCAGAATATTACGGTTTTTCTGATTGGCTCTTCAATATAAGTCATAGTACAGGTGTTGAATGTGACATGATTACTGTTGATGTGTGTCGGCACAGTACATGTGTTGAATGTGACATGAATACTGTTGATGTGTGTCGTCACAGTACAGGTGTTGAACATGACATGAATACTGTTGATGTGTGTCGTCACAGTACAGGTGTTGAACATGACATGAATACTGTTGATGTGTGTCGTCACAGTACAGGTGTTGAACGTGACATGAATACTGTTGATGTGTGTCGTCACAATACAGGTGTTGAATGTGGCATGAATACTGTTGATGTGTGTCGTCACAATACATGTGTTGAATGTGACATGAATACTGTTGATGTGTGTCGTCACAATACAGGTGTTGAACGTGACATGAATACTGTTGATGTGTGTCGTCACAGTACAGGTGTTGAACATGACATGAATACTGTTGATGTGTGTCGTCACAATACAGGTGTTGAATGTGGCACGATGACTGTTGATGTGTGTCCTCGCAGTACCTGGGCCGGAACCACAACCTGTGGCACCAGTCGTGTCTTCTGCTGGAGCAGATGGTGTACGAGAACGCCCCCACCCCGGCCATACGATCCCGGCCCGGCAGTGAATACGAGTTTGAGCCACAGACTGGCAGCATACAGCAGGTGAGTGAGCTGGATGTGGAACGGGGTTGGGCAGGGGGGATGGAATCCTGCACACACACAGAACCACCGATAGAAAGAAATTCCTTAGTGTACCCTGAAAGTAAAGGATGAAATATCCGGTGAAGCTTGTCTTTAAATATGTACATTCGTGTATGTACTTTGCAGAAGCAACTGCAGGTTGTGAATTAGGCTGGAACATTGTATTTTTTACGTGATTATGTCCTTACACACTAGTCTTCAAGGAGCAGGAGTTAGATAATTCAGTTCCCTTCTGTAAGGTTGATAAGCCTTCTCTTTCCATGTAGGCATGGCGGGTGCATGTGAGAGGCCTGGATTCCGGCTGTTCCATGAGGGTTGAGGTGGGCAGTCCACCTGAAAGAAACCCTCTGCCAGAAGAATAAACAGTTGATACGCGTGGATATTGGTTGCATCTAAACCCTCGTTACGATGATGGAGGCATTTCCTGTTGTTTGCCGCCACAGTCACAGTGAGGCATCTCCTAGTGCAGGGTACCATGCTCAGAGAGGCCCCAATTATTATTGATTTATACCCCTGAACGCAGAGTGTGGCTGCCTTCATGGCGGGGTAAAAAAAAACAAACAAAAAAACGGTCTTACACATAAAAGCCCACTCGTGTACATACGAGTGAACATGGGAGTTTCAGCCCACGAATGAAGAAGAAGAGGAGGAGACGAATATTATTGATTTATTATTGTTGTTGTTGTCTTGGGCTGGAACGGAAATCTGAATCTGAAAACACTATCAGTACACCCAAAGTGTCATCTGTTAATATGATTTACCACCAGAAAGATTGCTTGTATCAGTATCAGTAGCTCAAGGAGGCATCACTGCGTTCGGACAAATCCATATATGCTACACCACATCTGCTAGGCAGATGTCTGACCGGCAGCATAACCTAACGCGCTTAGTCAGGCCTAGAGAAATAGAAAAAAAAAGGGAGTACATGAATATTTTAAAAAATAAAGAAATTATGATAATAATGATAAATAAAGATAAAATGAAATAATATAAATAAACAGATAAATATAATGATTAAAAAAAAGATTTTTTAATTTTTTGGGGTTAAAAAATCAAAAATTAAAAAAATCAAAATTTAAATTAAAAATGAAATAGAATAAGATAAATGTTATAAAATAATAATAATAAATGAAAATAAAATAGGAAAACAATAATGATAATAAATAAACAAATAAGCAATTAAATGTAAAACATACACACACACACACACACACACACACACACACACGATGTAACTGCACTGTTGTTATTATTATCATTAGTGTGTGTGTGTGTGTGTTTGTACTTTGAGGGGTTTCAAAAGTGGTATGTAACTGCAATGTTGTTATTATTATCATTAGTGTGTTTGTGTGCTTTGAGAGGTTTCAAAAGTGCTACATAATTGCACTCTTATTATTGTTAATGTTATTATTATTAGTGTGTGTGCGTGCTTTGAGAGGTTTCAAAAGTGCTACATAATTGCACTCTTATTATTATTAATGTGTGTGTGCGCTTTGAAAGTTTCAAAAGTGCTACATAACTGCACTGTTAATATTATTATAAGTGGTTGTGTGTGTGCGCTTTGAAAGGTTTCAAGAGTGCTGTGTAAATGCACTGTTGTTATCATTATCATTACTATAAGTGTGTGTGTGTGTGTGTATACCAGGAAGTGATGGACGCTCTGTGTGACCTGTACTGGCTGCTGAAGGAGGAGGACATGTGGGCAGGGCTGTTCATGAAGCGGTCTCGCTACCCAGAAACCAATATCGCCATCGCCTATGAGCAGCACGGCTTCTTCGAGCAGGCCCAAGCCCAATATGAAATCGTGAGCCTTTTGTTTTTTTGTGACAAACTTCTTCTTCTTCTTCCTCGTTCACCTCCCGTTAGATGAGCAGCCCGGTGTCCTCGATGAAGGCTGCCGTCCGTCATAGCTCCTCCAGGGTGCCGTACAGCTTGGCTTCCACTGCTGTCGGTGTTGGCCAGTACTTCCTCCTGGATGCTGCATGTGTCGTACAGTCTTGAAGGATGTGGTCGGTTGTCATTGGTCCCTCACCACAAGGGCACTCTCCACTCTGTCCAATGCCAAATTTTGTGTGCATGTGGTGGAGCAGGCGGTTGTGTCCAGTCCTCAGGCGGAAGATCTTGACCTGTTCCCGTCGTTTCAGCAAATGGTATCTGTCTTTTGGGTTATATTTGGGGTGCTGGAGGCGCCACTTTATTCCTTGCTGTGCCTTGATGATTGTCTGAGCATCTGAGCAGCATGGCTTCTTCGAGCAGGCCCAAGCCCAATATGAAATTATGAGCCTTTTTCTGGTGACAAACATCATAGCAGTATGGCTTCTTCCAGCAGGCCTAAGCCCAATGCCTGCTGAAGTCTAAGTCTTTTTTTCATGACGAATGTTTGTTTGCATTAACTTAAGCCCTGTATGAAATCGTCAGCCCTGTTTTTCCTTTTTTTTTTTTCTTTTTTTTTCTTTTTTGTGACAAACATTTCGCATTGACTGAAGAGGTATTAATTGAATGTTATTCATGTGGTGGAATCACTGCTTTTGACATATGACACATTATCAGACGTCTTCAAAGCCATTTTCTAATTGATTGGGGATTCACTATTATTTTCATGTTTTTTTCATACTGTGCATTGGCATTTGAAATTCTGCCAATGATTTAGAAGTGCTTATAGGTAGCCATGTTCTTGCTATGTCTTTCCCTGCATCTCTCTCTGTCTGTCTGTGTGTGTGTCTCTCTCTGTCTGTCTGTGTCTTTCTCTCTCTCTCTCTCTCTCTCTCTCTCTCTCTCTCTATGATGATGTGTTTTTTTTGGGGAGGGTGCGGGGGGGGTTTGGTTTTTTTTCTCAAGGCCTGCTAAGTGCATTGGATTACGCTGCTGGTCAGGCATCTGCTTGGAAGATCTGGTGTAGCGTATATGGATTTGACCGAACACAGTGACGCCTCCTTGAGCTACTGACACTGATACTGATAACGACACAGAGATAAGCTGACCTGAGTGGTTAAAGCATTGGATTGAATCGTGGTCATGGGGTCTGGTGGGCAAAGGGCAGAGAGTTATCCGATCTCACAGGTCAACAGATGTGCAGACCTGCTTGTGCCTGAACCAGTTAAAGTTCCTGTAATCCATGTCAGTGTTTGATGGGTTTGGGGAACAAGAATGTACTTGGCATGCAACCCCCCCACCCCACCCCTATGTGACTGCTTGTATAGTGGGAGTAAAAATGGTCATACACGTAAAAGCCCACCTCATATATATAGAATAGAATATGTCTTTATTACCAAGTGTATCGGGGTCACAAGGAATATTGGGGGGTGGGGGGGTAGTACATAAAAGGCACAAACATAAATCGAAAATCATACACAAACACAGATACAGTAGAATTTAGGACACCTACATGTGCATATCAATATGAGAACTTGCGCGTGAACGCACGCACGCGCGCGCGCGCGCACACACACACACACACACACACACACACACACACACACACACACACTTTAAAACATAAGCTGCTTATCACGTGTGGATGGGGCTGATGACCAGATCTTCAGGTAAGTGGTTGTTGATTGCACAACTCTCTTTGATCATACTGGATTTGTTCGAGAAACAGGGCATTGATTGCTTTGGGGGAAAAGCTACTGGCTAAGCGACTGGTTTTCGTCCTTATACTTCTGTACCGACGACCAGAGGGGAGCATCTCGAAAATCCCAAAAGCTGGATGTGATTCGTCCTGGCTGATTGATTTTCCCTTTTTGAGTATATGAGTGAATGCAGGAGTCACAGCCCATAAAGAAGAAGATGATGATGGAGTGAGTTTTTATGGTGATCAGTGGTGCGAAAGTTCCCACTCACAAAAGGACAGGTCAGCACAAGAAGTGTTGACGAGGGTTTACAAGGCATGACAGGTGCAAAACTTTGTGCAGGTGATGGGGAAGGCCCGGCAGGATCACAACACATCTCCGGCCACGTCCACTGTCATTCCAGAGTACCGCATGTGGGAGGAGCACTGGATCAGGTGAGAAACACGTTACACACTTCTTCTTTCCACTACACGACCAACATCGACTTGCCGATGACTCTGTCATGGTTCGTGCATGCTGGGTATTTTCATGTCTCCATAACCCACTGAACACTGGCTTTGAAGTTTTTCTGTTATGTTTTTAATCCTTTTTTTATGATTCTTTGTAATCTAGGGTTGGTAAATTAGGTGGAAGGGTTGACATACTCAGCACGGCCTCGTCTTATTTTGCCCTAAGGAGCTAAATGGTTAAGAAAATGTGTCCTGAACTATGTTTTTGGGGTTTGTCTTGTTTATTTTGGGGAGTGGAACAACATGAAAGGGACGGTGCAGTTTAATGGTAACCTCTCCAAGCCCTTCGACGTACGCAGCGGTGTCAAAAAAGGCTGTGTCCTCGCCCCCACCCTGTTTGGAATCTTCTTTGCTCTTCTCCTGAGACATGCATTCAGCACAGCGCAAGAAGGGATCTACCTGCGGACCAAATCAAATGGCAGGCTCTTCAATCTCGCCCGCCTCAGAGCAAGGACAAAAGTCTGTGAAGCCCTCATCAGAGACATGCTCTTTGCTGACGATGCCACAGTTGTGACCCACACCCAGCGGGACTTGCAGTCACTAATGGACCGCTTCTCCCAGGCCTGCAAAGATTTCGGTCTGACCATCAGTCTCAAGAAGACAAATATCCTAGGCCAAGACACGCCATCTCCACCAGCCATCACCATTGATGACTACGAGCTTGAAGCCATCCATCAATTCACTTACCTTGGGTCCACCATCACCGACAACCTCTCCCTTGACACCAAGATCGACAAGAGGATCGGGAAGGCAGCCACAACGCTAGCCCGCCTCACACAAAGAGTGTGGACAAATCCCAAGCTGACCACGAAGACAAGGATGGCTGTATACAACGCCTGCGTCCTCAGCACCTTGCTGTATGGCAGTGAGGCGTGGACCACACATGCTCGTCAGGAGAAAAGGCTCAATACCTTCCACCCGAGAAGCCTACGGCGCATACTCGAGATCTCCTGGCAAGACAAGGTGACAAACACCGAAGTCCTGACTCGTGCAGGCCTCCCGACCATGTATACCATGCTGAGATGGCTGCGCTGGCTGGGCCATGTTCGCCGCATGGAAGATGGTCGCATCCCAAAAGACTTCATTTATGGAGAGCTCGCCACGGGGCAGAGAAGCATCGGCCGCCTACAGCTGAGATACAAAGACGTTTGCAAACATGACATGAAGGCACTTGAGATCAACACTGAGTCCTGGGAGGATCTTGCAGATGACCGCAACAAATGGAGAAGCACTCTCAAGAATCAGCTACGGATTGGTGAGGACAAACTGTCAGCTGCTGGACAAATCAGCCATGACCAAAGGAGGCCTACTACTACTACTACTACTGGGGGTGGGGAGGGGGGGGTTGTTTGTTTTTTTAGATGTGATAGTTTTGTGTTGACGCGGTTGAGCGTTTGCATGGTGTGCCAGCCCTGATACGGCCCTGTGCGGTCAGGGCTGGACTATAACCAACAGTTTAAAAAATATTTGAAAAAATACAGACTCCTGGTGTTGTACACGGCAGGTGCTCCAAGGAGCTGAATCAGTGGGACATCCTGTTGGATTTTGCCAACAACAAGGGCTACTCCAATGCATACCTGGTCCTGGAGTCAGCCTGGCGTGTTCCGAACTGGGCACTGATGAAAGACGCCCTGAGTCAGGTGAGCATTGTCAAATGAATGTCAACCCCCGAAATCGGAGGATGGCTGCTGCGTACATGACGGGGTAAAAAACGGTCATGCATGTAAAAGCCCACTCGTGTACATACGTGTACATACCAGTGCATTGGGTTTATGCAGAGGTTAAGCGTCTACTCCTTTTCTTACCTTTTTTTATTTTTTCATCTTTTTCTTTCATAATGCAAATGTGTAGCATATATGTATCAGCCTGCATGCATTGACACCTTGAAACTGGAACTGATCAAAGACATTAGAATAAATTACAGCATGTGGTCATGAACACATCTGTGGATTCAAAATGACAAGCAGAGTGACAGTGGTTTTGCTTGGGGTAGAAAGTTGTGTGATATCTTGTTTATGGGGATGTATCCTTCGCAAAACTGCAAAGTCTTGTTTATAGGGGACATGTGTCCTTGACAAACCTTTGAGATAACATGTTCATAGGGACATGTGCCCTTGACAAACCTTTGATGACCTGTTCATGAAGACATGCCCTTGACAAACCTTTGATGACCTGTTTATGAGGACATGTGCCCTTGACAAACTTTTAATGACATGTTCATGAAAATGTGTGCCCTTGACAAACCTTTGATGACCTGTTCATAAGTACATGTGCCCTTGACAAACTTTTAATGACCTGTTCATGGGGACATGTGCCCATGACAAACCTTTGAGGACATGTGCCCTTGACAAACTTTTAATGACATGTTCATGAAAATTTGTGCCCATGACAAACCTTTGATGACCTGTTCATAAGTACATGTGCCCTTGACAAACTTTTAATGACCTGTTCATGGGAACATGTGCCCATGACAAACCTTTGAGGACATGTGCCCTTGACAAACTTTTAATGACATGTTCATGAAAATTTGTGCCCGTGACAAACCTTTGATGACCTGTTCATAAGTACATGTGCCCTTGACAAACTTTTAATGACCTGTTCATGGGAACATGTGCCCATGACAAACCTTTGAGGACATGTGCCCTTGACAAACTTTTAATGACATGTTCATGAAAATTTGTGCCCTTGACAAACCTTTGATGACCTGTTCATAAGGACATGTGCCCTTGACAAACTTTTAATGACCTGTTCATGGGGACATGTGCCTTTCGCAAACCTTTGATGACATGTTCATGGGGACATGTGCCCTTGACAAACTTTTAATGACATGTTCATGAAAATGTGTGCCCTTCACAAGCCTGTGATGTCCTTTTTAATGGGACATGTCTTTCACAAAACTGTAAGGTCCTGTTATTTGGTTGTGTGCCTTTCATAAAAACTGTCATGACCTGTTCATGGGGACATGTGCCCTTGACAAACCTTTGATGACTTGTTCATGGGGACATGTGCCCTTGACAAACCTTTGATGACCTGTTCATGGGGACATGTGCCCTTGACAAATCTTTGATGACCTGTTCATAGGGACGTGTGCCCTTGACAAATCTTTGATGACCTGTTCATGGGGACATGTGCCCTTGACAAACCTTTGATGACCTGTTCATGGGGACATGTGCCCTTGACAAACCTTTGATGACCTGTTCATGGGAACATGTGCCCTTGACAAACTTTTAAGATATGTTCATGAAAATGTGTGCCCTTTACACGCCTGTGATGTCCTTTTTAATGGGGCATGTGTCCTTCACAAAACTTATGTGGTCGTGTGCCTTTCATTAAACTGTCATGAAATGTTCACCATTATTGGCAGGTGGAACAGAGCTGCCCGAAAGAGCTGGCATGGAAAGTGCACCTGTACCGAGGCTACATCAACATCTGTCACCCTGACGAGCCCCACCTCAACATGGTGAGCATGTCACTGGTTCCTCTCTCAGCACAGCGACAGTGTGCCGGTTCAGAATGTGTCGATAAAACAGAGTGATGGACCATGTAGCTAAACTCTCATTACGCTCACTTGTTGAAATTTACTCTGTATCGAAACGCCCTTCAGGATAGACCGGTCCTTGGGGCACTGCTATCAGACTGGGATTTTTTGTGAATGCCAGATGCTGACCAGCTTAGATTCGTGTTAGACCAAGGGCAATTAGATGAAAAAGAAAAACAACTTGGTCTTCACAGTTTAGAACATTTGAACTGAATGTATTTGTAACTATATCTGTAAGCAGTGTATGATAATAATGAGCTAGAATGTTTGTAAAACACGAAGTTGTAGTGTCATACAAAATTCAGATGTGTTTTTCTCGGAATTTTCTCGTAACCAGATAGTCATTTGGGAAGGCAACCCTAGGTCAAAGTGACTATGTGTTGGTTCAGTTTGTGTGGATAAAATGGATCATCAGAAAGTGACAGTGACTGTGTGTTGTACAGTATGTGGTGATTACATGGACAGTGACATTGTGTTGTGCACTATGTGGTGATTACACAGTGACAGTGTGTTGTACACTATGTGGTGATTACACTGTGACAGTATGTTGTTCAGTATGTTGTGATTACGCAGACAGTGACAGTGTGTTGTACACTATGTGGTGATTACACAGACAGTGACAGTGTGTTTTACAGTATGTGATTACACAGTGACAGTGTGTTGTACACTATGTGACAGTGTGTTGTACACTATGTGGTGATTACACAGACAGTGACCGTGTGTTTTACAGTATGTGATTACACAGTGACAGTGTGTTGTACACTATGTGACAGTGTGTTGTACACTATGTGGTGATTACACAGACAGTGACAGTGTGTTTTACAGTATGTGATTACACAGTAACAGTGTGTTGTACACTATGTGGTGATTACACAGTGACAGTGTGTTGTACACTATGTGGTGATTACACGGACAGTGACTGTGTTGTACACTATGTGGTGATTACACGGTGTGTTGTGCACTATGTGGTGATTACACAGTGTGTTGTACAGTATGTGGTGATTACACAGTGTGTTGTACAGTATGTGGTGATTACACAGACAGTGACAGCGTGTTGTACACTATGTGGTGATTACACAGTGACAGTATGCTGTACACTATGTGGTGATTACACAGTGACAGTGTGTTGTACACTTTGTCAGTATATGGTGATTACACAGTGACAGTGTGTTCTACAGTATATTGTGATTCCACAGAGAGTGGCAGTATGTTGTACAGTATGTGGTGATTAAGTCGAGTGCCACAAATTGACAGCGTGTTGCACAGCATATATTGTTAACTGTCAAGAAGTGACAGCGTGTTGCACTGTGAATGTTGTTCAGAGTGTTTCAGGTTTACAGCAGGTTATACATTGTGTTGTTCAGAGTATCATAAAGTGACAGAGTGCTGCTTAGTGTGTGTTGTTCAGAGTGTCACAAAGTGACAGCGTGTTGTATGGTGTGTGTTGTTCAGTGTCACAAAGTGACAGCGTGTTGTATGGTGTGTGTTGTTCAGAGTGTCACAGAGTGACAGCGTGTTGCATGGTGTGTGTTGTTCAGTGTCACAGAGTGACAGCGTGTTGCATGGTGTGTGTTGTTCAGTGTCACAGAGTGACAGCGTGTTGCATGGTGTGTGTTGTTCAGTGTCACAGAGTGACAGCATGTTGTATGGTGTGTGTTGTTCAGAGTGTCACAAAGTGACAGCGTGTTGCGATGTGTGGTGTTCAGATCATCACAAAGTGACAGCGTGTTGCATGGTGTATGTTCAGAGCGTCACAAAGTGGCACAATGTATGGTTTTTTGTTAGTTTGTTTTTTGTTGTTGTTTTGTTTTTCAAACATTTTTTATTCAATTTTTTACATTATGAAACACACACAAACATACTCCAGTACCTATAGAAAATTAAGTGAGCACAATGCATGTTGTTCAGTGTCAGTATAGCATGGTGTGTAGTGTGGTAGCGTTACAAAGTGGGTCAGGAGAAAAACCTAACGAATTTCCCTGGTAACGTTGTTTGTCGATGGAACAGATTGAGCGCCAGGTGGAGATGAGCAGCAACCTGGCCATCAAGGACTGGAGACGTCTCCCCAGCATCGTGTCCCACATCCACGTCCCTCTGCTGCAGGTAAACAGCACTGACCTCCCTCCCCCATCTGCTGTGTGGTTGGGGCAGGGTTTGTTCGGGTGTCTTGTGGCGTGGTTGGGGTAGGGTTTGTATGAATGTGTTGTTGTGGTGTGGTGTGGTTGGGGTAGGGTTTTTTTTGGTGTGTTGTGGTGTGGTGTGGTTGAGGTAGGGTTTGTTTGGGTGTCTTGATGTGCTCTGGTTGGGGCAGGGTTTGTTCGGGTGTCATGGTGTGGTGTGGTTGGGGCAGGGTTTGTTCGGGTGTCTTGCTGTGGTGTGGTTGGGGTAGGGTTTGTTCGGGTGTCGTGGTGTGGTGTGGTTGGGGCAGGGTTTGTTCGGGTGGTGTGGTGTGGTTGAGGTAGGGTTTGTTCGGGTGGTGTGGTGTGGTTGGGGCAGGGTTTGTTTGGGTGGTGTGGTGTGGTTGGGGCAGGGTTTGTTTGGGTGGTGTGGTGTGGTTGAGGTAGGGTTTGTTCGGGTGGTGTGGTGTGGTTGGGGCAGGGTTTGTTCGGGTGGTGTGGTGTGGTTGAGGTAGGGTTTGTTTGGGTGGTGTGGTGTGGTTGGGGCAGGGTTTGTTCGGGTGTCGTGGTGTGGTGTGGTTGGGGCAGGGTTTGTTCGGGTGGTGTGGTGTGGTTGAGGTAGGGTTTGTTCTGGTGGTGTGGTGTGGTTGGGGCAGGGTTTGTTCGGGTGGTGTGGTGTGGTTGAGGTAGGGTTTGTTCGGGTGGTGTGGTGTGGTTGAGGTAGGGTTTGTTCGGGTGGTGTGGTGTGGTTGGGGCAGGGTTTGTTTGGGTGGTGTGGTTGAGGTAGGGTTTGTTCGGGTGGTGTGGTGTGGTTGAGGTAGGGTTTGTTCGGGTGGTGTGGTTGGGGCAGGGTTTGTTAGGGTGGTGTGGTGTGGTTGAGGTAGGGTTTGTTTGGGTGGTGTGGTGTGGTTGGGGCAGGGTTTGTTCGGGTGTTGTGGTGTGGTGTGGTGTGGTAGAATACAGTGAAGTGTGGTGTGAAACTGTTCTGGTGTGGTGTGTGTGTGGTGGGGTATGGTATAGTATGGTGTGGTGTGGTACTGTTTTGGTGTTGTGTTGGGGGTGGGGGGAGGGGTACAGTTTGGTATAGTATGATGTGTTGTGGTGGGGTATGGCATACTATGGTGTGGTGTGGTAATGTTTTGGTGTGGGTGGTGGGATACAGTATAGTATGGTGTGGTGTGGTACAGTATGGTATACTATGGTGTGGTTTGGTACTGTTCGTAGTGTGGTACAGTACTGTAAGATACGTTTAGTATAATGTGGTACAGTACAATATGGTTTGTTCTGGTGTGTTTGTATAGTGTGGTTGGTGTGTGGTACAGTACAATACAGTGTGATATGTGTGATTTGATATTGTGTTATATAGTTGGTATGATATGTGGTACAGTTTAGTGTTGTACAGTAAAGTAAGTGTGGTGTGGGATTCAAATCCTCCATGCTCAGATTCTCTTGCCTCTCAAGCAAACATCAAACACAAGGCCACCACTCAAGTTGATGTGTTTGAATTCATATTCAAAGACTATGACTCAAACTAGGAGACAAGATTGTGCTGGCTCTTAGTGCTGCAGCCTTGGGGGCTAGTTGGCTTTGGGAACCATCCCAAAGCTGACAGTTCATAAGCCCTCTTGGCTGAGAGAGTGGTTTTGTAGATTGGGCAGGACACTCTCTACTAGAATCAGATTCTAGCCCAGATAGTTGGGACAGCAATTGCCAGCCCAGATAGTTGGGACAGCAGTTGCCAGCCCAGATAGTCGGGACAGCGGTTGCCAGCCCAGATAGGACAGACAGCAGTTGCCAGCCCAGATAGTTAGGACAGCAGTTGCCAGCCCAGATAGTTAGGACAGACAGCAGTTGCCAGCCCAGATAGTTAGGACAGACAGCAGTTGCCAGCCCAGATAGTCAGGACAGCAGTTGCCAGCCCAGATAGTTAGGACAGACAGCAGTTGCCAGCCCAGATAGTCAGGACAGCAGTTGCCAGCCCAGATAGTCGGGACAGAGGACAGCAGTTGCCAGCCCAGATAGTCAGGACAGCAGTTGCCAGCCCAGATAGTCAAGACAGCAGTTGCCAGCCCAGATAGTCAAGACAGCAGTTACCTCCTCTGCTGTTCTGATGGTGGTTAGGTAGTCAGACACGACTGGCTGCACACCCTGACACTAAGAGATGGTGGATGTTCTGTGTTGCAGGCTGCCCAGCAGATCATGGAGCTTCAGGAGGCCATGCAGATCAGTCAGGGTCTGCAGCCCGGCAACATCAACCGCAGCTCCAGCATCCACGACATGAAGGCCATCGTCAAGACATGGAAGTGCGTCACCCTCGCATGTTTTGAATGAACGTTCATGATCTAAAAAAATATGATTCTGTTTTGTGTGTTTTATGTTATCTCGTACTCGAGTCTAAAGACAAATTTACAATGAAAATCTGTCCTATCTTTGTATTTGTATTTCTTTTTATCACAACAGATTTCTCTGTGTGAAATTCGGGCTGCTCTCCCCAGGGAGAGCACATTGCTATACTACAGCGCCACCCTTGATTTTTTTTTTTTTTTCTTCTGCGTGTAGTTTTTTTTAGGTGTTTTTCCTATCGAAGTGGATTTTTCTACACAATTTTGCCAGGAACAACCCTTTTGTTGCCATGGGTTCTTTTACGTGCGCTAAATGCATGCTGCACATGGGACCTCGGTTTATCGTCTCATCCGAATGACTAGCGTCCAGACCACCACTCCAAGGTCTAGTGGAGGAATATCGGCGACTGAGCCGTGATTCGAACCAGCGCGCTTAGATTCTCTCGCTTCCTGGGCAGACACATTACCTCTAGGCCATCACTCCATCTTATCCTGCTCTCACCTTTAGTCTCTCTCCTGTCAGCGGGGCTCATCCCTTTGGTTTTTGCTGCTTGTTGTGGGCAGAAGAAAGTATCAGCAACCCGTGTTGTATAACAAAATGTGTTGGAAATGTGCTGTGTTGGGATTATTTCCAAGGCTTGAAGGAGGTTTGCAGGAAAATGATGACTTTGTGTTGTTTTTTTGTTTGTTTTTGTTTTGTTTTTGTTTTTTGTCTCTCTCAACCACGGACACTTGCACACACACACACACACGCACGCACACACACACACACACACACACTCACTCACTCATGTCCACGCACACGCTCACACATATGCACATACACACAACATGTGCGCATGAATACACACACATGTCAGCTTCCGTGGTAACAGCTAACAACCTCGGCATTCGTAGGAACCGTTTGCCGATGATCTCGGATGACCTGTCTCACTGGAGCGACATCTTCACGTGGCGGCAGCACCACTACCAGCTGATTGTCAACCACTTTGACTCTCAGAACCTCCAGGATCAGGTCAGACACAGGCCCTGTATTCTCTTCCTATCCTCACTATGACACACACCAGCTCCTATCTCAGACACTGTCCTGTTCTCTGCATTCACTACGACACACACCAGCTCCTATCTCAGACCTTGATACTGTCCTGTTCTCTACCTTCACAGCAACACACACAAGCTCCTATCTCAGACACTGTCCTGTTCTCTGCATTCACTACGACACACACCAGCTCCTATCTCAGACCTTGATACTGTCCTGTTCTCTACCTTCACAGCAACACACACAAGCTCCTATCTCAGACACTGTCCTGTTCTCTACCTTCACAGCAACACACACAAGCTCCTATCTCAGACACTGTCCTGTTCTCTACATTCACTACAACACACACCAGCTCCTATCTCAGACCTTGATACTGTCCTGTTCTCTACATTCACAGCAACACACACAAGCTCCTATCTCAGACACTGTCCTGTTCTCTACATTCACTACAACACACACCAGCTCCTATCTCAGACCTTGATACTGTCCTGTTCTCTACATTCACAGCAACACACACCAGCTCCTATCTCAGACCTAGACACTTTCCTGTTCTCTCTTCTTACTACAATTATATAAAATGTGCTGGACTGTGTATGAATAAACCCATAGTCAGGCACACTTAGCATTTTGACTAAATCTGAATCACACATATATTGCCATTTACAGCTTCTTCTGTTTTTCAGCAGATATGTTGTGTGCATGTCAGAAAGCATTTAGGTCGTGTCTTTATGAAAAGAAAATGTTGCTTTCATATGCTTGATCATTGTAAGTTCATCCTGATGGTAGGGATTGCTGTTTTATCAGTATTCTTTCTGATTATTAAGTTTAATGTTTTGGTTTTCTGGCTATACACAGGTGCAGGCAAATCTTTCTGTTGATTATTTTAATGTTTTAGTTTTTGGCTATACTCAGGTGCAGGCAAATCTTTCTATATTAATTTAATGTTTAAGTTTTGGGGGGTAAACTCAGGTGCAAGCAAATCTTTCCGTTTATCGGTTTTAGTGTGGATGCCGGAAAATATTTCTGTATATCAGTTTTAATGTTTTCATTTTTTGGTTATTCTCAGTTGCAGGCAAATCTTTCTGTATATTGGTTTTGACGTTTAATTTTTTGGCTATTCTCAAGTGCAGGCAAATCTTTCTGTCTATTAATTTTGACATTCAGTTTTTTGGCTATTCTCGAGTGTAGGCATACCTTTCTGTATATTGGTTTTGATGTTTAGTTTTTTGGCTATTCTTGAGTGCAGGCAAATCTTTCTGTATATTAATTTTGATGTTTAGTTTTTTGGCTATTCTTGAGTGCAGGCAAATCTTTCTGTACATTAATTTTGATGTTTAGTTTTTTGGCTATTCTCGGGTGCAGGCAAAACTTTCTGTATACTGATTTTGACATTTAGTTTTTTGGCTATTCTCGGTTGCAGGCAAATCTTTCTGTATATTGATTTTGATGTTTAGTTTTTTGGCTATTCTCGAGTGCAGGCAAATCTTTCTGTATACTGATTTTGATGTGTAGTTTTTTTTGCTATTCTCGAGTGCAGGCAAATCTTTCTGTCTATTCATTTTGATGTTTAGTTTTTTGGCTATTCTCGAGTGCAGGCAAATCTTTCTGTATATTGATTTTGACGTTTAGTTTTTTGGCTTTTCTCGAGTGCAGACAAACCTTTCTGTATATTGATTTTGATGTTTAGTTTTTTGGCTGTTCTCAAGTGCTGGCAAACCTTTCTGTATATTGGTTTTGACGTTTAGTTTTTTGGCTTTTCTCGAGTGCAGGCAGGTCTTTCTGTTTATTGATTTTGATTAGTTTTTTGGCTACTCTTGGGTGCAGGCAAACCTTTCTGTATATTGATTTTGATGTTTAGTTTTTTGGCTATTCTCGGTTGCAGGCAAATCTTTCTGTATATTGATTTTGATGTTTAGTTTTTTGGCTGTTCTCGAGTGCAGGCAAATCTTTCTGTGTATTGATTTTGATGTTTAGTTTTTTGGCTATTCTCGAGTGCAGGCAAATCTTTGTCTATTCATTTTGATGTTTAGTTTTTTGGCCATTCTCGAGTGCAGGCAAATCTTTCTGTATATTGATTTTGACGTTTAGTTTTTTGGCTTTTCTCGAGTGCAGGCAAACTTTCTGTTTATTGATTTTGATGTTTAGTTTTTTGGCTGTTCTCAAGTGCTGGCAAATCTTTCTGTATATTGGTTTTGACGTTTAGTTTTTTGGCTTTTCTCGAGTGCAGGCAGGTCTTTCTGTATATTGATTTTGATTAGTTTTTTGGCTACTCTTGGGTGCAGGCAAACCTTTCTGTATATTGATTTTGATGTTTAGTTTTTTGGCTATTCTCGGGTGCAGGCAAAACTTTCTGTATACTGATTTTGACATTTAGTTTTTTGGCTATTTTGGCTATTCTCGGTTGCAGGCAAATCTTTCTGTATATTGATTTTGATGTTTAGTTTTTTGGCTATTCTCGAGTGCAGGCAAATCTTTCTGTGTATTGATTTTGATGTTTAGTTTTTTGGCTGTTCTCAAGTGCTGGCAAATCTTTCTGTATATTGGTTTTGACGTTTAGTTTTTTGGCTTTTCTCGAGTGCAGGCAGGTCTTTCTATATATTGATTTTGATTAGTTTTTTGGCTACTCTTGGGTGCAGGCAAACCTTTCTGTATATTGATTTTGATGTTTAGTTTTTTGGCTATTCTCGGGTGAAGGCAAATCTTTCTGTATATTGGTTTTGACGTTTAGTTTTTTGGCTATTCTCGAGTGCAGGCAAATCTTTCTGTATATTGATTTTGACGTTTAGTTTTTTGGCTGTTCTCGAGTGCAGGCAAACCTTTATGTATATTGATTTTGATGTTTAGTTTTTTGGCTACTCTCGGGTGCAGGCAAACCTTTATGTATAATATTGATTTTGATGTATAGTTTTTTGGCTATTCTTGAGTGTAGACAGATCTTTCTGTATATTGATTTTGATGTTTAGTTTTTTGGCTATTCTCGAGTGCAGGCAAATCTTTCTGTGTATTGATTTTGATGTTTAGTTTTTTGGCTGTTCTCAAGTGCTGGCAAATCTTTCTGTATATTGGTTTTGATGTTTAGTTTTTTGGCTTTTCTCGAGTGCAGGCAGGTCTTTCTGTATATTGATTTTGATGTTTAGTTTTTTGGCTATTCTCGGGTGAAGGCAAATCTTTCTGTATATTGGTTTTGACGTTTAGTTTTTTGGCTATTCTCGAGTGCAGGCAAATCTTTCTGTATATTGATTTTGACGTTTAGTTTTTTGGCTGTTCTCGAGTGCAGGCAAACCTTTATGTATATTGATTTTGATGTTTAGTTTTTTGGCTACTCTCGGGTGCAGGCAAACCTTTATGTATATTGATTTTGATGTTTAGTTTTTTGGCTACTCTCGGGTGCAGGCAAACCTTTATGTATAATATTGATTTTGATGTATAGTTTTTTGGCTATTCTTGAGTGTAGACAGATCTTTCTGTATATTGATTTTGATGTTTAGTTTTTTGGCTATTCTCGGGTGCAGGCAAACCTTTATGTATATTGATTTCGATGTTTAGTTTTTTGGCTGTTCTCCGGTGCAGGCCAATCACTCCATGCTGGGCGTGCACGCTTCGGCTCAGGCCATCATCCACTTTGGGAAAATAGCACGGAAACATTTCCTGACCACTGTCTCTCTGGACTCCTTGAGCAGGTAACCATTGGTGCTGCTTATTGTGTTGGTTTGCTGTCTTCATGTTTGTGTACTTGGTTTTTCTTCTTTTTTTTCTTTTTTTTTTTTCTTTTTTTTTGCCTTGTCTATTTGAGTGGTCCCAGCTGTGTAAGTGTGTGAGCTGTCAAATAATTGAGATTTTCCCCTCTCTCTCTCTCTCTCTCTCTCTCTCTCCCTCTCTCTCTCAAACGTGTTTTGTTTGAATGTTATGATAAGGGCTGTTGGTCTGGGTCATAAAAATCATTCAGTGTACAGTGTTCTCTCTCTCTCTCTCTCTCTTCTCTTACTTTCTCTCCCCCCCCTCCTCTCTTTCCACTCTCTCTCCCTCCTCAACTCCCTCCCTCTCTCTTCTCTCTTTCCCCCCACCCCTTCTCTCTCTCTTTCTCCCTCTCCCCCCTCTCTCTCTCTTTCCACTCTCTCTCTCCCCCCCAACTCCCTCTCTCTCTTCTCCCACCCCCCTCTCTCTCTCTCTTCTCTCTCTTTCTCACTCCCCCACCCCTCTCTCTTTCCACTCTCTCTTCCCCCCAAACCCCCTCCCTCTCTCTTCTCTCTCTCCCCCCACCCCCTCTCTCTTCTCTTTCTCCCTCCCCCACCCCTCTCTCTTTCCACTCTCCCCCCCCCCAACTGCCTCCCTCTCTTCTCTCTCTCTTCTCTCTTTCCCCCTCTCCCCCCTCTCTCTCTTTCCACTCTCTCCCCCCAAACCCCCTCTCTCTCTCTTCTCCCACCCCCCTCTCTCTTCTCTCTTTCCCCCTCTCCCCCCTCTCTCTCTTTCCACTCTATCTCCCCCCAAACCCCCTCTCTCTCTCTTCTCCCACCCCCCTCTCCATCTCTCACTCTTCTCTCTCTTTCTCCCTCTACCCCCCTCTCTCTCTTTCCACTCTCCCCCAAAACCTCCTCTCTCTCTCCCCCCACCCCCTCTCTCTCTCTTCTCTCTCTTTCTCCCTCTCCCCCCCCCCTCTCTTTTCACTTTCTGTCCCCCCAAACCCCCTCTGTCTCTCTTCTCCCACCCCTCTCTTCTCTCTCTTTCTCCCTCTCCCCCCTCCCTCTCTCTTTCCACTCTCTCCCCCCCCCCAAACCCCCTCTCTCTCTCTTCTCCCACCACCCTATCTCTCTCTCTCTTCTCTCTTTCTTCCTCCCCCCTCCCTCTCTTTCCACTCTCTCTCCCCCAACTCCCTCTCTCTTTTCTCTCTCTCCCCCACACCTCCCCCCCTCTCTTTCTCCCTCTCCCACCCTCTATCTCTATGTCTTTCCACTCTCTCTTCCCCCACACCCCCTCTCTCTCTCTTCTCTCTTTCTTCCTCTCCCCCTCCCTCTCTTTCCACTCTCTCTCCCCCCAATCCGCCCTCTCTCTTCTCTTTCTCCCTCTCCCCCCTCTCTCTCTCTTTCCACTCTCTCTCCCCCCACCTCCTCTCTCTCTCTCTTCTCTCTCACCCCCCACTCCCTCTCTCTCTCTTCTCTCTCTTTCTCCTTCGCCCTCCTCCCCCGCTCCCCCTTCCTCTGTCTCACTGGCAGTGTTCATGAGGGTATCAGTTTGGTTCCTACTCTCGCTTATTTTCCCCCAAGTTTGACTGGAAAATCAAACTGAGCATCTAGTCATTCGGATGAGATGATAAGCCAAGGTCCGGTGTGCAGCACACATTTGTATTTGTGTTTGTATTTCTTTTTATCACAACAGATTTTTCTGTGTGAAATGCAAGCTGCTCTCCCCAGGGAGAGCGTGTCGCTTATACTACAGCGCCACCCATTTTAAAAAAATTTTTTCCCTCGTGCAGTTTTATTTGTTTTTAATTACACATACTTAACCGTGACCCAACTAGTGCAGACTCCGGCAGGGGTCTGACATTCCTGTCCTGTGCAAACTACTATCCGCCTATGCGGAGAAAATGAAACTACGGCCAATAACCCCCCGGAAGTAGGTAACCTCCCCTTTGTCCCGCTGGCTAGCACCTTCTTTTTCCAGCAGCCATCATGACTCCTGTTCCTGTGCTCTTCACACGGCTAAGTTTTTTTTCGTATTTTCTGCCTGTCTGTCGATTCTTGTTTGTCGTCAAATTATGTCTCCAACCAGGTCACATAATCATGTAGCTCGATTGGGGAATCGTGCTAAAATTAAGGCGCGATCGCAATTGATTCGCTGACACTCTGGGCTCTCTACTCCTGGCCCTCTAAACAACGCCAACCCGTCGCCTTCTCCACTTCCTCCGCTCCCTCCGGTCAACTCCAGACCTCCGCCACCTCCTACACCTCCTCCGGTGACGTTTTTCCTATCGAAGTGGATTTTTCTACTTAATTTTGCCAGGAACAACCCTTTTGTTGCCGTGGGTTCTTATACATGCGCTAAGTGCATGCTGCACACAGGACCTCGGTTTATCGTCTCATCCGAAAAAGAACCCATGGCACCAAAAGTGTCCTCTGGCAAAATTCTAGAGAAGAACTGAATCCACTCTGATAGGTAGACAAATATATATATATATACATGCAGGGTGATACACCCAAGACCTGACAGAGTGCGTTGGGCTGTGCTGCTGGTTTGGCATCTGCCTAGCAGATTTGATGCAGCGTGTACATGGATTTTGTCCAAACGCAGTAACGCCTCCTTGAGG
Source organism: Babylonia areolata (assembly GCF_041734735.1). Classification (NCBI taxonomy): domain Eukaryota; kingdom Metazoa; phylum Mollusca; class Gastropoda; order Neogastropoda; family Buccinidae; genus Babylonia; species Babylonia areolata. The sequence continues at coordinate 23,926,790 of NC_134877.1, read as the reverse complement.
AACTGGAAGGTGTGTCGCTATCTCCCCCGCCCCCATCCCCCCGCTCTTTCTTCCTCTGTCTCTTTCTCACTGGCACTGATTCTTCTTCTTCTTCTTCTTCTTCTTCATCATTCGTGGGCTGCAACTCCCACGTTCACTCGCATGTACACGAGTGGGTTTTTACGTGTATGACCGTTTTGTTTTTTTACCCAGCCATGTAGGCAGCCATACTCCGTTTTTCAAGGATACTGGCACTGATAGTACTTACCAGGTTATCTGTGGACAGGATCCACACCATTCCCAGTGTGCCGATCGTGGACTGCTACCAGAAGATCCGGCAGCAGGTGAAGTGTTACCTGCAGATGTCTGGTGTCTCCGGCAAAAACGAACTCAGCGAGGTCAGTACACTTTCAGCTGTTCAACCGCGTTTAGGTAACTTACATCATCACGTTCGTCGCTTGTGCTGGACTTGTGCAACACGTGTGTGAGGTCGCCATGTTCACTTACACACTCAACAGCTAAGTGCTCAACACGTGTGTGATGTGGCCATGTTCGCTAACACACTCAACAACTAAGTGATCAACACATGTGTAAGGTCACCATGTTCGCTAACACACTCAACAGTTAAGTGATCAATACGTGTGTAAGGTCGCCATGTTCCCAAACACACTCAATAACTAAGTGCTCAACACGTGTGTGAGGTCGCCATGTTCGCAAACACACTCAACAACTAAGTGCTCTACACTTGTAGAAGGTCGCCATGTTCGCTAACACACTCGGCAACTAAATGCTCAACACGTGTAGAAGGTTGCCATGTTCGCAAACACACTCAAAACTAAGTGCTCAACACTGTAGAAGGTTGCCATGTTCACAAACACACTCAACAACTAAGTGCTCAACACGTGTAGGTCGCCATGTTCACAAACACACTCAACAACTAAGTGCTCAACACGTGTAGAAGGTCACCATGTTCACAAACACACTCAACAACTAAGTGCTCAACACGTGTAGAAGGTCGCCATGTTCACAAACACACTCAACAACTAAGTGCTCAACACGTGTAGAAGGTCGCCATGTTCACAAACACACTCAACAACTAAGTGCTCAACACGTGTAGAAGGTTGCCATGTTCACAAACACACTCAACAACTAAGTGCTCAACACGTGTAGGTCGCCATGTTCACAAACACACTCAACAACTAAGTGCTCAACACATGTAGAAGGTCACCATGTTCGCAAACACACTCAACAACTAAGTGTTCAACACGTATGTGAGGTCGCCATGTTCGCAAACACACTCAACCACTAAGTGCTCAACACGTGTAGAAGGTTGCCATGTTCACAAACACACTCAACAACTAAGTGCTCAACACATGTGTAAGGTCGCCATGTTCGCTAACACACTACAGCTAAGTGCTCAATACGTGTGTGAGGTCGCCATGTTCGCAAACACACTCAGCAGCTAAGTGCTCAACACGTGTGTAAGGTTGCCATGTTCGCAAACACACTCAACAACTAAGTGCTCAACACGTGTAGAAGGTCGCCATGTTCACGAACACACTCAACAACTAAGTGCTTGTAATTACACATTTATCTTGTCTGCATGTTCTCAGTCACGGGTTTTCAAAGGCGTGGATCCAAAACGAATAGAATCAGGCCTTGGCAGAAATCTGAATTCTGTGCTTATGTCTGTCTTATTTTCACATTAACATTAACACTCACAGTTGTACTTAAATGTACATACACAAATGCACAAATACACACAGCCATTGGTGCACAAACACACACACACACACAAACACACACACACACACACACACACACACACACACACACACACACACACAATATCATTTGGTATGAGCTGAAGGTCCACTGTAAAAACAAAACAGAAAAATTGTGTAGCTTTTGGCGGGTGGATGGGGAGAGGCAAGGTTGTTCTGTTTTTTTTGTTGTTAAAGGTTGTGGGCTATCTTCTTGATTGAAATGTCTGCCACTTTGTCTACACTGGTTGCTAATTTCATCTCCTTCACTTTCCCATGAATTATCGAAAGAATTATCAGACAAATCGTCATTATCTAGGTTGAATTCATTACAAGAGCCCTTCGTGATTTCATTGAGCTCTGAACTGCGTAATAAGCCTTTGACGTTTTACCATATCGATGGGGAAAATCGGATAAAGAGAACACACTAATTGTTCAATTTTTGGTGCGAAACTTTGCATGCCAGTGAGGAAGGAAGTTAAGTTGGAGTTACTTCCCTTACATAGCAGTTTAATGTATAATAATGAGCTGACAAACCGCTTTAAATAAATGGGTTTTTTCACCCGCCTGTCAGGCGGGCTCAGGCGGAGAACGTTGATAAGCAGTGCACACATCTCAGGCGGGTGCAGTGATGAACGAGTTAAAAGATTTACATCAATTAGAAGTTGGTTTGGGGGGCGGGGGGGGGGGGGGGGGGGGTTGTTTTTGTTTTGTTTTTTTACATACTTGTCATTTGGCCATGTTCTCTCTCACCTGAATCACTCACTCAACCCTGACGGTTTTCGAGCAGGGTCTGGAGGTGATCGAGTCAACCAACCTGAAGTACTTCTCCAAGGAGATGACGGCGGAGTTCTATGCGCTGAAGGGGCTGTTCCTGTCGATGATGAACCGGTCAGAGGAGGCAAACAAGGCGTTCTCGGCGGCCTGCCAGCTGAACGACACCATGGTGAAGGCCTGGGCCCTGTGGGGGGAGTACATGGAGGGGCTCTTCACACGAGAGAAGTACGGTCCTGGCTTTTTTTTTTGCATCGTAATTTGTTTTGTGATTTGTATTGTGTTTCCTTCTTCAGGCATGAAAAATACCGTCCTGGCGTTTTTTCCTTCTTTTTTTTTTTTTTTCTTTTTTTCTTTTCAGCACAATGTAAATACCAGTATTATTATTACGAGAGAGTAATTTGTATTCTATTTCTTTCGTAGAGAGAAGTATGGTCCTGGCTTCTTTTTGTATTGTAATTTGTATTGTATTTCCTTCTTCATGCAAGAGAAGTACCTTTCCGGCTTCTGTTTTCTTTTGTATTGCAATTTATATTGTGTTTCCTTCACATAAGAGAAGTACAGTGTCTATGAATTAATTGTCCCGATGGTCTAAAAAGGCTATGGGACCTGAAATCTTAACCTTTTTATTTTGTTCATTCTAATATCTGAATGTTTTTGTACATGTTTTTTTTTTGCATGTTTTCTTATCTTCATTATTATGTATGTCGAGCATGCACGCACACACGCGCGTGCGCATACACACACACTCACACACACGCACATGCACACGCACACGCACTCCACAAGGTAAGACCATAAGCTACAAGGGAGGAACTTTCAAAACACCTTGGCTTCTGCAGACAAATTAGCCACGGGGAGCACGCCCTCACCTGCTACCTGCACGCCTGCCGGCACCAAAACGAGGGCAAGTCCCGCAAGTACCTGGCCAAGGTGCTCTGGCTGCTCACCTATGACGATGCAGACCTCCACCTGGCCCAGTGTGCGGACAGGTACAGCATTGGCATCCCCGCCATCCAGTGGCTGCCCTGGTGAGTTTGGGGGGAAGGGGGCGGGGCGGGGGGGCGTGAAGGGGGGCACTGCTATGGGTGGTCAGGGGGGGAGGGGTCATCCCTGCCATCCAATGGCTGCTCTTGTAAGTTTTGGGGGGCGGGAGGAAGGGGGTTGGGGGGGAGGCGCATAAAGGGGGGCACTGCCATGGGTAGTCAGGTGGGGGAGGGGTCATCCCTGCCATCCAGTGGCTGCCCTGGTAAGTTTGGGGGACATGGAGGTGGGGATGGGGGCCCTGCCATGGGTAGTCAGGGGGGGTGGGGGTGGGGTAAGAAGTTGTGGAGGGTGGAGGATCATCCCCCCCTCACCACCCCCCACCACCACCCAGTGGCCTGGATCCTAGTGAGGAGGCGGGGAGGGGGGGTCTGGGGGGGTTGTACACTGGTCAGGGTGTCTAGCTTTCAGTGTTCCTGCTGTGTGGTTTTGTGAGTTGACGTGTGTGGTGTTTGTGTGTGTGTGTCTGTGTCTGCGAGCTTTTGTCCAGGGAATGCATGAAGGATAGTGTCAGGGTAAGCCTGACTTGGTGGTCAGTGTGATTGTGTCAGGGTCAGCCTGACTGCGTGGTCAGTGTGATAGTGTCAGGGTAAGCCTGACTTGGTGGTCAGTGTGATAGTGTCAGGGTAAGCCTGACTTGGTGGTCAGTGTGATTGTGTCAGGGTCAGCCTGACTTGGTGGTCAGTGTGATTGTGTCAGGGTCAGCCTGACTTGGTGGTCAGTGTGATTGTGTCAGGGTCAGCCTGACTTGGTGGTCAGTGTGATTGTGTCAGGGTCAGCCTGACTTGGTGGTCAGTGTGTTAATGTTGGGGTATACATGGATGGGTGTCAGTGTGTGTGTGTGTGTGTATTTCAATGAGTTTATATCAGGGTATGCGTGGATGGGTGTCTGTGTGTATATGTATGTGAGTGTGTTCTTGTCAAGTTACGCATGAATGGGTGTCAGTGTGTTTGTGTCAGATTATTGCAGCAGTCCGTGTGTTTGTGTCAGATTATTGCAGGAATGTGTGTGTGTGTCAGTGTGTTTATGTCAGGGTAAGGCTGAATGAGTGTCAGTGTGTTTATATCATGGTATGCATGAATGCAGTCATCCTCCTTCTCCTCCTGGACAGTCCTTTTAGCTGTGAGTATGAAGAAGGACCAGGAGTTGTGTGACTCAATGAGCGACAGGCGCAAATGGCCGAGTGGTTAAAGCCTTGGGACTTTCAGTCTGAGGGTCCCGGGTTCTGAATCTCGTTAATGGCGCCTGGTGGGTAAAGGGTGGAGATTTTTCCGATCTCCCAGGTCAACATATGTGCAGACCTACTCGTGCCTGAACCCCCTTCGTGCTTATACGCAAGCAGAATATCAAGTACGCGCGTTAAAGATCCTGTAATCCATGTTAGCAGTCTGCGGGTTCGTGGAAACAAGAACATACCCAGCATGCACACCACTTAAAATGGAGTTTGGCTGCCTATATGGCGGGGTAAAAACGGTCATACACGTAAAAGCCCACTCGTGTACATAATTTATGAGTGAACGTGGGAATTGCAGCCCACAAACGAAGAAGTGTGACTGAGTGCTGTGGTGGTGTGATCTATGGTGGTGTGACTGAGTGCTGTGTGGTGGTGTGACTGAGTGCTGTGTGGTGGTGTGACTGAGTGCTGTGGTGGTGTGACCTATGGTGGTGTGACTGAGTGCTGTGGTGGTGTGATCTATGGTGGTGTGACTGAGTGCTGTGTGGTGGTGTGATCTATGGTGGTGCGACTGAGTGCTGTGGTGGTGTGATCTATGGTGGTGCGACTGAGTGCTGTGGTGGTGTGACCTATGGTTGTGTGACTGAGTGCCGTGGTGGTGTGACCTATGGTGGTGTGACTGAGTGCTGTGGTGGGGTGAACTATGGTGGTGTGACTGAGTGCTGTGATGATGTGACTGAGTGCTGTGGTGGTGTGACTTAATGCCGTGGTGGTGTGACTGAATGCCGTGGTGGTGTGACCTATGGTGGTGTGACTGAGTGCTGTGGTGGTGTGACCTATGGTGGTGTGACTGAGTGCTGTGGTTGGGTGACTGAGTGCTGTGGTGCGACTGAGTGCTGTGGTGGGGTGACTGAGTGCTGTGGTGGTGTGACCTGTGGTGGTGTGACTGAGTGCTGTGATGATGTGACTGAGTGCTGTGGTGGTGTGACCTATGGTGGTGTGACTGAGTGCCGTGGTGGTGTGACCTGTGGTGGTGTGACTGAGTGCTGTGGTGGTGTGACCTATGGTTGTGTGACTGAGTGCCGTGATGGTGTGGCTGAGTGCTGTAGTGGTGTGACTGAGTGCCGTGATGGTGTGACTGAGTGCTGTGTGGTGGTGTGACTGAGTGCTGTGTGGTGGTGTGACTGAGTGCCGTGGTGGTGTGACCTATGGTGGTGTGACTGAGTGCCGTGATGGTGTGACTGAGTGCTGTGGTGGTGTGACCTATGGTTGTGTGACTGAGTGCCGTGATGGTGTGACTGAGTGCTGTGGTGGTGTGACCTATGGTGGTGTGACTGAGTGCCGTGATGGTGTGACTGAGTGCTGTGGTGGTGTGACCTATGGTTGTGTGACTGAGTGCCGTGGTGGTGTGATGGTGTGACTGAGTGCTGTGGTGGTGTGACAGGATTCCTCAGCTGCTGACCTGCCTGGTGCGGAACGAGGGCCGGCTGATCATGAACCTGCTGAGCACCGTGGGACGCAGCTACCCCCAGGCTGTCTACTTCCCCATCCGCACTCTCTACCTCACCCTCAAGATCGAGCAGCGTGAACGTCGTGAGTGACGCGACAGCCCTCGCTTTCTGTCACACCTGAAACTGTTCTCTGTTTAGTTGTAGTTTTTTCTGTGTTGGTGATGCCTAAACTGAACAAAGGGCGTGGCAGTCAGAGACTTTGTGAATAAGACAGAGAGCACACAAACAGGAAGTGGTGTTTTATTTTCAGTACAGTCAGGGACAAAATGGACATCTCTGATTGGCGTCCTTAGAATAATGATATATGTGGTTATTAGTAATAGATGTTCCACATCTGAACCTTGCCAAAACAGACTATATATATATATATATATATATATAATATATGCTGATGAATAATACATCAAGGTACATTTCTTGCTTAAAACACGAAAGTGTCCTTCCAACTTCTGGAAAAGACAATCTTTGAACTGTCTCAGGAACCATGTATCATGCCCACACCCACACAGCCATACATGTCCAAACCCATTTTGGTGTGGCAGACAAGAGCATTGGAGAGATGCCGGGTGGAGCACGGGCGGTACCCACAAGCTCGGCAGCCAGCGGGGTGGCAGGGGGCAATGCCAGCACCCCCCAGGACCCCACCTCCACCACCCAGGAGATGTCATCCTCGTCCGGCTCTTTCTCTACTCTCCCCATCACTTCTGGTCAGTGAAGCACTGTCTGATAACACTGTCTGTGTAAAAGAATGTTTAATTACCATAAGGCACACCGCCTAAATTTTGAGAAAAAGGTTATTTTGAACTTGTGTAAGGCGCTTACATCTGATAAGCCGAATATGTTGTAAAGTGAAAGTCCTTCATTGATGGAGTCTCCCGTCGGACCGACGGATGAGTAGGCAGGCAGGCTTATCTGTCAATGTGTGTCCTCATATGGGAGAAGAGGCCGATTCTGTATGCGCAGCACTTCCCACAGGTGTTGCAAGGGAAAACAGTCCATTATGGTTCTGCTAACAGCGGATGTTGTTTTCTGAGTGGTGACGTCATCTTCGGAAAAAAATGGATTCGAGTCAGACTTGTTTTCCTCTGCTTGTGGACTGGGCTCTGTTTCTCCATTTGTGTGCTCTGTTATCTGATGCTTTTGTTTCTTTTCTCTTTTCTTACACACTTCTGCTGCTTTTTTTTTTTCTTTTTTTTTTCTTTTCTCTTTTCTTACACACTTTTTTTTAACAATTTTACAGCCTTCAGTCATATGTACACTGTTGTAAAGCCCCAGTTCATGAACTTGTTTGGTCAGATTCCAGTCTGCAGACCCTGCTTTTAGTCCTGTCCGCCATTTTGCTTTGTGTTCTGTTTTCGAGAAACATGCAGTTCACTTCTGGTTTCTCTGTTCTGCACCATAGATTTATCCCCATTCGAGACACTGCTCATTTTTCATGGCCTGAAGGTGAATCGCGATCACGTTCAGTTCAGATTTGGTGTGGTATATGATTTGGTTTCAATTTGATTTGATGGTGAACATGAGCCTTGTCGAATCGAACATAGGTAAGACTGAAGTGTTGCTGTTCAGTGTGATCAGGAGTGTTTATTGTGATCAACCATACTGTCATGTATTGAATTTGTTGTGACAGGTGGCCCGAAATCAGAATTTAGTGAAGATATAATTTGACAAAAAACAAGAATGCCTGAGAATCGACAGACAGACAGAAAATACGAAAAAAAGATGGCTGCCAGAAAAAGAGGGCGCTAGTCATGGGGACAAAGGGGAGGTTACCTACTTCCGGGAGGTTATCGGCCGTAGCTACTTTCGTTTTCTTCGCATAGGCGGGTAGTAGTTTGCACAGGACAGGAATCAGACCCCTGCTGGAGTCTGCACTAGTGGGTCATGGTGAGTATGTTACTTAAATGTAATTTTAGGAAGAAAATTTCCTTTTAGTTTTCAGAAACAGATAGGGCAGCGTGGATGGTGATGATGACCAGTGTGTGTGTGTGTGTGTACAGTTGGCAAGCTGTGGTGAAGTGTCAACGTGGATGATGACGATGATTGTGTGTGTGTGTGTGTGTATGCGTGCCATCAGCAGAGAGTGGGCAGACGGCAGCAGGAGGGGCGACCACCACCACAGCGGGTCAGCCCCCCAGACCCGGGGCCCAGTCAGGTCCGTCAGCGTCGTCGTCTGACACGGGTCCCATCAAGGCCCCGGCCCCCATGTGGCGCTGCAGTCGCATCATGCACACCCAGCGGGAACTGCACCCCACCATTCTGGCCTCCCTGGAGGGCATCGTCGACCAGGTATTGTCTCTCTCTCTCTCTCTCTCTCTCTCTCTCCTTGTGTTGCTGCTGTCGCTGGCTTCTGTTGCTGAACATAAACCTCTCGAGACGTGATCAGAGAGTTAGGGTTAAAAGCCGACCAGGTACTGTCTCCCCTCGCTCTCTCCTCGTGTTTCTGCTATTGCCGTACATAAACCTCTTGAGACCTGATCAGAGCGTTAGGTTTAAGCCAACCAGATGCTGTCTCCCCTCTCTCTCTCTCTCCTTGTGTTGCTGCTGTCACTGGCTTCTGTTGCCGTACATAAACCTCTTGAGACCTGATCAGAGTGTTAGGTTTAAGCCAACCAGATGCTGTCTCCCTCTCTCTCTCTCTCCTTGTGTTGCTGCTGTCACTGGCTTCTGTTGCCGTACATAAACCTGTTGAGACCTGATCAGAGTGTTAGGTTTAAGCCAACCAGATGCTGTCTCCCCTCTCTCTCTCTCTCTCCTTGTGTTGCTGCTGTCACTGGCTTCTGTTGCCATACATAAACCTCTTGAGACCTGATCAGAGCGTTAGGTTTAAGCCAACCAGATGCTGTCTCCCCTCTCTCTCTCTCTCCTTGTGTTGCTGCTGTCACTGGCTTCTGTTGCCGTACATAAACCTCTTGAGACCTGATCAGAGCGTTAGGTTTAAGCCGACCAAGTACTGTCTCCCATCTCTCTCCTTGTGTTGCTGCTGTCGTTGGCTTCTGTTGTCGTTTTACATAAACCTCCTGAGACCTAACACAAACAAACTACAGGCCTTCATCAGTAGATGCCTGTGCCATATCTTAAACATCAGATGACCAGAGACCATATCAAACGCCTGCCTATGGAGAAGAACCAACCAGGTGCCCATCAGTGAGGAGATCAGGAGGAGGAAATGGGGCTGGATAGGCCACACACTGCGAAAACCTCCAGATGACACAAGACAGGCACTTGAATGGAACCCCCAAGGAAAGAGGAGAGTGGGCAGACCAAAGCAGACCTGGAGAAGAAGCACAGAGGATGAGATGAAGGCAGCCGGATGGACATGGACCCGGCTGAAGAGGACAGCCCCAAACCGAGTCCGCTGGAGGAGTGCTGTTGCAGCCCTATGCTCCACAAGGAGTCAGGAGGCATGAGTCATAAGTCCAGTCTCAAGGCTTGATCAGAGCATTAACTTAACGTTGGTTGGGGGTCTTACTAGCTCATGTTTCATTGTTCGGGGGTCTTACTAGCTCATGTTTCATTGTTCGGGGGTCTTACTGGCTCATGTTTCATTGTTCAGGGGTCTTACTGGCTCATGTTTCATTGTTCAGGGGTCTTACTGGCTCATGTTTGTTCCTCTCCAACATCCCTCAGCATCCCCTCCTGTCATCTGCACACTCCCTCTCTCTCTCTCTCTCTCTCTCTCTCTCTCTCTCTCATTAAAATAAGATTGCTTCTTTTAGTTTTGTTTCTGTTTCTATTTTGGTTGGTTTTCTTTTTCGTTTTTTTTGGGTTTTTTTCTGTGCTATGATCCGAATTGTTTCATTGACATTGTCCTCACACCACTCATCCCAAATCCCCCATACACAGACACATTCAGGTTCATCAATCACAGTTCCAGTACTGTTTTCCCGGTAGTTGGTGTCAGTACACGACTTCTTCTCTGTCTTTGGGACAGGTTGCATGAGGCGATCTTTGCAGTGCTAAGTTATGGCCAGACACTACAGTCAAATAACGACTTTTTTTTCTCCCTCTCTTTCTTTTTGTCCACTAGGTGTATCATCACTAATGGATCACAAAAAAATGTTATCTTAGATTTATGTGAATACCCGTTGCTATGGAAACAGATCAGAATGGCCGCCAAACAATGTATCAAAGAAATCGGGTTTGTGGTTCATGTGGTGCATGCAAACATTTTTTTGTTATGTGGACTTGATATACAATGACATTGTCTTCATTTTCACATGAGATTGTGTTGATTCTTCAATTATTGTATTTTTTATGAATTTTTTTTAATTTGGGGTATTGCGAAATCTTCAAATTTTACAATGGGTAAAAAGATAGGAACCGCTATGAATTAAAACCCAGAGAATATTTTCATACATGCTCACGACAAAACTTTCATAACATATTATAAAACAGTCATGCAAGGTCTCATGGTTGTAGTTTTACTCATCATTGAGCAAGTCCAAGGTATGTTGTCAAGGCCAGAAACTTGACGACTTGCATCGAAATTGAACAAAATAAACACTTCCGTGACTCAGCAAGCAATCTTTTTTGGCAATTTTTTCATTGTTAAAGACATCTTTACAGTGGAAAAACTTATGCATATGATAGAAGAGATGTTTATCATCAAAAACCCAAATCATGAAAAATCATCATTTTAGTCTCTTTTGCGGGTTAACAACATTCTTAACAATAAGTTACTCACTGAGTTTGCTCATGCAACCCATGAATACATATTCAATTCAGTTTCAGTAGCTCAAGGAGGCGTCACTGTGTTCGGACAAATCCATATACGCTACACCACATCTGCCAAGCAGATGCCTGACCAGCAGCGTAACCCAACGCGCTTAGTCAGGCCTTGAAAGAAAAAAAATGAACACGATTTGGTCACAGTAAAGAATGATTGTGACGAGGTCATAGTTAAGATGCATACCACTCCCTTCCTGTTAAAGCTGCTATGAACCATGAACGAATATGATTTTGTCACAGTAAAGAATGATTGTGACGAGGTCATAGTTATAATGTATACCACTCCCTTCCTGTTAACTCACTCGGAGCGACAAGTTTTCTCCCTGGCTTTTCCCCACAGACGGCCCATTTGTAAGGGTTTGGAAAAAAATTACAAAAAAATAAAAACTACAGAGTAAGAAAATGAAACTTTCAGAACTGGTTTATTATGTGTTGAGCTATTACATATAAAAAAAAAAATCAAATTTCTCATCTTATTTTTACAGTTTTGCCATCTGTAGAAAATACTGCCAATTTTTCACCCTGAATCACCATACCCATGCTCACTTTCTGCATTAAATTCGCTTTCTTCTTCGTCATCATCCACCTCTTCAGTGTCCGACCCTTCAGTTTGTAGCATTTCAAGTATTTCGGCAACCCTAAAACGTTGTTGTCGCTGCCTTGTTCGCTTCACAACATTTTGAGAAGAGCCCGCTTTGCTGACAGGCTGGCACGCGAGCAGACAACCGGTCAGTGACTTTGTCAGCATATGTGCGAGACAGGCCACACATGGCAGCCTGACCAGTCATACTATTCGATTGTGGAGTGACCCAGAATAGCACACTCTGCTTGGCTAATCACAAAATCACATGTACAGCGTGTGATGGAATTTTATTTCTTGAAAATGCTATTCCATTCCGTCGTCTGAAACCGAATACATTTTATGTAGAAATGCTCATGCATTCCTTCGTCCGGAGAGAGAAGGCTGCTATGAATGTACAAACGAACGAATTGTTTTATTCAAATAAAGGCCAGAGCCCCATACTGAAGGGGATTAAGGCTGCTGTGCTAAGTGAGTGATGGATCATTTCACTTCTGTCAGATAGTGTCTTTGTGTGTGTGTGTGTGAAAAGTGTGGAAAACCGAAACATCAGTCAGTTACACAGAATTTTTTTACAGATGGTGTGGTTCAGAGAGAACTGGTACGAGGAAGTGCTGAGACAGCTGAGGCAGGGCCTGGCGAAATGCTACAGCATCGCCTTCGAAAACCGCAACGGTGGTGAGTGTACAGTCTCCTTCTGTCCTCTTGTCAGCTCCTGTGTGTTTGAGATTTGTGGCTGCTTCCTTCCTTGCAGCTGTTGTTGAAAGAGTGCTCACAGACGGGTGCGGTGGCCGGGTGGTTAAAGTGCTGGATTCTGGCTCCGGTATCCCGAGTTCGATTCTTGGTGGCGGCACACCTGTTGGGTTGATGGTGTAGATTTTTCTGATCTCCCCAGGTCGACAAATGTGCATACCTTCTGATGCCCAAACCCTCTTCATGTGTATACGCTTGCAGAAGATTCACTTGTTAAAGTTCCTGTAATCCATGTAAGCGTTTGGTGGATTATGGAAACCAGAAAATACCCAGCATACATACACACACACCCTCCCAACCCCACGCCGCCACCCCCACCCTGAAAATTGAGTATGGCTGCCTACAAGGCAGGGTTAAAAAAAATGGTCATGTAACATGTATGCTGTATAAAGTATGATACAGTATTATTACTGTCCTATTTTTGTATGGGATCTTTGTATGTTTGCAGTCTGTATTTCAGTGCAAGACATACAAATCATGCCCCACTCTCTCATTGTTATGAACAAAAGGTTTTGAATCACAGTTATGTAATATGTTTGCAGTTAAGTATGAATTGCTATTTACTACGCTTTTTGTGTGGATTCTTAATGTGTCTGCGATCCATGTGTGTGTGCAAGATTCAGTAATCAATCTCTACACCCTCAGTTCCTCGAACAAAAGGTTTTGAGTCATGGTTACGTAATATGTATTATCTATAATTCTTTATTATTATGACAATACATTTTGTATCCGGTCCTGTCATGATTGCAAACTTGTTTCAGTGCAAGACATGGTCATCACAGTGACACATCACAGTTATGTAACGTGTAGCTATGTGTGTAGCATGAATGAGATTTATCATTATCACTGTGCATTCTGTATCAGATCTTGGCATGAGTACAGTCCCCAGTTTCAGTTCAAGACGAGTCGACCACAGTGACACGCAGTGATGTGTGCAGTATGAATAAGATTCATCATTATTTCTGTGCGTTTTGAATCGGATCTCAACAAGATTACAATCCCCCTGTTTACAGTGCAAGACATGGTGATCACAGTTATGCAACATGCAATGAGAATAAGATTCATCATTATTGCTGTGTGTTTTGTATCAGAGCTCAACGTAACGGCAATCCCTCTGTTACAGTGCAAGATGCGGTGATCACTCCGCACACCCTGAACTTCATGAACAAACTGGTGAGCACGTTTGGCGTGGGCATCGAGAACGTGAGCAGCGTGTCCTCCACCTACTCCAGCGCTGCCTCGGAGTCCTTAGCCCGCCGGGCCCAGGCCACTGCCCAGGACCCAGTGTTCCAGAAAATGAAGAGTCAGTTCACCACGGACTTTGACTTCAAGTGAGTGGCGCTGCGAACAGGGGGCAAGATAGTTGTCGGTGACTTGACAGCACTGGTTCACTTGTGGGAGGAGTCTTTCTTCAGCACTGCGATTATCAAGTTGTTGCTATTCCTTACAGCACTTCAATTCCTGCAGTACTATCTTTCTTACAGTATTTACATTCCTCACAGTAGCTGTATAGTTATCAAACTGCCACTCCTACAGTGCTACAGTTCTTGAATTCCGCTCAGCGCTACAGTAGGTTCTGCAGATTCAGCATTTACAGTTTTCCAGTCCTGATAGGGCTCTCTGTGGTCGGCTGGGCTATGAGCAACAAGGGTGAATAAACCAATAGCTGCTTTTAACACAGTTACAGCACTGTGTCAGTACGGACAAGTCTTGTGTGTGTTGAGCTGTTAGTAATCCCAGCAGAAAGCAGCATTTCACAAGGTGGGGATGGTGTGTGTGTGAGTGCGCACACGCACGCATGTGAGCGTCTGGTGTAGAATTAGAATCAGAATTATGATTATTTGTCATGAAAACTATACACACAACAATAAAAGGAAAAAAAAAATTGAGAAATAAAAAAACTAAACTACATGTGAGGTGTTCCAAATAAAACGTGACGTGTTCTTTGAAACATTCATACATGAATTTTGCTAGTCGAGGTTGAACAGGGTCGTAATTACACCATTGACTGACTGTATCAGTATAATCAAATCTGTAAATTCAGACTTTATATCTGTTAACAAAACTTCTCGTCAATGTTCATATCTGACGGTGTACATATACGTGTGTGTGTGTGCGAATGTGTGTGCACGTGTGTGTGTGTGTCTTTTGCAGCGTGCCGGGGTCCAACAAGCTGCACAACCTGATCAGCAAGCTGAAGAAGTGGATCAAGATCCTGGAGGCCAAGTCACGCTCCCTGCCCAAGTCGTTCCTCATCGAGGAGAAGTGCCGCTTCCTCAGCAACTTCTCTCTCAGCACGGCTGAGGTGGAGCTGCCCGGGGAGTTCCTACTGCCCAAGGTAGGCCTGGGGGGCTTGGGTTGCTGCTTGCAGTGTAGTGTAGTGCAGTGTAGTACTCTTTAAGGCCGAAGCCTGAAAGCTTTCTAGCTGCTGCCCGGGGAGTTCCTTCTGCCCAAGGTAGGCCAGAGAGCTTGGGTTGCTGCTTCGCTTCTCTGTTGTGCAGAAGCATAAAGTTCAGTCATTGACCCATAAAGTGCAGTCAGTGAGGCGTAAAGTGCAGTCAGTGAAGCACAAAGTACAGTCATTGACCCATAAAGTGCCGCCAGTGAAGCACAAAGTGCAGTCAGTGAAGCGTAAAGTGCCGTCAGTGACCCATAAAGTGCACTCAGTGATATATAAAGTGCACTCAGTCGAGCACAAAGTGCACTCAGTGGAGCATAAAGTTAACTCGGTGAAGCATAAAGTGCACTCAGTGAAGCATAAAGTGAATTCAGTTGAAGCATAAAGTTAACTCAGTGAAGCATAAAGTGCACTCAGTGGAGCACAAAGTGCACTCAGTGGAGCATAAAGGTAACTCATTGATGCATAAAGTACACTCAGTGAAGCATAAAGTTAACTCAGTGAAGCATAAAGTGCACTCAGTGGAGCATAAAGTTAACTCGGTGAGGCATAAAGTGCACTCAGTGGAGCATAAAGTTAACTCAGTGAAGCATAAAGTGCACTCAGTGAAGCATAAAGCGCACTCAGTGAAGCATAAAGTGCAGTGACCCATAAAGTGCAGTCAGTGAAGCACAAAGTGCAGTCAGTGAAGCACAAAGTGCAGTGACCCTTAAAGTGTCGTCAATGACACATAACGTGCAGTCAGTGAAGCACAAAGTGCAGTGACCCATAAAGTGCAGTCAATGATCCATAAAGCGCAGTCACTGAAGCACAAAGTGCAGTCAGTGAAGCACAAAGTGTAGTCCGTGAAGCATAAAGTGCACTCAGTGAAGCACAAAGTGTAGTCATTGACACACAAAGTGCCGTCAATGAAGCATAAAGTGCAGTCAGTGACGCATGAAGTGCAGTCAGTGAAGCACAAAGTGCAGTCAGTGAAGCATAAAGTGCAGTCATTGACCCACAAAGTGCAGTCATTGATGCATAAAGTGCAGCCAGTGAAGCATAAAGTGCATCAGTGATGCACAAAGTGCCGTCAGTGAAGCATAAAGTGCCGTCAGTGAAGTATAAAGTGCAGCCAGTGACCCATAAAGTGCTGAGGACAGCTGCCATACTTTGTGAACTGAACATTGTTTGGATTTAGTGGCTTGGTGTGGATGAGACTGCAGGTTTACTGTGTGATTTCGGTCATGGATTCATACTGTCGGTGATGTTACATTCTCGTTCACCTCCTTTCTCTTTCTTTCTATAACTATTCTCTGGAATGCATCTGCTTGAGACCGAAAAGGATGGAGGAGATACCAGCGGGAAGTCTTTTGGACTCCCTACTCCAGTTTGTCGTACAAGCTGCTTCGTCCCGTCTGTTTTAATGGGCATATTAATCGTTGCAGCATTGTCATCTTCTTTCTTTATTTGTGGATGTGTTGCAGCAATGCAGTTTGGTGTCATCGAAAACATCCAAGGAGGAGGAGGAGGAGGAGGAGACAAGAAGTTTATTTCATGTCCCCCCTCGGGGCATTGAAACATTATGCAGGGATCAGGTTCGACATCGGTCATTGACGCATTTAATTTTGAAATGACCTATTGTTTTTCAAGTTGCAAGGTCGCATGACTTATTGTTTTTATGACCAGTCGGTCAACCAAAGTAACCATCTCTCTCTCTCTCTCTCTCTCTCTCGCTCTCTCTCTCTCTCTCTCTTTAACGATCGCGATCGCTTTGTCGTCTGCTCCTACAGGAAATGACTATAAACTGGTTTATTAAAATACGGATCCGTGACGAAACGAAATCCAAAACGAAATCCGAAACGAATCTTTATCGCTGCCTTTCGCGAGCTTCGGCGAGAAGAATTGGCGTTCCCACTTTTGCATTAACCGAGTGCAGTTCCGGGAAAACTGCCCTTGCCCTGTGTTGCCCTGTACAGACAGCAGATTGTGAGAGGGGGTTCAGCGCACAGAATCGAATTCTGACAGCCCTCAGAAACAGGCTGAACCCCCTCACACAAAACAAGCTGCTCTCTGGCAAGGTGGCACCCGAAGATGCCCTCAGTGCATGGAAGGCTGCAAAACCAAGGGTTGTCCTTGCGTCATCTTCCCGCAAGGCATAATCGCCTGACAGCAGTAAATGAGCCAGTCGTATATGTTTTCTAGTCAAAGCAGAAGACCAGAACATTGCATTTTCTTGTCAGAAATCAATGACATTCTTAACTTCTTTTTGTTTCTAGTCAATGAATGACCAGAATGGCCAATGTATTACATTTTCCTTTCATTTGTGCATTATTAAATTAAACACACACACACACACACACAATGTTCAGAGCATGCTATTTATCTTACCCAGCCAGATTTCATGATGCACAGCAAGCAGGGCATGGATATAAATCAACACAGCTCACAAGCAGGCGGTTTTGGCGGCGCTCACTGTACGCTTGTTCAGCGGTGAATTAGCTTCGGTTGTTTCTTTTGTGCATCATCTCCCCAGATTGGAAACGATGGAAAGAGAAGCGCCTCACAGGAGAAAGCGGCAGAATAAGCTTTCTAATAACTTGAAATGCGGTATAGTTTCTCACACAGTATTGTTGTGGCAATGGTTGTAACATCAGTGAAGGAAGAGAAGGCAAAGGTAGGCAGAAATATGATCACTAAAAGAAACAGAAAACATTAACACCAAAAATTGGTGAAAACAGGCGAAACCAATCAGCAAGCTGCATGCAGAACTTCTGCGTTCATGGGCTGCAACTCCCACGTTCACTCGTTTGCACATGAGCACGTGTTTACATGTATGAACGTTTTTACCCCACCATGTATTTGTATTTGTATTTCTTTTTTTATCACAACAGATTTCTCTGCGTGAAATTCGGGTTGCTCTCCCCACGGAGAGTGCGTCGCTACATTACAGCGCCACCCCTTTTTTTTGTATTTTTTCCTGCGTGCAGTATTATTTGTTTTCCCTATCAAAGTGGATTTTTCTACAGAATTTGGACAGGAACAACCCTTTTGTTGCCGTGGGTTCTTTTACGTGCACTAAGTGCATGCTGCACATGGGACCTCAGTTTATCGTCTCATCCGAATGACTAGCATCCAGACCACCACTCAAGGTCTAGTGGAGGGGGAGAAAATATTGGCGGCTGAGCCGTGATTCGAACCAGCGTGCTCAGATTCTCTCGCTTCCTAGGCAGACGCATTACCTCTTGGCCATCACTCAATGTTGGCAGCCATACTCCGCTTTCAGGGGTGTGCATGCTGGGTATGTTCTTGTTTCCATAACCCACCAAACACTGACATGGATTACAGGATCTTTAATGTGTGTATTTGATCTTCTGCTTGCCGTATACACACGAAGGGGATTCAGGCACTAGCAGGTCTGCACATATATTGATGTGGGAGATCGGAAAAATCCCCATTTTTACCCACCAGGCTCTGTTACCGAGATTCAAATCCGGGACCCTCAGATTGAAAGTCCAACGCTTTAACCACTTGGCTATGCGCCCGTCAGCCAGTAAATAAACGTGCCGTAGCACACTGTCTCTGCAGGCAACAGGGTGGTGGAATCGGGTTGTGTGTCAACACGTGATTGTGATCAACACAGAACCTTTGACACTGCTACGTACAGGTGATGAAGTACACACTTCACTGTTAACACATGAGCTCTCAGCTAATGAATATCCTTGCCCTGCTGATGTTTGTTCATTGAATGATTTCTACACATGATGTCCACTTAACATATGCACCAGTGCACAGTATATTATGAACGTTTGGCGTACAACCCAGAACTTGATGTTTCGGACTTGGAACAGTAAGCCACTAGTCAAAAACTTATAACTGTCATTTCACTACACATACTTTACCATGACCCACTAGTGCAGACTCCGGCAGGGAGTCCCGATTCCTGTCCTGTGCAAACTACTATCTGCCTATGCGGAGAAAACGAAAGTAGTTACGGCCGATAACCTCCCAGAAGTAGGTTACCTCCCCTCTGTATCCCTGACTCGTGCCCTCTTTTTGTCAATATTTTACTCCCTTTACAGAAAAATATTTAACAATACACACACAAACAATAAAAACAAACAATTGAACAAAGAAAGAAAGGGAAAATGAGCACACAGCAAGTCTTATTTTGCACTTTCCTCCTTTTTTTTTTTCTTTTTTCTTCCTTTTTTAAAAATTTTCTGTTATTTTTTTTATATGAACTTTGTGCCCATGCAAAAGAAACATGCAAGTGACACTTGCATGCATGCGTGCACACACACACACACACACACACACTGGAAACATTACTGCACTCATGTTTGTGGATTTGTTGCAATGTAGTCATTACTACACTCACGTTGCTTGTGCATGTTTTGCGGTGTAGCCCATGACGACACTCACATTGTGCATGTGTTGCAGTGTAGCCATTACTACACTAGCATCGTTTGTGGATGTGTTGCAGCATAGCCATCACTACGTTAGCATTGTTTGTGGGTGTGGACTGTTCGACATAGCCACCACTGCACTGGCATTGTTTGCGGACACGTTGCTGAACAGCCATTGTTGCACTCGCGTTGTCTTGTGGAGGTGTTGCAGCATAGCGGTTACTGTACTTGAATTGTTTGTGGGCAACGGTGCGTTGTAGCATAGCCATTTGCTGCACCGGTATTGTGGACTTGTAGCTTAGCCATCACTGCACTCACAACATTTGTTTCTAGATGTGTTGCAGCATAGCTATTACTACACTTGTGTTGTTTGTGAATGTGTTGTGTTGCAGTACTGTTATTGATAGATATGCATTTTATGGATGTGTTGTAGCATGGCCATTACTACACTCACATTTGTTTGTGGGCGTGATGTGCTGCAGCTTTAGCTGTTACTACACTCACATTTTTTGTGGATGTGTTGCAGCATAGCCATCACTTCACTTGCATATTTGTGGATGCGTTGCAGCATATCCATTTCTACACTTGCATTGGTTTTTGGATGTGTTGCAGCTTAGCCATTACCACACACTCACATTGTTTCTGTATGTGTTGCAGCATAGCCATTATTACATTCGCATTGTTTCTCTATGTGTTGCAGCATAGCCATTACTACACTGGCATTGTTTCTCTATGTGTTGCAGCATAGCCATTACTACACTGGCATTGTTTCTCTATGTGTTGCAGCATAGCCATTACTACACTGGCATTGTTTCTCTATGTGTCGCAGCATAACCATGACTACACTGGCATTGTTTCTCTATGTGTTGCAGCATAGCCATTACTACACTGGTATTGTTTCTATATGTGTCGCAGCATAGCCATTACTACTCTGGCATTGTTTCTCTGTGTGTTGCAGCATAGCCATTGCTACAATGGCATTGTTTCTCCATGTGTTGCAGCATAGCCATTACTACACTGGCATTGTTTCTCTATGTGTTGCAGCATAGCCATTACTACACTGGCATTGTTTGTCTGTGTGTCGCAGCATAGCCATTACTACACTGGCATTGTTTCTCTATGTGTTGCAGCATAGCCAATACTACACTCGCATTGTTTCTCTATGTGTTTCAGCATAGCCATTACTACACTGGTATTGTTTCTCTATGTGTTGCAGCATAGCCATTACTACACTGGTATTGTTTCTCTGTGTGTTGCAGCATAGCCATTACTACACTGGCATTGTTTCTCTATGTGTTGCAGCATAGCCATTACTACACTGGCATTGTTTCTCTGTGTGTTGCAGCATAGCCATTACTACACTGGCATTGTTTCTCTGTTTGTCGCAGCATAGCCATTACTACACTGGCATTGTTTCTCTGTTTGTTGCAGCATAGCCATTACTACACTGGCATTGTTTCTCTGTGTGTTGCAGCATAGCCATTACTACACTGGCATTGTTTCTCTGTGTGTTGCAGCATAGCCATTACTACACTCGCATTGTTTCTCTGTGTGT
>NC_134877.1:23696139-23901139 GCF_041734735.1 Babylonia areolata | reverse complement strand
CGGATCCACTCTGTTTGCACATACCCTGATTCAAACACTCCACTGTCTCTGTACCTTGTATTTGGAATGAACTTCCTATTTCACTTCGTCAGGTCTCCTCACTCAGCTCTTTCAAGTCTGGCCTTAAAACCCACCTCTTTCCAAGACAGCCTCCCTCCCCTGCCTCTTCCTTGTCTTCATTTTCTCCAGTTTTAGAGTTATGCATGTGTGTGAATGACTGGTGTGAAAGCACTTTGATTTGTCTCTGCACAAGACTCGGCGCAATATAAATACTATTATTATTATTATTAAAAGGGTGCTGTAATGTACAGATTGCTGTGGAATGTAGCGGTACATAGTGTTACAGAATGTAGAGATACTGAGTACTGTATTCTACAGATAGGCAGCACCAACACTTTGTCTTCTTTCTTGCAAAATGTCTTCTTTCCTACAAAATGTCTTCTTTCCTACACAGTGCCACAGACTGCACCAACACTGCGTCCTCCTTCCTACACAATGCCACAGACTGCACCAACACTGTCTTCTTTTCTACACAATGCCACAGACTGCACCAACACTGTGTCTTCTTTCCTACACAATGCCACAGACTGCACCAACACTGTGTCTTCTTTCCTACACAATGCCACAGACTGCACCAACACTGCGTCCTCTTTCCTACACAATGCCACAGACTGCACCAACACTGTGTCCTCTTTCCTACACAATGCCACAGACTGCACCAACACTGTGTCTTCTTTTCTACACAATGCCACAGTGTGCACCAACACTGTGTCCTCTTTCCTACACAATGCCACAGTGTGCACCAACACTGTGTCTTCTTTCCTACACAATGCCACAGACTGCACCAACACTGTGTTCTCTTTCCTACACAATGCCACAGACTGCACCAACACTGTCTTCTTTTCTACACAATGCCACAGACTGCACCAACACTGTCTTCTTTTCTACACAATGCCACAGACTGCACCAACACTGTGTCCTCTTTCCTACACAATGCCACAGACTGCACCAACACTGTGTCTTCTTTTCTACACAATGCCACAGACTGCACCAACACTGCGTCCTCTTTCCTACACAATGCCACAGACTGCACCAACACTGCGTTCTCTTTCCTACACAATGCCATAGACTGTATCATCACTGTGTCTTCTTCCCTGTGGTGCCGTACAGTTGATGATCCAGTTGGCACTGATGGGGTTTGCGGAGTACGTGCTGCACCTGACGCGCATGAACCCAGACCACATGTACCTCCACCAGGACTGTGGCTACCTCAGCATTGCCTACTTCAAGTTCGACCTGGATGAAATGTCTGGTGAGGCGGGTGGTGGGTTGTGATGGGTGTGGGGCCTGGCAGAGGGGAAAGAAAGAGGGGAAGTGGTGATTGGTGTGTTCACTTGACGCTCACAAACACACGCATGCATTCACGCGTGCACATGGGATGCACACGCACATAAACCCATTTTCTACAGAATTTTGCTAGGAACAGCCCTTTTGTTGCCGTGGGTTCTTTTACGTGCACTAAGTGCACGCTGCACACGGGACCTCGGTGTATCGTCTCATCCGAATGACTAGCGTCCAGACCACCACTCAAGGTCTAGTGGAGGGGGGGAGAAAATATCGGCGGCTGAGCTGTGATTGGAACCAGCACGCTCAGATTCTCTCGCTTCCTAGGTGGACGTGTTACCTCTAGGCCATCACTCCACGGAAATTTGCGGGAATGTTTGGATAATTTGTCTGTTCGCTTGACGCACACAAACACACACATGCATTCACACGTGCGCATGGACACGCACGCACGTTATTAAACCCAGTCAGCTAATACTGGAAGACAAACTTGTGGGAATGTTTGGATCATTTGTCAGTTCAGTTGACGTACACAAACACATGCATGCATTCACACATGCACACGGACACACGCACATATATTATTAAACCCCAGTCAGTCAATATTGGAAGACAAACTTGTGGGAATGTTTGGATGATTTGTCAATAACTGCTGCCAAAATCGCCATAACGTACAGGAGTGATTCAATCTGTTGTTCTATATTCATTTTTTTATTGTTTTGTTTTGCTTTTTGTGTGTGGTACATCATTGTAACTTTGCATGCGTGTCTTATAAACCTTGTTAAGGCTTAATTGACATAAAAATTGATTCTGATTCTGATTTGCAGACACACACAAACAAGCACATGCACACACTCTCTCTCTCTCTCTTTCTCTCTCTCTCACACATAACTGCAGTGTCTGCCAGTATGAAATTTAAGCACATGTTCATGTGAAACTCTGGTGTTCTGTGTGTGTATTTTTATTTGGAGACACAATTTAGATGTATAGGTATTTTTCTCTGTGCATCCATTTGTGTTTTTTTCTCCTTAACCAGCTGTGCTCCATTTTGTTTTGTTTATCATGACAAGAGACATGGCAAACAATTCAAATTAATTAGTTATCATGATGTCTGTGCTGAAGTATATCAGGTAACAGTGGTGCTGAGTTCACAAAGTGGAGCCTTGAAAGCAATGATGAACAGTTTGAACTGTTCCTTTAACTTTGTATGCATCTTTGTCTTTCATTCATGCCTTCAGTTGTTCTATTTACTGGGGTTGGCTTTTTGGTGTGGTTTTTTTTTTTTTTAAGAATCTTTCCCCACTGATTTTCATTCAGGTTCCATACACTATGAAGTGTCAGGTGGTGGTGGTGGGGTTTTTTGTTGTTTTTTTCCTTTTTTTTTTTTTCTTCTTTTGGGGAAGGGGGGGGAGTGGTGGGGTGGTGTGTATGTTACTATTTTGCACATAGGTAGGCTCAAAAGGCCTGATCAGTGTATTGGGTTTATGCGGTTTTTTTGGGTTGGTTTTTTTGTTTGTTTGTTTGGGTTTTTTTGGGGGGGTTTGCCCTTTTTTTTATATACAGCAGACATGGTGCAACATGTATGGATCAGTCCGCAACATTTTGACACCACCTCCCTGAAACCAAACCTGTGTCACGTGTCTTTTTCAGGGGATCTGGACTCGAACAGACCTGTGCCGTTCCGGCTGACGCCGAACATTGCGGAATTCCTGACCTCCACCGGAGTGACGGGCCCTCTGACAGCCGCCATGGTGGCCACAGCGCGCTGCCTGGTGCAGCCCCAGTTCAAAGTGCCGGCCTTCCTGCGTGCTCTGCTGAGGGACGAGTACATCACTTGGAACAAGAAGGTGAGAGTCTCACACACACACACACACACGCACTCACGCATGCATGCACGGTGTGAAACAAAAACAAGAGGAGCCATCCTTGTGTACATGTACTGTGTGTGTGAAACATAAACAAGAGGAGCCATCTTTGTGTACATGTACTGTGTTTGTGTGTGAAATAGAAACAAGAGGAGCAGAAGCCAGGGGCAGAGCCAGTGGACATGGAAGGAGAGACACTGGTGACCATGGTGAACAAGGCCGTCAACGCCATCACCACCAGACTGCAGAGTGAGTTATCCCCTCTTCCCCTGCTGTTTGTGTCACTGCTGCATACATGCACACCCTTCCAGAACATCTGTGTTTGTTACACAAAATTTCTTCTTCTTCTCTTTTGTTCCTGGGCTGCAACTCCCACATTCACTCGTATGTACACGAGTGGGCTTTTACATGTGTGACGGTTTTTACCCCGCCATGTAGGCAGCCATACTCCGCCTTGGGGGTGTTCATGCTGGGTATGTTCTTGTTTCCATAACCTACTGAACACGGACATGGAATACAGGATCTTTAACGTATTTATATGATCTTCTGATCGCTGTTTGCACACGACGAGGGTTCAGGCACAAGCAGGTCTGCACATATGTTAATCTGGGAGACTGGAAAAATCTCAACCCTTTACCCACCAGGCACTGTTAAGAGATTTAAACCCTGGACCCTCACTGAAAGTCCAGTGCTTCAACCGATTGGCTATTGCACCCATCACAGAAAATATCAAAGCCGATGAAGTTACCAGGTGTTGAGGCCGCTGATTGCATGTTACAGAAAAAAATTAGAGGAAAAATGTAAATGCAAGCAGCTTTTTGACAGGTGGACGTACCTGGTGGGTGAGAAGTAACTTGTGAACTGTGTGCACGTGCGTGTTAGTCATGGTGGCCATGATGAGCGTCGTCATGTTGATGACTGAACAAAAAAGCAACAACGAAAAAGAATATAGTATGATCCTGAAAATTCTTGCAAAATTCATTAAACATGCTATACCCTGACCCACTAGTGAAGATTTTGGCAGGCGCCACGACCAAGATTTGAGCCCAGGATCCTCCAGGTCCAACACTTTGACCCACTCAGCTGTTGCACCTGTCTGGTATTTAACTGTTGGCTGACAAGCACTTTTCGAAAATTTTGAAAAAGTTAGAAAATGTTAGCCACTTGGAAGCACAGGTCAGGGATCGAAGTTGGCTGCCATCAGGAGAGGGCGCTGTAGACATATATATATAGGGGAGGTAATATATTGGGGTGCGGTAACCAGCTGCATCTACTTTAATTTTCTCCCCTCCAGTGGGGTAGCAGTTGGCACAGGAAAGGGAATCAGACCCCTGCTGGAGTCTGCACCAGTGGGTCATGCAAAGTACGCTAGATTAAACATAATTTTAGGGGTGGGGGGAAATGTCCTGTTATACTCGCAGAAACCTTTCAACCAGAAAGCAGAATTCTCCATTTCTGTGCAGTTTTCAGTCAGTCAGTCACTGTGCATAAAGACTCCCAGCAGCAGTGTACATACATGTGACATATTTCAAAAAATATTTTTAGGGATCATAAAATCATATTAGCTCAGCAAAAAGGCCTTTCTGAATTTCAGGTTTTGCAAATTTGAAAATTGCAGAAATCTGTTGCTGGGTTGGGTTGTTTTTGTTGTTGTTTGTTTTGGTGGGTTTTTTTTTTTTTTTTTTTTGTTTTTTTTTTTTGTTCTGTTTTTTTGGGGTGGTGGTGGTGGTTGTTTTTTTTGGGGGGTTAATATCATAAATAGTTACATGTTAACTATTCAAACATTTTGCATCTTCCTCAGTCATTCTTTTCCGGACATGTACATATATATCCCGGGCTTTCTCGAGCCCCGTCGGCAAAAGAAAAAAAAAAAAGAGAAACTGTTTGAAGATTTGTCCAGACTGTTATCCATGGATTTTCCCTTTCCAGATTTGGCCACCTTTGAAGGAACAGAGAGCCGTGTAAGCACCCTAGTGATGGCAGCCACCAATAATGATAACCTGTGTCGCATGGACCCTGCCTGGCATCCCTGGCTGTGAGAGCTTCCCCCAGCCATGCCTTGTGTCGACCACAGCAACCAGCTCTGCTGGGATGTTCCATCGTGCTTGACCTGACCCTCTCTCTGCTGATCAGTGCTACCACCATGAACTTCAGTGACTACAGTTGTTTTTTTGGGGGGGTTTTTTGTTGTTTTTTTTGGCTGCCCCATCATCTGCACCGTTTCAGTGGCATTACACCAACATCGCTCATTTAGATTCCTCCATACACGGCCACACTCTTTTTCGTCCGTCACAGTTCCAGCGTCGGCAGGCCACAGGGAACCATCTATGTTAGGTTGCCAGGAGGCCACACACACAGGAGACCCTGCACTGCTGCTGAGTCACTTCAGTGGTGCCTGTTCTGATTTACCGTACTTAGGACACCACCTACTAAGCCCCCTACTAATGACAATAACGGCTCAGTCGCAGAGCCAGACAGAGTGAACGTCCCATCCAGAGTGGAGACCGCCATCACGTCCCCCAAACAACAGCTCCCCATGAATCTGCCGACACTGAAGACATTGTGGATGGGTATCGAAACTGAGGTCACCATGAGAGCAGGGCATGAAAGGCCATAGACTTTGAGACTTTTGTTTATATTGATGATGATGGAGGAGGATGACAGTGTTGCTATGGAGGTCCATTTTGGTTGGGGACTGCGTGACAAGGCCGTACTCTACGCTTCCTTTTATAATGATACCCTGACGTTGACCAGGCCCAAGAGATAGAGACACTTGCAGTGTTGGTCAGGTAATTAGAGCAACACACCCAAAGACGCATCCTTGAAGTGGATGACACTCGACTGTGTGGTCCCAGTCTCCCCATTTAAGCCCACAGCACACTCAACTCTGGGTAGGAGTCGGCCACAGGCCGAAAAACCCACCTCTGCTGGGATTCAAACCTGCGTCCTCCCAGCCGTCAGTCCGCGACGCTAACCACTTCACCACGGCAGCTGGTGCAGTGATTAACAGTTGGTGCCGCACTGTGGTGACCCACTCTGTCTCTCTGGGAGAGCAGCCCAAATTTCACACAGTAATTTGTTGTGACAAACAGCGATATGATACAGTGCCTATGTGGTGATATGCGTTAGCACTGATGGGTAGGAAAGGCAGTGTGACGTGTGTTGGAGGGGGATCAAAATGTTGTTCTTTATCGCAGACACAACAAAAGCCTTAAATTATGGACAGTGCTAGATAATGTATGACGTGTTTGAATGTGCAAAAAAAAAGAGGGGGGGTGGGGAGTGGATTGGTTGGAGAAGTTCTTCTGCAGTGAATGTGTTACGTTATTACAATGGGACAGCCTAAACCCAATGTGAGGCAGTCTTGCAGCATGAAATTCTTTCCGTGTGTTGGGATTATCTCAGGCAGCTCCAGTCTTGGCTGATGGTCAATATTTTCCAAGAGTATTGACAGCAGCAGTTTCTTTTTTTTTTGCTTGATGGATTCCATTTTCCTTTCTTTTGAGTGTGTTTTGTTTGTGTTTCTGTAGTTTTTTTTAGTTTTGTTTTTTCTCCTCAGTGAAGTAGGGTGGTCAAGACTGTTGGGAGGCAGACCTGTTGTGTTTAGCTGCTGAACTTAGCAAATATGCACGCAGCTTCATTGACTGCCAGACTTTCTCTTTGTCATGGATTAATGTGAAAATGACCGAGCCCAAATTGGCTTTTTTTTTTTGTTTTGTTTTTTTTGTGGGTAACAAGAACAATATCAACTATGTTGTCATTTTATTTACTTTTTTTGTTCTACATACTTTGATATGTACCTGGCAATATGGCCATTGACTCAAACCATTGCTAATGTGTAGGTTTCCTCACATGTGAATCTGTTTTGTCATTGTTGTTTTCTATTGTTTGTTTGTTGGTTTTTTTTGTTTGTTTGTTTGTTTTTTGGGTGTGTTTTTTTTCACAGAGAGAGAGAGAAACAATTATGAGAGGGAGAATCTTTTTCACAGTGTGCGAAATGAGTGATTGGAGTGAGAATCTATTGCACAATGTGTAAGTACAAGCGTGTCATTGATTATCATTTGTACAACAGTATTTTCATCATTCATTGTCATCAGCTAAAGTGGCACTGTGTGCTAAGGTGGTGAAGCATGTGTGGATCATGTGCTAATGCTGACTTGAAAATGCACAGGATTCATCATTGATAACATTCATACACACACACGCACGCGCACATATATAAGCATGCATGCACACTCACACACATATTACACGTCCAATATCACTTGAAGTGAAAAGACATTAAATTATAGAAAGAAAATTATCCTGGCATGAACATGGGAGTACCAGTTGAATTATGTGAATTTTCAGTTAGTGCACAATCAGAACACACACACAGAACACTTCTCGGCAGCACATGGTATGCAAGTGTGTATATATGCATTAATGTACAGTTTTGTTTGTGCGTAAATGGGTGCAGAGTGTCATGTACATGTAATTTATGTTTGTAAATTGGTGCACAATGCATCATGGCAAGTGCTTGTGTTTCTACCAGTTTCTGAATGAGTGATGGAACATAACCATAAAGTGTGTGACATGATATCAAATATGAATTTTCATTAAATTTTGAATGAAAGAAGCAATTGAGGAACACCACCTTGTATGTTGTCAGAGTATGTGAAGGTGTGGAAGAGACAACCAATATCAATATTAAATTTGGTCAGTGCTTCTGTTCTTGCTCCATCTATCAGTGATTTTATTCTTATTTTGGTAGACATCAATTCACTGGTAACTTTTCGTCAGTGGATCATGTAACTTACTCTCAATTTTGGATAATATTTTAGATGTGGGTTGCAGAACTTAGTCTTTCAGTGTCATCTGTGTGCATTAAAATAATTTTTGGATAATATCTTAACTGACTGGTGGATTGCAGAACCAACCTTTTCAGTGTTGAAGGATAAAAAAAAATTACCAGCTCCAAATGAACTTGAACATTATACAACATGTTCTGTGTGAACACTTTAGTATAGGCCTGACCATTGCAAATTATTGTCAAATGTAGGTCATGCAAGGTTTATCAGGAATATGCACATCTATTGTGTCATAATTGAATAAGAAATGTGTGTTTCTAGAGAAATGCTACAAATGTCATATGTTGCAAGTCTTGGTAAAGCCCTTAAAAAGCCAGCTCAGCAACAAATTCACTTTTGACCATAAATTTTCATGAACAGTCACAGATGTTTTCTTAACACAACAAAGACAGACAAGACATTTGACTACGGTGACAGACTCTCCCCTGGAACAAAGGCCCAAAAATATCGCAATAGAAATTAATTGTGATGAGAATTAGGAATTGGAATTAGGTATGAAACCTTTTTGATGATAAAGTGAAATTTCCCCATAGGCAAGATCATAAACTGAAAATGCTGAACTCAGCCCTTAAAAGCAATGATCAAACATGGAAGAATTTAATTTTATAGTCTTCATAGACACTAAAAATGAGAACTAGCATCTAATAAATATCTTGCATATATCTGCAAAATAAATTCTTTAAGCATAACAACATTGGCAGAAAAATAACGAAAACAATTGGGCAGAAATGAATCACCATTTTAATGAGAAGGTATCAGGCTGGCATTCAGAAGACGAAATGACATACATTCTGACAAGATCATACCTATTTTACAATCTGTGTACTTCACACACACTTGAGAAAATTATTCTGCAGAAATGTACAAAATATAAACATCAGTACCAAAGGATTCCAGCATTTTTCTATCGGCTCCTGTCACAACTATGGCAAATCACATAAAGGCCACGTTACAGCACTGACCTTTTCAACAAAAAAAATCCTTGAAATGTTATCAATCATTCTTTCCATCTATGTCCAAGGTATAATGAGCAATCAAACCACCCCAATAACTGCACAATCAAGGGAGCAAACTAAGCAGACTATGCAAGCAAAACTTTTCCAATGGCAAGTTAATGATACCAATGCAAAGAGGTGCAATTCTTTGAGCACATTTACAAAGGTCTCCAGAAAAGCCAGTGAACTTATTCTGCTGTCTTCAGCAACTTTTTATCACTGTTGTAGCATCCCTAACAAGTAATACAACGCATACTTTTCCAAACATTGTAGCTAAAGCATCCAGAGTCTGTTTCCAAATATATTCCATCAAGAGTTCAATTGCCAATCTGAAAATCCTGAATTTTTTTTTTTTTTTTTTTTAAGACTCATCACAGACAGGGCATCATGTTGACCTGATTCTCTGCTCATCAAGATTTTCTCATATGGAACAAGCAGAAACCCTTAAAATGAAATCAGTTTGTTCTGTCTGAAAAACCACTTTTCTGAAGCTATCTCTTGCCTGCAATCTGCTGTGGGTAAACATAAACCAATTACACAGCAACCAACAGATTTGAAAAGTACACATAATCACAGAAAAGCTTCATGCTTGAAATATGTTAAAAGAAGTATACCCTCCAGCTGCTTTTTATGTTTCTTTCAGCACTACATTTTTTTCCACTTTCTTTTCACTTGAACAATCACAGGTTTGGGTCAACAGATGGTCTTTTTTTCTCATTTTTTCTTTTTTTGCTTTGTTGTTTTTGTTTTTTGTTGGTTTTTTTTGGTTGTTTACTCCTTCCTGACCATGTGTGTTTAATTTTGTCAAAATATGGTGCCAAGTCCACTGGCTGAAGCAAATGAGGTAACTGCATATGCTGCTTGTCTGGTTTCCAAAAGCAGCTTGGCCTCTTTCACCCAATCACCTGCCACCCGTCGTGGCTGTCCCGTCAACTGGTTCATGAAACGCACAGCCTGCTCAAGATCACCCTTCTCCAGCCAATACTCAGCATGGCCAAGAATGGAAAAAGTGTCCAGTTTGTCCAAATCTACAACATCATGCTCAGTCTTGGCATATACTGAATCAAAAACGAAAAAGGACTGGGCATAAGAGATGAAGTACTTGAAGAGTGTACCCCCTGTATCATCCAGCATGGCCACCCTGCGGCAGACAGTGCTGACATGTGGGAACCGCTCCCGCAGGCTGTCCTCACTCCACACTCCTTGGTCCAAGGCCTCCTCAGGGATGGCCTGGATCAGCGTCTCCACAAATGGATGTTTACCTCCAGCGTCAGAGACAGCCTCCACTTCTTTTCTCAGTGGCTTCCTCTTTTGCTCCCACTCCTCACCTTCCTCGTTGCCATGACGTATGGCCCCATTGAGAGCAATGCAGGACAGCCACAAGTCCTGAGCCACGCGAGCAATCTTCTCACTTTCTGCCCGAGCTGAAACACATCAAATTTCAACCACAAAATGTCAAGTCATACACCTGCAACCGACCCTATTTGAAAGCATCTTTTGAACCACTTGAGCCAGGAAGACGTTCAAACATACTTTGTAGACTTTTTTGTCTTAACTGTTTATATGTGATATTTGATTTACTTTAAGGCAAAGCAATATCTCTTTTTGATTGTCCTTACTTAATTTTGTTAATTTTTCATTATATGTGTATGTTTGTGTCGTAGTGTATGACAAATAATGAATGCTTTCAGTGCTCTTGTGAGCTTCAAGAACATGCGCTAGCCTACAGCAAGACGTCTAAATAGATTTAAATAAATAAATAAAACTTTTTTCTTTTTTTATTTTTACTAACTTAAAGGTAATGTTTGAAACAGTCTTGTCCATCTGCAGCTCACCCATCTTTCCCATGCAAAGATCAGAAGAGTTATTGTGTGCCCTGCTGTTCACACTATGGTCACATGTCTCCGCAAACGACAGACACAATGAAGCTTTAAGCCAACTAATATAACAAGGGAAAGAGCACTGACTTAGCTGCATGTCAAAATGCTCAAGGAGCAACTGGACCAATTTGATAAGCCTCCATGACTACATGATTATCATTTAATGTTGAGTGGAAAACATAAATCCCTGCATCGCCAGCTTCTTGGTTCATACACAAGGACAGGCTGAATTTTGACAAACACATCCCTTATGACTAGAATCTGTATTATTTTTTTTAATTAAAAAAAAATGAAATAAAGCACACACATCAAATTTTAATGGGATAACCATTTTTCAAGATCTTTCTAGAAATTTCCCTCTGAACGACCTGTAGATATACACGTGTAACTAATGAAATTAAATTATGTTACTTCTATTGCCCAGCCTAGCAAAGGACTATCTTGACATTTAAAATAACAGATGTCCAGCTCTAGAACTAATGATGCGCTTTGGAAATGCACAAGTTTCAGAAACAAATCTGAAACAAAAAACACCCCCCTTCCACATCCACCATGCAATTTCTTAGCATTAACGGGGCTCCCACCGAGGAAAATCAAAAATTCTTGGGGGGTCAGAGGGCATGCTCCCCCGGAAAATTTTTTTAATTTACATTTGAAATGGTGCAATCTGATGCAAATCGGAGCACTTTACTGCCAGTATCATAAATCTACAATGCACACAGAGCACCTCCATCTACAGGGATGAAAAAGGCATTGATACATACCAGCACTTCTAAGTTTTCACCTTCACAGCTTCAGTTGTGTCTCACAGTAACAATATTCCCAGTTATCACACTAACTCTGAGCACTACTCAATTCAACTGCTCATGCAGCTACTCGCAAAAATTTTGTTTTCTACTCTTTTTGTTTTGTCGTTTTTGCTGAATCTCATTTTTACTTTTCACTGAAATCTACGAATTTGCTGAAAAGTGGTAGCCCTGCTTAAGAATAATAGTGTATCTGAAATTAAACATTCTCACAACACACAGCAAATATGTGTGTTTAAGTAATGATTTTTGGTCCAGTCAACCTCTGAAAACAATTTCTGCACACATTTTATTAAAACCAAAAACTTTGTCAAATCTTTTACTTCTGTCCATCAGACACATACAATATTTTGGTTCAGTGCTCCTTCTTCACCCCCCAGCTGCTCCCCATTCTCCCAAACCCAATGAACATAGGGTTCATACATGCCTTAAAAATCCCTAAAAAAAAAACTGGTTTTTTTTTAAGCCACCTTTTAGGGCCTCTAAAGACTGAACCTTTTGTACCCACTGTCTCTGCAAACTGCTTACAGGAAATAGCCAAACAATACTCACCTTCCACTGCTGTTTCGATCCCTTTGAGACGTGCAATCCAGCCTGACACCTCAGTCTGGAAAGACTGCCTTTCTCTCAGTAGGTGAGTGTGGATCTCTCGTTCACACTGCCTCTCTAACTCGCTTGCCTGCACCTGCAGTACATCCTGGAGGTGATCACTGTGAGCTGCTGCCTGTCTGGCCAACTGCTGCCGAAGTTCCTTTTCAAAATCTGCACGGGCTTCTATATCCTGCAATTCCCACAAACTTTTTTTCAGGGGCAGAGTGAGTGTGTGTTACATAGTTTGTAATTTGCTACTGCTAGATGCTTTGCTTTTTTTTTGGTGGTTGTTCTTAATGAGCAGCTGAATTTTCCTGGTGTGGTATTTATCATTCAGTTTGCAATGGATGACTGAAGGTTTGTTTAAAAAAAAAATAATTTAAAATAAAAAATCCAACTTACTGACTTCCAACTACATATTTACACAACAGCATTAACTTATCTAGTGCCTTGCTGTGCTTGTAATTAAAACATTTAGGCCCAACACTCAGCTTATATCACAGATTGACATAAGTTTACATTTGGGCCAACAGCAAAGTGAGAGCTGTATTATCAATGGTTTCTCCAGTCAATGGGAAACCATTTACAGCTTAGTCTTTTGTAAAGGACTATGACTCAAACTAGGAGGCAAAATTGCACTGGCTCTTGGTGCTGCAACGTTGTGGGCTAGTTGGCCTTTGGGAACCATCCCAACGCCGACTGTCCTAAAACCCTCTTGGCCGAGAGAGTGGGGATGTACTTGGGCAAGACACTCTCCACCATAATCAAATTCTAGCCCAAATAGTCGGAACAGCAGTTGCCTCCTCTGCTGTTCTGATGGTCATAGTCAGACACGACTGACTATCATATATAATTAAAACATTGTTCATACCCATTTATCTTTTTCCACAATGAACTCTTCTCCCAGGCGCTCAGCCTCAGCAGCCACTTGCTGCAGGGCCAGTTTGGCATCCTCCAACTGCTGCTGTTTGAGAGCTTTCTCCACACGATGAGCCTCCATTGCCATCTGCTCTGCTAGCTGACGTTGCAGCTGTTCAATTCGACGGTGGGCATGAGCAATCAAGGCGTTCAGTTCTTCCTCAGTCAACTTTTTCGCTGAAAATAAAGTTGTTTTGCATAATATTACTTCTAGACTGCTTTTCCGAGAAGAAAAATGTTTATCGACAAAAACAATAAAGAACAATCACAAGTAAAATCCCTGTTAGTTAATTAATCTTGATGTGAAACCAAAATTTTTAAGTATATGCACTCAATGAAAACAATACACCTATCTTCCAACTATCAAAGTAATGTACTTCATGAAAGCTGACAGACCTATTTTCCCAAATTTATAGTGGATGCAGTTAATAAATGCAATGGCAACCTTTCCCGCTTTCCAAGCAGATGTGCTCAGTGTGAACAAATAGGCCTATTTTCTCACATTTGTTGTGGACACTTAATTTGCAGGTTAAACACAGACCCTAATAATATGATTTATAAATGATTTTCTGTCAGTCTGTGGAACACCAGTCATCTCAGTTTGTGTGTTTGTAATTCATTCAATTTTATGTGCTTATATCTCTGCATGTAAAAAAAAAAAAAAAAAAAAAAAATCAAACTGTACACAACTTTCAAAGTCCTTGTCCATAAAGTGACATCAACTGGTAAGGAAAGGCTTATCATCAATTTAAATCTTTATCCTTCAAAATAATACACAAACATTCAATGAGAAAAAAAAATATTTTAAAAATTTACTTCGGTTGCCCAGTTTCACATCTGGCATTATGCTGTCCAGTTCCTCAGCAAACTGCTTACGGCCTTGGTCAATCAGATCTTTATACTTTGCCATCACTCTGGCATCAGACTCTGACTTTTGCACCTGCACAGGCAACACTGAATGTTCCATCATTCTGATTTATAAAATAAACAAAATAAAATAAAATAATACAAAATAAACAACTCTGGCAAGAACATACCACTCAGTTCTGTAACCAGTTCAAAAACTATGAAAGCAAACAGGTTAATCTTTAAATGAAATGCTTATATTTCAAACAAGATAAAGAAATAATTTTTTTTGTAATCTGCTCATACTCTGCAGCTTATCTCTCTTCTCTTTATTATAAAAGGCAGTCTTGTTATGTTTTGTATCTTATTCCTACTACTGATCACTGGAGATGTTTTGTTCCAATTCTCTGCAGCAGCAAAACAGACTGTTTTCACTCTGGTTTCAAGAAATTAAAAATGGAAACAAAATGATCACCTGTCTAGTTATTCAAAAGAAAACTCTGTTCATATATAAATGTCTCTTTATGATTTAACAGTCAAAGAACACAGTAGAAGAGACAGCCCTCATTTTGTTGCGGACTTTGTTGTAGGTTATAGAGTATCATTATCTGGCAGGAATGTCAGACCCCTGCCGGAGTCTGCACTAGTTGGGTCATGGTTAAGTATGTGTAATTAAAATATCATTATACTTGTATGTCTCTTTATGATTAAAAATTCAAGAGTACCTCAGAATAGACCGTCCTCATTTTGTTGTTGACTTTGTTGTAGATTTCTTGAGCAGAGGTGATAATCTTATTCTTTTTGGTCACAGTGTTCTGTTTGCCTGTTTCAATA
This sequence comes from Babylonia areolata, assembly GCF_041734735.1. Lineage (NCBI taxonomy): Eukaryota > Metazoa > Mollusca > Gastropoda > Neogastropoda > Buccinidae > Babylonia > Babylonia areolata. Next base: position 23,886,210 of record NC_134877.1, on the reverse strand, counting down.
GATTTCTTCAAGCTGTCCATCGTTGTCCTGCAGACAGAAAAAAGAAACTAAAACAAAACAAATAAACAAAAAATACAATTACATCAGCTGTAAACATTGATACTTGTCACGAGCTAGAAACTCAGAAATTAACTGCCCAACTGAACAACTCATACAGAGGTCAAGAAGATGGACAAGTTTTAGTGACACACTCAGGCAGTACAATGATCACCTGAATGCAAAGTTTTTAAGAAAAAAAATTGCCTCACTTAAGTTTGAATTCCACAACAATAACAAGAAAATGAATCCATAGTAGCATCATGTACATTTGTCTAAGGTGGTAAAACAGTTGCTTAAGCTGAGCAAAAGTAACAGTGCCATACTGTACCTGGCTTCATCCATCAACTGTTTTGCTTTCTGTGACAGCGTTTCACGGTCACGGAATGCATCCCCCACAGCTTGCCACTGACTGTCTTTGTCCAAAATCTGAAAACATTCTTTTTGTTAAATCAAAATCAATTCTATACACATGGAATACATGTATTGTTTTTGATTAGTATAACTTTGTACAAATAAATATCTTTAAGCGTTCCAAAATCTGACATTATTTTCTCAAACACATTCAAAGTTTACTTTGACTTCCAAGGGAAAAAAAAAAGAAAGAAAACACAAAGAGTGAAAGCCCAATGGAAAATGGCACCTGAAGCTTTAATGTTCAAAACCCAATTACAGTTTAATCAATGCTACTACACTCAAAAGAAAAGCATCAAAATTAACCTCTTGACTGCGCTGTTGACGTACGGCGTACGTCATGAAATGTCGCTCACCAATGCTGTATTGACGTGCGCCGTACGTCATGTTACAACGTTCTATGTTTCGAGTCCCGCATTACAGAAAATACAGTCTGCTAACCATTAAATTAGCTCCCCTGAAAGCTCTTTATCTCCTGAGTTCCATAAGCTAAAATTATTCATTGGATTGTCATATTTATGGCGAAAGTTTTGCAAGTTTGTACGAAGCTCAAGTTGTGTTTGCAAAGCCATGGCTGAACGCAGACAAACCCCAACACTTGCACTTGTATTGAAAGAATTCTTTCGCGATGCAAACAGTAGAGATGAAGATTGTGGACTGAATGAGACAGAACTGCGTGAAGTTAATGCCGAAGACGCTGATTTTGACAGTGTGGAGCTGCTTGATGAAACTGAAGACAGACAAGCTCAGCTGCTTCAAGATGCAGGTGGGTGTTTACGAGGTTTGTCAGTTTATTATTTGCTTTCTGTTTGTTGTAACAATGAATATGACTGCATTGTGTGTTTTGAATGTGTTAGCTGTGGTAAGTGGCTTCATTAGTCACTGATTAGTGTGTGTGAGTGAGAGAGAGTCAGTCACGTGGGTACTGTGTCTGACCATCACAGCCCAGGGGTGCGTGGCTTGCTGGCTGGCTCATTGTTGATGACAGCATGTGTCGCTCACCTGCAGCTTTCTGTGTGTTCGTTCCTGAGTGTGTATTGGTTTGTTGTTGTTGTTGTTATTGTTGTTATTGTGTGTGTGTGTGTGCGCGTGTGAGTGAGAGAGAGAGAGGGGGGGAGGGGGAAGAGATGATGTTTATAAAACTGAAATCAGAGAATGATATACAGAACTGTATGCCTAAATTACTTTGTCAATTCAACACTTGTAGATGTGTGTGTGTGTGTGTGTGTGTGTGTGTGTGTGTGTGTGTGTGTGTGATGTGTTGTCATTTTGTTTTGTATGAGAAAGAGAGAATGAAGGGGGTGTGGCATACCATGAACCAGTTTCAGTGTGTGTGTGTTTTAGGGGTTTGGGGTGGGGGGTGGGGTAGGTATGTGTGTGTGTGTATTTCAGCTTCTGAAAACAATCAGAAATAAAATGGTACCATTTCATGATCTTTTTATATGTAAAAAACAAAAAACAAACCCAAAACCCAACAAACTTAGTCTTTTATGCAATGTGTTTCAGGTATGCAGCATGGTGATGATCATGATGTTCATCCTGGATCATCTGGAGTTGACAACTTGCCACAAACCTACAGCTGAAGACCAGCAGCAGCAAGACCAAGGGGCAGTAAACAAGCCTCCAGCAATTCTGGATTACAACAAAAACATGGGTGTCATGGACCATCATGACCAACAGCTGCAGCCCTACGATGTCACAAGGAAAACCCTGAGGTGGTATAAATAGCTGTGTGTGCATTTTCTACAAATTGCCATGCTGAATGCACACATCCTCTACAAAAAAAAGCAGGCAACAGCAGTACACTCCTGGACTTCAGAAGGATGTAATTAGTGCCATGATTTTTGGTGACCAAGACACTGCTAAAGATGACCACGCTGTTTGTCTTGTGTGGACGACACTTCATCCCACCTTCCCCACAGAAGGCCTGGCCACAAAGGAGGTGCAGAGTCTGCTGGAAGAAAGGACAAAGAAAGGATGTGGGGTTCTACTGCCCAGACTGCCCCAGCAAACCAGCACTGTGTCTTGAAGACTGTTTCTGCAAATACCACACACAGCATTTTTACTGGCGATAGATCCTAGGTGAGTACACCCTTTTCATTCTTTGTATGGACTGTGTTGGAGTCTTATGCACCTGGACACTGTTGCTCAGCCTTGACAGTGTGTGTGGTTGATCACAACAGTCACAAGAAAGACAGGTTGATAACCTAGTTGATACTGTAGCACCTACATGGTGGAATGACAGTCCCAATTTTTTTTATTAATGCATTTTATGGAATTTTTCTGTCAGATTGACTCATTACTTGAACATGTGAGTATCAAAAACAAAATCTTGGTTCATTTTCCTTTCATTTGATATATACTTTTATGCACTTATCTTCAGTACTTTTTGAAATATAAGCAAATTAAAATCATTGGCGTGTTTTTCTTGTTTTTCTGAAAATTTTCTCAGCATAGGCCATAGCAAAACGTACTAGCAGTGAAGGGGTTAATGGAACAGAAAGTTCTGCAAAACATAAAACTGTTCATAATTGAGCTGAATATCTTTTCAGCAGAATTAGATTAAAATGAAAATAAAGAATCCTTCAAAAAAGCAAACTGTGCTATGTCCAGCAATGATGAATCGTTATCCTTATCCTCACCAGCAACAAATTATAAAAAGACATGGATAAAGAACAGTACAGACCTCTGTAGTATCCTCCATTGCCTTTTTCAACAGCTCTGTGTGTTTTTTGGTGGCTTCCACCAACTTCTGTTGCACAGCTACTGCTTCTTCTGCTGCCTCTCCAGCACGTTTCCCCAAGTTCTCCAGAATCACCTCCAGAGCTGCACACACCACCACTTTTATTTTGTACAACTGGATGTACTCATCTGACATCCCTGATTCACATTACATGAATCAATTATTCTGCAATAACCAATTAATCCATCTTGACAAGTCAAACAATGCAAGATTTGCCAACAGCTTTCAGTTTCCTGTGAATCAAAAACTTGTCCTTTCACTATCAGGTGTGCAACAACCTGAACAAGAGTATAATGTTTGTGCATTGGCAAGGCCCATGTCTGGTAGTTTCCAATTTTCATCAACATTTCACGGTTGATGGGTAAAGGGAAATGGCCTACTTTGTTGTTACCCATCTTCTAGAATGTTTGAAGAATGTTTATATCCAATGAACTTGTACAGTCTGCATTGGATGACTTATAGGCAGCAGAAAATTCCCAAGTCATTTGTATACACTGTTGGTGAAAATGGAGTTGTCTACAAAAGGTCAATCTCAGCTCATTTAACGGTATAGAGCTTTAGAAGTGGCTCAGAAATTACTGAAAGGTATGGACAGTGGGGAAGAAAGCCTGTGTAGTAGGGAGGGTGACGATTCAGGTGCAGATTTGGATAATGATGATAACTGTCATGACCCACTTCATAGCACCAGAGGGAAAGTAAGTGACATAAGTTTTGTGTCTGAGACTGGTCAGCCTGAATCAAAAGCAGGCCAGGAGTGAACTGACAGTGGATGTGAATCAGTTGACAGCACAAGTACTGTCATTCTGCATCTGTGGCTGGGAAGGGAAGGGGGACTGGGAGAGGGGTGGTAAGTCAAACTGGTCACCAGCGGGGAAGGAAAAGAGAGGGCGCAATCTGTTGGACAGGTGCCAATACACAGCCAGCCAACCACTATCTTGTTTCATCAAGCTCTGATTCAATACTGGGCCAAAGGCACCAAACAAAAACAAATTTGACTGGAAATCCTAGAAGTAATTGTGATGAAGTGAATTTTCAACAACTTGATTTCATGGAAATTTTCTTTAAGATTTTAAACAGCTATACAGAGGAATCATGACAAATTTATCAGGTACTTAAAAGTACAATGTATGAACAATCCTCAATTTCAAGGAGATATCTTTTTATTTGAGGAAGTAGTGCACTTTTTGTTTGCACTCAGGTGAAAACCCTCAATTTTCACTCAGCCAAGGAATGACGAAATTGTTAAAATGTTTGGCAGGCAAGGAAACAATAAATCAATAATCTGCAGACAAAAAATGTTATGAAAGTAGAGAATCCAAACACTCAGTCTTCCCCAACCCACCCTCCCCGTCACACACACACTCTCTCTGACGCTCATACCAAAAATATTACCTGCATTCTCAGCAGATTCTTCAGCCTCTTTTTCTTTCTGTCTCTGTTCAGCCAATCGTTTCTGCTCTTCCTTTGTTCTGTGTGCCTGAAGGTTAGCTAATAAAGAAAAAAAAATTCATTTTTAAAAAGCACAAAATGAATGCCTTGAGTTATGCACCACATATTTAGCCCATTATCACAAACAGTACCTAGAATTGGAAACTTAAAAAAACACAATGAATGTCATTTACTTTAGAATTATAGAATAGCATTCCAACTTTCCCTCAATAAAAGAATAATAAGACTCGATTACTTATGTGTCATTCCTCTGACTTCAGATTATTAAAAGAAGAAAAAAAATAAAACTAGTTTCAGTTTCAATTTCTCAAGGAGGCGTCACTACATTCAGACAAATCCATATATGCTACACCAGATATGCAAGGCAGATGCTTGACCAGCAGCATAACCCAACATGCCAGTCAGGCCCTGAGTGCATGCATATATACTTTTAAAGCTTTATCTACCAGAGTGGATTTCTTTCTACATAATTCTGCCAGTAGAACAACCCTTTTGATGCAATGCGTTCTTTTTCAGTGTGCCAAGTGCTTGCTGCACATAGGAACTCGGTTTATTGGCTCATCTGAATGACCAAACGCTGTTTGATTTTCCGGTTTAATCTGGAAAAAAGGGCAAGACTGGGACTCAAATCCAGACCCTCACACCACAGGTATTGGGAGATAAGCGTTATAACTATTCTGCCACCTTCTTCCCTTCAAAAACACCTTCCTCCATCTTCAAAAACTTTTCTTTCTTGTTTTTTTTTAAAGGGGGTGGGAGGGAGGGGTAAAGTAAGAAGCCATTGTTACCAGAACCAACCAAGGTGATGTTTTTTGTTTTGTTTTTCAGCTCGATAAAATCAAAACCAAAATAGTCAATTGCACATATTGATCCAAATCATTTCTTTCCAACCGTAAGGCCTTATTCAGACACTACTTTATCAAAATCAATTACTTAAGTTTTAATTTCCGTACAAGTGTATACTCCTATGACCTGTCAGTGTGAAACAGTAAATGAACAGTGCAGAAATCCCCTCCTTTCTGTGAATTCTGTTCACCTGTTTTACTTATCATTTTCTAAATCTAAGCCTTGAAATTGCAATTCTGGCCTATGTGATCTGTTTACATTAATTTACACAATTACAGCCATATTTGAGAAAGAAAGTGTTTGAAATCATTTTTCTTAAAGTATATAACAGCCTAGGAAAAGACCTTGATTACTGCCCATTTGTGCAGGCATGCAAGAGTGTATGTGTGTGTGTGTGTGTGTGTTTGTAAGAGAGATAGAAAGAGAGAGAATTGCCACGCCAGATTTAATGAAGCTACCTGATAGAAATTCATAATAACCAACGCATCAAAGTAATGAAAACAAGACATAACAAAGCAATTTTGAACATCCCTGATGATTAATTGTAAGCAGCTTCAACATATACATACATATATATATATATATGAATTTTGTCGCATCAACTCTATCTGTCCGTACCTTTCTGTTGAAACTACTAAAACTCTTATTTCTGTTTTGTGCTGTCACGAACTGACTACTGCAATTCTCTTCTCATTGGCTGTCCACATAATATTCTTCAGCGAATTCAAAAACTTCAAAATAATGCTGCCCATCCGACTCTCAGAGTCCTACATATATCACGTTTTTTCTCCTCACTTCCGCATTCTTCACTGGCTCCCCAATGAAGCGAGAATTAAATGCAAAGTTGCATGTCTCTGCTATTCTGCTTTCCACTCCGCAGGACCTACATATCTCCCGCAAGAAATTTCCACTCTTCCTCTGACTGTTACCTTTTGAAACTTCCTCGTGTCAATACAAGAACCTATGGTTCTTGAGAAAGAGGGTTTTTTGAGAAAGAGTGGTCATGAATGTTTTATGTAACTTGTAATATTTTTCTTTTATGTAAAGCGCCCTGAGCTCTTAGAGAGAAAGGGTGCTATATAAATGTACATTATTATCTATTATTACTACACACACACACACACATCTATCTACATCCATATATCTATATCTACATCTGTGTGTGTGTGTGTGTGTGTGTGTGTGTGTGTGTGTGTGTGTGTGTGTGTGTGTGTGTGTGTTGTGTGTGTGAGTGTGTTTGTTGTTTTGTTTATTGAACATTTTCAGAAAATACAAAACATTAGAATACCCTATCTCTAAGAAGTAAGAGAGAAATTTTGTTCACATGTTTTCTGACAAATAAAGGTGACACATGCATTAGCTCCGCAGAACGATCAAAGTCCAACCATGCATCCAACAGAAACAAGAACACCAATTCAAAGTAAACATACATGCAAAACATAGCAATGGTCACATAACATTCTTAACTTGGTCTTTTTACTCTCTGTGTGTCTGTCTGTCTGTGTGTCTGTCTGTCTGTGTATGTCTGTGTGTGTGTGCGTATTTATGCATGTTCTTGTGCGTGTGCTTGTAAGCGTGTGAATGTGTGTGCACGTGTATTCATATGAAAAAAGAGGAATGTATAAAGTCAGTTTAATTAGAACAGTGCAATCAACATCCTATAACTAATGAATTATAACATCAATCAGCAAATTAAAAAGAAAATCAATACAATCACAATACCTGTAGCCCAAGTCTCACCACAGGTACACTCCAATCGAGCTATGTAACAGGGATCCAGCGATTCATTGTGCGTGTGTGTGTGTGTGTGTGTGTGCGTGCACTAATAAAATATTCAATTTCGTAATCAATATATCTAAGACATACTTTCAATGTTTCATATAAATACATAAAAGGCAGCACACAAAATATATATCAAATAATAAAATACAATATATGATAAGCACATTACCAACAAAATGATTCAATAATCATATAATTATGCACAAAACATGTAATTACATGTACATACATCTCAGTCATAAAATTAAACACTCTGAAGCAACCATATTCAAGTAAATAATCATGTATATGAACTTTATATATGAAGCACATCTAAGACATGCATAAGATGAACAGTACAAGCAGACAGCAAAGGCCCTGTCAGATGTTGAAAGGGGCAAATCCCCAAAACTTCAGCCTCAGTTGCCAAAGCACAAGTAGTTGCAGCAACGGGAGATATTGTGAAAAAGATAAAATGCAGCCAAAGAATTCACGGCACTGAGTTTTGTGTTGCTGGTGAAAACTTACCTATTACAGTATTAGCATGCAATTCTCTTCTTCTGTTATCGAAGTGCTTTGTTTCCCCACTCCAATAAAATGTCACTTGACATAAGCCTAATCATGAATAAAACTGAAAACTATGCTTTTGGATTTTGTTCTTTATGTTGGGTTGATACTTATTCTTTCTTAAGCACTGATCTGTGTATTTAACATGCTGCAAAACAGGATGTGCAAAGCCTATTTCACAAAATCCAACATGAACATCTCAAGTAGCAGCAGACCGAATGCAGATGCCAGGAAACCTGTGAATGCTTTTAAAAAAATTTACTTATTTGATGTGCATTTTCTCTCATATGAATGCGATTTTGTGAAAAAGTGTCTCAGTAAAATAAAGATTCACCATCCACCCCTTGATTTCTTATTGTGTTCCTTTAGAAAGTGCATGACTAAGTTCGCGGATAGAAGAAAAAGAAGCTTACCGTGATGCGATACACCTACTCTTGTTTAATGGCTACCACCCATTCACAAATGTGTGTGCATGTTGATAACAACCACAGACTGGTAAAAATCCACTCAATCATTTTCCATTTTCTGGTTACTGTTCAAAAATTTTGAAGCTCAAAATGAGTGGAGCTTGTATTGTTGTGACTGTATACAAATACCCCGGCCTCTCCTCTCCCACCCACATTCTAAATCAGTTGCACTGAGTCTCTGTGTGTATTGTCTGCAGTGTGGGCATTTGTTTGTTTCTTGCTGTTTTTATCTCTCTGCGTTTGTGTGTGGGGATAGCACTGTAAACAACCTACTTGTGGATATTTTTACACACCCTTTCAAACTGAAGTTCATTCATTCTTTTTTTTCTTTTTTTTATCGTAAGGACACCACTGTATGCCCTACCTCTGCTGAAGTAAATTTCCTTAAACAATGGGTGGCAAGACTGTTCATAGATGGCCTCAGAGAGCTGACAGACAGATTGATGCATCTGTCATTTTTGCCAGAAACATCAGTACTTGCTCCCTCCTCTTCTGGAAAAACTTGTCATTGAACACCCCACCAACCTACCCACTTACAATGCTTTCAAGCTACATTTGGTTTGTTTTTGTTGTTTTTTAATTGCTGTAATTTTGCAGAAGCTGCTCAGCCATAACGATTGATCAAGTTTTGTAGCTATCTTTTGACTTTAATTTTTTTTTTTTTTAAGCAAGATTCTGAAGAAATCTCATCCATGATCTGTACTCTTGTCTTACAAGATCATGTATCATTCCTTTTCTGACAAGTTTAACTTGAAGTTTTACTGTTAATTTCAATTTATTTTGAAGGCTAACATAGCACTTAAAACGCAAACAAATTCTCTTAGTGCTACTTATCACAGTTACTGAGATATTGATTTTTGAAGCATGCTACCCCAAAAAACATTCTTCTTGTTTTTTCCCCTGGCCATTCGAAGATTTTGCATTGTTTGAGACTCTGGCACTTAACATTCAGCTAACTATCTTACTTGGTAAAAAAAACTTCCGTGTACTTTCTGTGATATGTTCTGCAAGAGATTTAATCATGAAATGTAATTGCCCATTGTTTTCAGTTGTGTTAAGGTAGACATTCAAGGCTGCTCTTCCAAGCATCGTAATCTACTATTTCCCACAAATTAGATAGGTCCTATTCTCCAATATCTTTGCTGCGTAAGTGTTTGTGTTTATTTGTACAACACTACAATAAGTCTTTATTATATATATGTTTTTTTTATAAAAAAATAAAAATAAAAACACGAGTTTTCACTACAGTACCCTTACAGACAGTACAGTATGACAGAGAAATTTTGAAAATATTAAGCATTAACAGCTCATATGCACGATCACATCTTTAAAATGGAATATCTTCAGAACCAATCAAGACATTCACTAATTTCAAAAACAAAAACAAACAAAAAATTATTGTATTGTCATGTTCTTTGCTAAAAACCACATTTAAGTCATTTTATTCAATATTTCACTGTAGCCACTTTATCACCTAACCACCACAGACTCAGTCTGTTCAAACATGGGAGCATTTAAGAAGTATTTCTGATAAAACAAATTTTTTAAGTCTAAAATAACTTAGTAACACACAATATGTTTTACTTCTTCATAAATTAAACCTGAACAAACCTGCTACAACATAAAACTTTCAAAAACATTTGATAAAAACATTCACTTTTATCAACTATTTAGTATTCCGTTGATCATGATTTCAAATATATGCATGTCACTCACCATCGTTTGTTGGTTTGACCACCTGTGAAACAGAAAATTAGAAACATAAAAGCTTCAGAGTTAAAACAAATTTAGAACAACATCTCTAACTCTGTCAGAGCAAACTTTGATCCCAAACAAAACACTTAACCATCTCAAACTCTGCCAGAGCAACTATGATCCCAAACAAAATAACCAATGCAGGCATAAATTATGTAAAGCAACCTAAACATGAAAGTGATTTTGCATTCTATGCACGACTATCTGAAAGTTATCTTAATTAACGGTAACCATTGGAGTGCTCATAGGACATCAGCTGACATCCTGCAAAGTGTTGCCATATTGCCGATATGACGTCCTGCAAGTATTTCAATTTTTCCTTCATCAGAGTTTCGTACAATGAACATAGACAGATTCCAAATGGTTAGTTTAATGCATCTGGATTATATGTATACTATTCAAGCGAGCATTCATCAAGTGGAAAACCCTTCTTTTCTCAATAATTATTTGCTTACTGGACCACTTTGAGCATACATGTAAAGATTTTCTGTCTCAAATGCCAAAAAGGTGCCAAACACTTCGTCAAGTGAAGACAGAGGAACCAGTCAGCAGATTTAAACAATTTTGCAAGCTGTACTGATGATTATAATGTTGAGAGATGGATCTGTCTTGTCTGATGGAAAGTTTGAACTTTAAGGTGATGACAACGACGGTGACAAAACTGACATCATCATTCTACTCTGTCTTCAGTCCATCTATCCATCACTGGCATCAGACATCATTTTTAAGCAAGAGACCATGACTGACAGTGAAGGCACAATACTTCCATGTTATTTGAGAGGAGGGGGAGGAGAGATAGACTCATAGAGGAGTGGTTAAGACAACAGGTTGAAGGCCAGACAGTAGGCGTGGCTCAGCTGTCATTTTAGTATTTTTACTGTCTTTTCAAACTGATCAACCGCCAGGAATGGCAACAGCCAATCTTCCACGACTTTCATGAAACCTAGGGTTCACAGACAATAGATGGGAATCACGTTTGTTTCTTTTTTTACTTTTTCATGTCTTTGTCACTAATCAGTTGACGGATTTATCTATAGAGGAGACAAACCAGATGCACAGCAGACACCTTGTCCAATCAGTTATGACCAGGCAGAAAGGAATATCATCACAGCACTCTCTCCTCTAAAGAGAGACACTCTTAGATCTAAGAAAAGCTTGAAGGCTCACCCTCTGAGAACATATTGACTTTTTAACTTGACCCAACTCACATATATCATTGCTGGGACAGTTATTCACTTTCATGACTGCAAGTGTTGTGATTGTTATCATGAACTTGTAAGCCATTTTATTTCCAGGTATATATCAGGCAATAAATTTACTATTTACAGCTTTTTTTGTTTGTTGGTTGGTTTTGTTTTTTGTTGTTGCTGTTTTTGTTTTCTTTCTGGGTGTTATTCTGTGGAGGTAGAAATAGATATTTTAATGCATAAAATTAATGTCTTCAGTTTAAAATGCCTGATTTCAAAATAATTGAAAAAAAGCCCAGATTTAGAATCAACATTCATTTTCCTTCACAAAAACATTCACTTTTGTTCTGTATCTCTTGTAGTTTTTTAGCTAGATTTTTTTTTTTTTAATTCATCACCCCTGAATCCTCAAAATTCACAGGCAAGATGAGAACACTTTTTTTTTCTTTTTTTTTTTTTTAAACACGATTCTCTGGCATTGAACCAGTGGAAAATCAAAGGCAGGAGTCTGACTTTGACTTCACATACCCTAATTTCTGGCCTTCAAGTTTTACTTTTAAGGTTTAACTTTTTCACTGAAATCTGACCTTCATGTCTTATACTGTTACAGACTGTATGCACCCTATTTGTTTCTGAAAACAAACTTCTTACTGCCACTTGGTGCCACCTATTGCAACAAACCCTTTACCTGAAAACATTTTTTATAAAAATACATGCATACAATCACGCTGAATAGCCACATTTGCATGCTTCAGTCTAATGACTATTTGATTTGACAATGTTGATGTTAACCATCATACTAAATAAATCACACATGACGCCAAATTTGAATTTAACCATAATGATGATTCACACTCAAAGCATGAAATAAGACCAGCAACTGAATAAGTGAAAACAGAGAAAGAAGTCAGAAATATGAAGAGATTGATTTCAAATCTATTTGAACATGCAAAAGAAGACTGCGGTCAAGAGTGTAAACAAAGCCGACAGACTGGATCATAAGTTAACATAATAATGCACTGGGGCTTGACCATGCAGATTTGACTGATGGTTTCAAAACAGAAGAAACTCTCAGTGTACCAGCTTTTAAGAAAACTGATAACAGAGCAAACAGAGTCAAAGAGCCGAGTCAACAAAAGCAGAAAGCAACTCGAATTCCCAGCCAGTTTCCAAATGATGTTGGAGTCAACAAAGGCATTCTGCACCAAATCAATATGGAGGACTTTCACTTTCCAGGATATTCAGCAAATGCACCTTGCTGGGTGTGTACACCCGAAGAGTAAACGTCATGTGTACAAATTAACTTTCTTCCCCCAAATCAGGGGGTGCACCCAATGCCACTAATCAGTAATTGCCTTTTAAAGCTATACAATTATAGGCTGGAAATAAATAAATACCTTTTCTTCAGGCTTGGGTTCTTTGAAGCTAAGTGGTTGGTCGTCTAACCGTGGTTTAGTACCACTACCAGCAATGGGCTTCAGCTCACCACCAGTCCTGCAAGTATAACAAGAGTCATCTGCTGAATCTGAGTGGAACAATTTTTTTTTTAAGATTCCAAAATGGTCAGAATCAGAATCAGAGTAACTTTATTATATCAGTAAAAAAAATCAAATGTGGCAAAGTTTGTGATAATAGAAAAATGCTAAAATTTGGCATAAAACATGTAAAACAAAATCCCTCTCAACAGAGTCATAGAAAAGCAAGTCCAATAAAATAAAATCAAAACAAATATAATATATATTCATGTATTAACTTTCCATTATTTAGAACACACACATACACGTGTGCACACACAACCACCTGTATGCACAAACCCATGCGCCCTTTTTGTATACACTTGCATAACATATCTTACAAATATGGCAAGCAAAGTTAATGAGATGGAGAAGACCAAGAGAGACAAATAGAGGTGGAGATGGGACAGACAAACCTTAAATTATCAGAAAATACAAGGTGAAAATTAAATGTACAGAATGAATGGCCTTTACTATTTCTACAGAACATATAGATAGATAGATAGACAGATATACCCATTCTGTTACTTTAAAAGTTTACAGAACGTATCAAAACACATTATACATAAACAAGACAGACAGAGACAGCCAGCCTGTAACAGATAAAAACAAAAGAAAGTGAAATTTTAATAAACTATGCAACTTACGAAGGCGCTGAAACAGGCTGGTATACTTCAGGAAGGCTTGCAAATATGGTATCCATTGCTTCTTTGGAGTAAGGCACATTGTCTTCCAATGTCTTGCGAAAGTTTGGATCATACCAGGCATAGCCCACTGTACCACCAACTCCCACAGTTGCCACTCCCAGAAGCTTGAAAATTGTCCCCAAAAAACTTCTGCCGCTGAAACATTTTCAAAACAATCAACTTTCAGGGCTCACAATACCAAATTATTTTATTTTTAACCTCTTCAGTGCCCCATGACATACATATATATACATCCACAAAAATGTTTCACTATTTGCCCCATGACACACATAAGTCAGCCTCATTTCAGGATTTTTCACAGTTCTGTTTTAAAGCTGATGTGTCCCAACATCCACCAATCAGAAAGCTTGTTATGTCTAACCGCAGGGAGCAACAACCAATCACATTCTGTATCATAATTTTTTTTATTATTATTAAGAGAATAATACATCTTGCTATCTATAATTTCTGGATGTTATTATCAGTAGCATACAGTATAAGTATTCAATGCAATTCTACACTGGTTCCAAAATGCCATTTTGTCAGATTTTTTTTTTTTAATTCGAAACTTAATCCCTCAAAAATTATCTGAGATAATGCTTTATTACTTTCTTTCAGGCTTGCAAATCAAAATATCAGGTTTCTGCTATGAATCTGATAATTTGGCCTGAACTTCCTACTAGCAGAATGAATCTCATGCACAAAATATAAAACATTACACATATTACAGTCAAAAGTTCTTTTAAAAATTCTAGCATGACTGTCCAGATTAAAATCTGAATGAATTTATATACCCTTCATTTGGAGGTGGTGGTGGTGGTCTTGGAGGCTGTGGTGGAGGTGGAGCTGCATTATATGCAAGCTTTGTTGACCCTTTTTCTTCAGCGGCACATCTCTTACTTGTATAAGACAGTCGTCTTCTGCACTCTCCTCTCTACAAACAAAAATAGAGAAAACCCAAATACAGATTAAATCAGATTTGAAATTATTTAATTCAATGATAACTGAAATCTATGTGTGTGTATCTGTGTGTGAGAGGGGCAGCGAGTGACCAAATTGTGCAAGTTTACAGTATTGTAACAAGCTTTCCTGAAACTGCAATTTTGAAAGCTGTACAGGAAAGCGTGTGATATCGTTATCATGTTAGTATGGGGTAATGACGGTGGGGTTTTTATGCAATTTACACTACAATTTATCTCCACAGAGTCGATGACAATGGTAAAATGGTTATTTATGACAATTATGTTGAACTGCATGCCTGCATTGCAATGTACACGAAATATACCGTGCATGTGGTCTAAGAGTGGAAGATTTTTTGAATTTAACACTGTTGAAAAAACACGAAGCTCTAGCAAAGATATATACCCAAAACATACTCGATTAAATGCCAAAACATACACTTTTACTAACCGCGTTATAAAATGGTGGAACCCACTAACAGAACTAACCAAAACAGCACCAACTCTTAACCAATTCAAGAATCTTCTAGACGCTGATATAAATGTAAAGATAAAAAAGTATGAATATGATGATTAAATTACTCGTAGGAAAATTACCGCATGCAATGCAGACACTACTCAATGTTGACGAAAAAGAAGGGACATCAAAAAGGCCGCGAGGCCTACTTCGTCCCTATTCTATACCTATACCTATGTAGCTCCAGGAATTTAGGACGCTAAAATTAAATATTACCACACATAACTTCTTGTGTGCGTGTGTGTGTGCTTATGTATGTGTGAGGGCAACAAGAAAGGGCAACCACTTAATTGAACTTCGTCAATCCTGTCATGATCAGATAGATACGACTCCAGATTATGACAGTGCATTTAATGACTGTATGACCTCGTCAACAGAACTGGAAAACGAATACTTTTGTTTACATAAACGCTTAACAGCGGAAAGTAAAACACAACCAACAAATGTTGTAACAAACTTGACCATACTGTTATTGCAGAAGATAAGCGTGCTGTCGATGTTTTCCACATAATTCCAAGTTTCTGTTGTCTGCACAAACCGTGGCAGACGGTCACAGGAAGGGTACCGGTGTGGGAACTATGGGTAAGCTAGCTTAGGTTATCACAAAATTATGCTTGGATCTATTATGTTCAGTTCGTTTTCGTGAAAAAAATTGAAGACATGAATCTAGATAATATTGTTGAATTTACTTGGCTATTACGACGTCTGGCTAAATAAGAAATCCTATGTGTCATCTATTCAATATTTTTGGTAATTAAACTTTTTGATATATCACAAAATGGCTGCGTCCTTGAGGAATGGATTTGCATGTAAGCACAGTTTCTGTTTTCATTTTGCATTCATCTGTTGTTTGGTTGTTGTCATCAACATGATTTGTAGAGAGGTGGTTGGTCGAAGGAACTGCCCTGTGGCTAACTAATAATGCTTGCAGCATAATATAAAATGAAGATAGAATACATACTCGTCTAGTATATGGAGGCCCCTTCCGAAGGGCCTGTTCATCGTTCTATCGATGAAGAACTATGTACTTAGTAAAATGCGTGGCAGGCACAAGGAATTAGGTAAAAATTTGTAATATCTTACACAGAGTGGAGGTGAAGTCCCACTTTTGCACCAAAGTGGACAGATTTCTCAAGTTACAATCAAGCCGATTTTAAAGGCGTAACAGAGTGTGCAGTTACAAGTACTAGATTAGTAGTAGTACGCTGTCTCAGTCAGTCAGTGTCTGGCAGGCTGTTCCAGAGGGAAACCATCCTGTTTATGAAGTCTCCTCAAACGTTGGCCCTATGGCGCTTTTTTCTGGAACTTCAAAGTGTTTGCCTGTAGGTCAGACAAACACAAACTTTGGCAGCTGGGCGTCATAGTAACCTTGGAGGCATTTGTATAGACCCTGGTGATATCCCCTCGATGGTGTCATCATTATAAGCTTGTGAGGCTCAACATCTCCAGTCTCGCCTGATAGTGTTTATCCTTCAAAGATGCCAACAGCTTCATTGTTTCACATCGCACATTCTCAGTCTCACTGCACAGGGTTTTCTGCTGTGGCTGCCAGATACAATGATCATCCATATTCCAGCAATGGAAGGACAAGGGCCTTGTGAAGCTGGACAAGGGTCTATTGCAACAGGTGGTTGAAGGATCTTCAGATGAGGCCAACAATCTTGTGCTGTTGATTGTGTGATCTGTTCCCTGAAAGATAAGCAACTGTTGATCAGCGCTCAACTTAGTCCAAGGTCCCACTCTACCTCACTTTGCCAGTCAGCTGTGACTTTATCCCTGACTCTGATGCCATATATTTTCTGCATTTGAACAAATACGTATGTGTGTGTGTGTGTGTGTATATATATATATATATATATATACACACACTACACCTCCTCATGGCAGATGCCAGACCAGCAGCATTACCCAACATACTTAATCTGGCCTGTCTTTAAGTCCATGTATACTGTGTAGTCAAATACCTGGCCATGGATTTCATAAGCTGCCACTTTTGCCAACAGTCTGCTACCACTGCAAATTCAGTAACACAACCAAATCAGGTTTTCTGATATTGTTGGTTCAGACCAAATCATGGTGATAACCATCAACTTATGCTATTAACCTATTAACCCTTTCGCTGCCAGGAAAATAAGATTTAAGTGAAATCTATTTGCCAGGGTTTTTTCACAAAAAAACGGGTATAAATTTTCAAAAAATTCTGTGCTCTTTGTTATTGGAGAAAGACCCATAAAAGTATATATTTTTCTGAAAGGGAAATGAATGAAGAATACAAAACATATGATGTTTTCCCATTTTATATGTTTTTAGTGACATGCTGTTGTTTTGAAATCCATGTTTTGTTTTTTGTCACATTTTCAACTTGTTCATTACAAACATTAGTCAGGTAATTTGCACTAAAATATCATATTTTCTGGACAAATGGATATCTGCACACACAAAATCATACTAGAACAACCACAATATAAAAAAAGAACTGAAAAAAAAAAATAGATACATAATGCATTGTGACTTCTGCAAGTGATAATATGGATGTGAGGCCACGCCCCCTCAGTCTCCACCCCCCTCCTCTTCATCCCTCTCACACGGTCACTTTATCCAGTGCTCATCAGACCGCGTTGGCTGAGTGCCAAGAAAATCACCTACACTGTGTCCTGCTCAAAATTCGGTGACTTCTGTCGTCTGCTGGAGCTGAACAGCCGGCATCACTCACTGATAGTCGTAACTTGGCCACTCTCTTGACTGCTCCCTTTATTGACTCACTTGTGTAAACAAAGTGAGTCTATGTTTTAACCCGGTGTTCAGTTGTCTGTGTGTGTGTCTGTGTGTCCGTGGTAAACTTTAACATTGACATTTTCTCTGTAACTACTTTGTCAGTTGACACCAAATTTGGCATACAAATAGGAAAAATTCAGTTCTTTCCAGTCATCTTGTTTAAAACAATATTGCACCTCTGGGATGGACACAAAAAAATAAAGAATGAAGCCTAATTATATGCAAACTGCATTTACTGTTATATTTACATTTTTTGCATTCTCAAAACTTGGCACTTTGATCTGATATTCTGACCCAACAACTAGAGGAGTCATTATTATCATTTTTTGTTCAAACAGAACTTCTTTTGCTAAGCATGGAAGTTTTATTTATTTTGCAAACATTTTGGTGCAGGGGGTAAAAAAGGGAAATTACTCTGTAATGTTAGGGGAGTTAATTTGCTTTAAACTGATCTTTCTCATCTTAAACATTACATTTTGAAATTATACTCGATACATAAAAAGCTTGGATTTTTTTTTTTAAGTGTATCACAAGTGAGTCTTGAAGGCCTTGCCTCTCTTGTTTTCTATCAAATCATCCTATAAATGTTCACCACTGTCTTCTCCTTCGAATTTATGCTTCAATTCTTTCTGAGCATCAGCTAAAGAAAGTAATCTTGGTTGATTTAGTTCGCCACGATCGCATGTCTTGAGCACAGAGTCAGTCCGACATTTTGTTGAGTGAGTGAGGAGAGGAGCCAGGTAAAGACTGCAGCCAGTAACCCAGCCAAAACATTCAAATAAAGGACTGCCTTATGACGCAGATGGTGTTTCTAGCTATGTATAGAATCTAGAAAGATTCCCCAAACTAAAGCTACCAGCATTTTTGTCAGTGAACTGAATGCAAAGCAGAGAAAAGTCAGAATATTTTGATGACGAGTTATCTCATCATTGTTACAGCGAAGCGTACATGCTTTCCATGACGAGGTATCTCGTCATATAGGCAGCCTAGGGGTTAATGTATCAAGGGCCCATGATCAGTATTGATCATTCTCTATAATGCTATAGGAATCAAAGATGAATTTTTTTTTTTTTAAATGTATGAAACTATGATTATATATATACATGATTATGAAATATAACAGATCATAGATTAATAAATGAGTAAAGAAGAATAACTTTAAGAATACTTTTTTTATGAAAATAAGTTAAAAAATTGGTCCTGTGAAGCAAAACACACACACACACACACACACACACACACACACACACACACACACACACACACACACACAGATAAATGTGTATACTGCATAGCATATTACACATAAAAAATTTAATGGTCTCACAGATGCTTGGGTTTCACCTTGAAAACAAATATCCAGGTTCAGCAATTGACATATTGACCTGTCTATACATGTGTTACAAACACTTGCGTGTACATGCACACACATACATGGGTAGAATTATAGTCTGCCTCACCCATTGACATGTATATATAATTATATATATAATTATGATGTTCACTAACACCTTCTCTCTCTCTGTTTCTCTGTCTCTGTCTCTGTCTCTCTCTCTCTCTCACACACACACACACACACACACACACACACACACAGTGTTGCACACACTGAGACACAGTAACTGAGTAAATAAATTCAACAAGAAAAATGCCGTCAAAAGAGGGCGCTAGCCAGCGGGACAAAGGGGGGATTACCTACTTCCGGGAGGTTATCGGCCATAGTTACTTTCATTTTCTCTACATAGGCGGATAGTAGTTTGCACAGGACAGGAATGTCAGACCCCTGCCAAGTCTGCACTAGTTGGGTCACAGTAAGTATGTTATTTAAACATAATTTTAGACAGAAAATTTCCTTTTCAGCTTATTCATGAAGTGAATTAACTGATGAAACTTGAAAGACTATATGCGTGCCAACGGGAATGGATCATGTAATACAGTGAAACACCTCGAAATGGGGTAATTTATATTGTATATATCAGTCAAAATAGACTTTATAAAAATAGAAGGGGTCATATTGAATTTGGCCTTCGCTTGAAGTTGAACATTTTACAGGGACAGTCACACTCAGCCCTGTATTCTGGTTTGCTTGAAATATTAAATAATGCCACTGACACTTATGTATGAAGATATGCTTCACAATACAGAGGCAATAGCAGAGTGGTTAAAGCGTTGGACTTTCAATCTCAGGGTCCGGGTTTGAATCTATAATGGTGCCTGTGCCAGTGTGGGTAAAATGGGTGAAGACTTTTCTCATCTCCCAGGTCAACATATGTTATGTGCAGACTTGCAAGTGCATGAACCCCCTTTATGTGTATATGCACACAGAAGATCAAATAGGCACACTAAAGATCCTGTAATCCATGTCAGCGTTGGGTGGGTTGTGGAAACAAAAACACACCCAGCATTCACACCCCTTAAAATGGAGTATGGTTGCCTACATCAGTACATGGTGTGGTGAATTTGAATGTAAACAAAATGGTTATACACACAAGATGTTACATGTCTGTGTAAGTGTGCGTGACTGAAACCTGATTGAATGACAGGAAACGAATGATTAGTGCCTGGTAGCAGATGTCAGTCAGCTCTACCCATGTAGACAGCCTGTTGTGCAATTGATTCTATGTTTGTAAATTGCTTAGACTTAGAGATTGGTCTTTGACCAAAGATGGGCACTATATAAGTATCCATATCATCATCAATACTTGTATGTTCTCATTATCCCAAGTCTGAACTTTGGGGTTCATGACAGATGTTCTTGTTGTTCTGCCTGTTGTATAAACCGTGTGTATGTACTGTGACTTGTTCAAAATAAAATCTATTTTAATTACACATACTTAACCGTGACCCACTAGTGCACTATTTAAACCAATACTGTCCTTCCCCAGCTGATGTGTCATAAGTAGTTTCATTCTTCAGCTTTGTTGAAATAGTTCAGCCAGTGATCCCTGTTATGTTTTTCCTGTCACATGTCATATAGTTGTCTTAATGTGATCAAAATAACTTTCTAATTACATCTAATCTCTTGTTTCCAGATCTGTTTCAGAACTGTAAAACTCTGTCAAAAGGTGCAGGCGCATTAGCACGCTTGGTTCCAGGCATAGCAGGAAATGCAGTGGGAATGGTCAGCAGACCAAGCCTTCTTTCCAGCTCCGTTGTGAAAAGCTGCTTTGGGTCTTGGTCCCCAGCATGGCACACAGCCACCAGTACCCACAGATGGTAGGACACTGGACAATCGTAATGAGTGTGTTACCACTGCTGGTACAGAACTTCACTACCAAAGATGGTGAAAAACCCAGAATACTTCACATTATTAAGTGTGCATTCTTTGAAAAGTAATGTAAAGCTTAACAGTGTGCATCACTACAAGTATAACAACGAGCAAAATTATAATTCAAGTGTAAACTATTCCGTTCTGAGCTCATCTTTTCTTGGA
Source organism: Babylonia areolata (assembly GCF_041734735.1). Lineage (NCBI taxonomy): Eukaryota > Metazoa > Mollusca > Gastropoda > Neogastropoda > Buccinidae > Babylonia > Babylonia areolata. The sequence continues at coordinate 23,865,101 of NC_134877.1, read as the reverse complement.
CAAATCAGTCAGCACCAAACATTATTTATGAATGTTGTGAAGGTACCCTAACACAGGCATCAGCTTCCATCGGTTCCAGGCATCTTGAAATATTGTCCCTGATGTAGTAAAAAGACATGCTTTTCTTATATGCTGCTCTGTTCATTAATTTCAAAATAGACAACAGAAGTACAGGAATAGATTCTGTATTGAAATCAATGAATGGATTTGACATGCTATAGAATCTTACAGCAACAATCTACTGTCATTTAAAAAAAAAAAAACCTATCAGATATTTGTTGAGACTTTTTAAGTTTTCATGATGACATTAACTTTCTGCGTGCTATTTTGCATTTCAGTCTGCTGAGACAACCCACAACACCCATCATGGAACAAGTGCGAACCAAAGTGCGTTACAGCAGAAATCGAGGGAAGCCTCAAACTGTTCATTCTGTACCTAATCGCTTCTACAGACTGAACTGGGGCATTTGGATCCGAACCCATGCTGGCCGTGGGAAAAGACTGTGGAAGAAAACAGGAGCCAGGAAGCATCGTTTGAGACAGCATGTGTTTTGTAATAGAACACAGAGCAAAATGCTGGACAAAATGGTGACCAGATTCTGGCGGCGACCCAAATACTGGGTTGATGACCCGTACGAACCATACCACAAGCGCCAAAACTTTGACTTGTTCTTTCCTGAGAAGAGTAGACCATTTTTTCCTTGAAAACTGGTGCATAGCTTTACCGGTACATAGTGTGTATTGTTGATTTTTTGGTTTGTTTGTTTGTTTTTGTTTTTTTGTTGTTTTTTTGCATAAATGGACAATGTCTGTGTTAGTGACTAGTGTGTGAATGATATTTTATAAGTGTGTTGGGTTTGTTTTTTTTTACACAAGAATATGTCCAGAGGTGAATGCATTTTTTCTCAAGAAAAACTTTGATCATGTGAATTAAAAACTGAAGAAGATAGATTTTTTTTTAATATGAATATGTGTTGCCAGAGAAGTCCAGAAGATATTACAAATGCATCAGCTAGCTGGACTTACCAATTTAATTTTTTTTTTTTTTTTTCTAAATTATAAAGCTTTCAGTCAAATAGAAAACACGATTCTGTTTCCCATAATTATGTGCAAACTGGTAAATCTTTAGTTCAGTTACACTGAGGAGTGTTGTTCACACTTATTGTGCCTCGAGTTGTGTCCTAAACAATACAAACCTTGTGCGCGTGCATGTCTGAAATGTGGTGGCTGTTCCTCTGTAAATCTGAGCTCAGTTTTGAATATTGGACAAGACCAGAATCCATCTCAAAGGAATAATCAGTGTCCTGTGTTCTGCAGTCTCCTACTGAGGCCAGGCAGTGTTTATACCACTTTTTGAGAGCCCAAGTTTGTGAGGTCACTGACCTTTGTTTTGTTGGTTTTAGATTAAAATCAGTTTGATAACTTGAGCTGTTGTTCTGTCATGTTCTGTGCGTGTGAGTGTGTGGATTGTGGGAGCTGTATGTTGTATGGTTTGTGTGGTGGTGTTGATGTGGTTGCATATGTAGCTGTGGTTGTGGCGCTTGTCGTTTGGGCTGTTGCTGAAGTGCTTTATTTTTGTGGTGGTGGTTTTGTTGTGGTGGTTGTAGTCACTGGTGGTTATCGGCTAACTCACAGCATCAAATATCCACTGCCTTTCTCATTATCATAAGGACTTTTATTTCACATTGTCATTTTCAAATAACCATTCTTTTCAGAAACACAAAACTGCACTCACTGACAGGCTCTTTTAGGATACTCTCAGGTGCATACATACATCAGTGCTTTCATGCATGCACACACGCACACACACACTTTTACATACACACAGAATTAAACACACTACTTTCAAAGAGACTTATACATTAAGCGCAGACATGCTTGTGTACAACTGTACCCGACTGTACAATAACATTTGTACAACAATTGAAGAAATACCCTCCATCGGAGATGTTCAAGCAAAATTATGACGCAAACTGTTGTAGAACAATGACAACCCTATTTGTAAATCTACAAAATGCAATCCAAATTTTTCAATGCAGTTTTAAAGTTCTTCAATACATAATACGTGATTACTCTTAATGTGAACTGCATATGCAGAAGGTTGTTGCAGTGGGTGGCTTGGGGGGGTGGGGGGGGGAGCATGTGTTTCTCTTGCATACAATGACATTGTGACAACACATTGCAACAAAAACACACATTTTAACGCTAGCAACACCTTTTCAAAACTGTATTTTCTTCAGTAGCAGAAACTTTGAGTTTAGCCACTTAACACATACATAAACCGTGATGAACACACGGAAGCACCAAACCCATAGATAACCCATCTGCAGTGTTCTTCAGTCCATATAAAAATTTGAGCTAAGCAACTTAACAATAATATGCAGACGAACCATAATAAACACATCATCTCTGCTCAATATCTGATGAAAAGTTCAGCAATTTTCAAGAACAAAAACACTACTAAAGCTGTAGATCGCCCATCCACAGTGAACCTGGCTTCCTTCCAAAGTAGTGTTAAGAGGTTACTTTGCTTTTTTTGCAGCCTTCCTGGCACTTCTTGACTTGGCTTTCAAGGCCCCCTTCTGTGCTCCCTTCACAAGGCCGGAGAACTGTCCCTTCAGTTTGGCTTGTTTCCTGTCAACAGATACATTGTCACTGTCAGTATGGCATTGTTATTGTCAGTATGGCTTTTTCCTAACAACATTGAACAAATACACTGTCATTACAGCTTGTTCCCTGTCAATATATACTTAACATTGTTAATGTTAATGATCAGTTTGGCTTGTTTCCTGTCAACACATACATTGTTACTGTCAGTATGGCTTTTTCCTAACAACATTGAACAAATACACTCACTGTCATTATAGCTTGTTCCCTTGTCAACAGATATTTAACATTGTTAATGTTACGATCAGTTTGGCTGGTTTCCTGTCAACACACAAGTCCTAAGCATCAGCAATGGCTTATCTATGGTCAAGATATATGTATATACTATAATGTCTACACAGTAGTTTTCAGAACAAATCACTGTCACTGTGGGGTATTTTCTGATAATCATGGTTGTCAATATAGCTTTTTACACCTCATTAGTGTCAATAATGGTTTGTTTCATGTCATAACACTGTATTACTTTTAGTACAGGCTGTTTCCTTTCAAAACACAACTCATTTCTGTTGGTGTGTTGTGCTTGCACACATAACATTTTCACAATCGTCGATGAAGGTTTATTAAATGGCAAAGGACATGATGTTGCTGTCAACGTATGCTTATTCACTGTCAAAAATACTGGTGGAAAGCTTACCTTTTGTTCAGATTTTTAAATTCCAGTGGGACGTATGTGTATGGATCATGCTTTCCTGCTTTCTTCACATCGCCAGCTCCTTTCTGTTCACACAGGCAAGATTGCATTGTCAGACATTTGAACACTTACACCAATTTGATATAGTAAAGTGACTGACACCAAAACATTGACAGTAATAGTAAAGACTCCAAGAAGAAATACTGATCCAATATTTCAAAACCCTATCAATCTTACAATTTAACAGTGAACCATAATACTCTCTGACATAAACATCAGCACGTGCTACAGAGACTGGCGTAGCTTCAAACCCATGCGAATATCCCCTACGCCATGGCATTTACATTATCAGTGGCTTCATCCAGTGAAAACTGAATTTTAAACATGCCTCAAGATGGTTCTTGGACAAACAATGCAAGTTTAAAATTCTTTAGAGAACAAAAAAGAATTTGGTCGATGGCAAACGTGAATACTGAGAACTAAATATACATCACATTCAGTCTCCCTAAAAGTAAGGAGTATGTTACCAAGAACGGAGGATGAGAAATAGAAACAAGCAATGTGATTTGTGTCACACACTGAAACTGAAGACACAGAGAATAAGGGGAAGGGCAGCAGAGCAGTTACCTTGGACCTGTACTCTGATCCATACTCCGGCGTCTTGCTCAAAGGTCTGTGGATACCACTCCCTCCAGCTGAAATGTCCATATTTCTCATTATTCACTGCGCCATGAACAAAAAGGACATCAGGAGGAATTCATTCCACTTCAGTTAAACTTGAACATCTTGCTTTGATTTTCCTTTAATGTCATTCTTTTATGGCCGATTACTTTCTTTTTCTGCTTTGATTTTCCTTTAACGTCATTCTTTTATGGCCGATTACTTTCCTTTTCTTCAAACTTTAGACATTTTCTTGAGAAAATCATCTACCTCAATTAAAACCTTCAACATCTTTCTTCCACGGACTGTAACTTTTCTTTTTCTTTCAAACATTGTAGTTTTCTTTTTCTTTTTTTCTTTTTTTTAAACTAGTTTTCACATATAAAAGAACCAATTACATGCACTTGTTTTTCTCTGCTGTTAGATTACTGATGATGATAATGATTTAATCTATAAAGCTCTTTTATATGTAAAACAAGCTCACCTGTGCTGTACAATGTAGGAACTGATGTTTAAAAACATGCATTTAAATTTTAAAAACTAAAGTGAAGAAAAAAAACACCTTGCATGCACAACCTTTTAGTCAGCCAACCAAACATTCAAGCACAAATTTACACACACACACACACACACACTCATCACAGACTACACACACTCACCATACATATAACATACGCCCAAACAATGCAATATCATATCACAATACTCAAAAACCTTATCACAACACTTAAAACTACTCCTGACATGATCATAATAATGCCACAAAAACCGTATCACAGTACTAAAAATTAACTTCCAACTCTTTAACACCGGTCACACACATCACAATACAATAAAATTTACATTTTAAAGTACAAAATTTAAAAGCAGTCACACTCTCCTCCCACCCCACAGTGTTGATGTTTCAGCTTACAGTTAATTGTTTCAGTTCTGAACATGCAAATTGTCTTACTTCAGTTTACAATGGGATGTTTCGCATCAAAGAACACTGAAATGCTTTAGCTAAAAAGAAATACTTTTGATATAAGCTGAAATAAAATATATTAAAAAAAAAAAAACAACAACAGCAAAGAGAGAAATGTACAAAAAGAAACGTAAAAAAAAATAATAATAAGTATAACCAAAAAAGAAAAACCATTCACTTACGTTTATATTTCTTCTGTGGCTCCTCTTCATTTTCTGCTTGTTCACGCAGACGTTTTCTACGCTTTTTCTGCACACACACACACACACACACATACACACATTTTCTTCACACAATGAGAACTGACATCACTTTGATTTTAATGTCAACACATCTACCTACCATCTAGAAAAACACACACACTTACAGGTTACGTTTTTAACAAGAGGCCAGTGTGTATATTTAACTGACCAACCCAATTACCTCTAGAAGCTCCATTTAAAGGTTTAACAGAGCAAGTTTTATGTGTTGGATCAAACTTCGGTAAAAGAAGTAAGTAACTAACAGTGCAGCCCAACAAAACTACCTAGTCACAAACATGACCTGACGACACAAAGAGAGAAATCAAACAAAATGTTAAATGCCTATCACTGCTGGGGCTACCCAATGTGACTGAGTAAACTGAACTATGTTTTATCCACAGTCTGGGAAGATGAAGAACTGACAGAACCAGGAGCTATTACCAGTGCTTGTGCAGTCTTTGTGAACGACCAAGAATAACAAACGATTCTTATCACAATCAATAACCTTTCAATGAAAATTCTACCAAACCATTTATAAAACGACGAACACTGGTTTTTGTACCAACTGGTGCCACAATACTTTGTATGAATACACAGAAGATATAAGATATCCATATCGAAGACCCTGTAATCCACATCAGAGTTTGACGGTTTATGGGCAAAAAAGACAACAGTGGATACACACCAACTCATAACAGGACTATGGTGGAGTAAAACCATCGTGTGTTAAAATTCAGTCACATAAACAAGTGCACGTGTGAGTCACAGTACCTACCCTGATGCCCCAACACAAAGGACAGCAAAAAAAGATGTGTACCATTAACAGTTGTGTAACAGAGGGAAGCTGACACACCTCAGTCTGGAGTTAACACTTTCCTTCCTTTTATATGATGTATTTCAAATAATAACAAAATACAGAGTCAAAAAAAAAAAAGAAAAGAAACAAAAGGCAGGCACAACAACACAAACAAAACCCATTAAGAACAGAAAAAAAAAACCAGTATCAAAATGTTGGCAATGTACAGAAGACAAATTTGATAACAAACACAAAGACATCACATTGACATGGTGTGTATATCATCACATCATGTCCATTCTACGTCAAACAGCATTCATATATAATTACTGAACATTCCATCTGCACTGAATCTGGACATATGGCTCTTTAATTTCACAATGTATAACTCCATTTTGAATGGACTGTTTTGGTAGAATATACATTTTTGGAGGAAGCATTTCCATCTAACATTGCAGATATACATCTTGCTAAAGTTACTATCAAATCAAATACATCATAACATATCGTCAGTTTTTACATGCTCATCAGTTCCAAAAAGTACATATATATGGAGATATGGACACGACATACACTGTCACATTAACAATGGGCATCCCACTGTGGTCACTCACCTCTGATCCTCCTTCTATCATGGTCAGCAGATCATCCAGATCTTCCTCATCAGAGTCCATTTTCTCACCTGCAGATAGTAACACAGAGAACATAAGTAACTTTCTTACGAACAGTACTAGCTGATACAACAACACTAACTGCAAAACAAATAAAACGCAGACATGTTAGCAGGTGAATAACACGAAACTGTATAAAACACCAATTAAAACAAACAAACGAACACAAACGTACCAATCAAAAACAAAAACAAAATTCTGTACTACAATCTAATGATCAAGTGTAAGCTAACACACACATACACACACACATGTGAACAGAACAGAATATGCACATACGCAAGCATGAATGAACACAGACATATATACAGTATGAATGTGCTGACACACACACATACACACACACACACACACTTTCTCTCTCTCTCTCTCTCTCTCTCTCTCTCTCTCACACACTCTCTCTCTCACACAGACAGGGCATTAGGGAGGGGGTTGAGGAAGGAAAAGAGAGAGAGAAAGAGAGAGAGAGAACAGAATGTGGAAAAGATAGAGTACAAAATATAAAATAGAGAGAGGGTGAGTGTCAGTGACTGGATAAAGAAAAAACATAATATTAAAAGAGTGAGTGTGAGAGGGGGGGGGATGTGGGAAGCGGGATCAGGACAGAAAAATTAATCAGTAATCAAATACTGTATGCAATACTTCTACAGATTATCATTTGAAAAGAAGATGATGTGGGGACCTACAGTAAACAACCAACCAGACTATTTAACACATAACTAGCTAACATTTACTGTCTTTAACAAAGAGCATTTTGAATACATAACTTTTGCCCCCCAAAAAATCAACATTTGAAACTGGTAACACATGTTCACCCACAACTAACAAAGAATACTCATATCCCCCTTCCCTCCTGCTGTTCCCCCCTACAAGAAATCTCACAGGGACAAACAAAAGAAAACTCACCCAAACAAAGCAAACCAGTTCCCCAAACAAAAGAAATCTCACCCAAACAAAGCAAACCAGTTCCCCAAACAAAAGAAATCTCACCCAAACAAAGCAAACCAGTTCCCCAAACAAAAGAAATCTCACCCAAACAAAGCAAACCAGTCCCCCAAACAAAAGAAATCTCACCCAAACAAAGCAAACCAGTTCCCCAAAGCAAACCAGTTCCCCGAAGCAAACCAATTCCCCAAACAAAAGAAATCTCACCCAAACAAAGCAAACCAGTTCCCCTAAGCAAACCAGTTCCCCTAACAAAAGAAATCTCACCCAAACAAAGCAAACCAGTCCCCTAAACAAAAGAAATCTCACCCAAACAAAGCAAACCAGTTCCCCAAACAAAAGAAATCTCACCCAAACAAAGCAAACCAGTTCCCAAAACAAAGCAAACCAGTTCCCCAAACAAAAGAAATCTCACCCAAACAAAGCAAACCAGTTCCCCAAACGAAAGAAATCTCACCCAAACAAAGCAAACCAGTTCCCCAAACGAAAGAAATCTCACCCAAACAAAGCAAACCAGTTCCCCAAACAAAAGAAATCACCTCGTGACTTATCCTCTGCTTCTGTGATGATCAGCCGACCGTCTGGCGCTACCTTGAAGCCACCATGCGCAGCCTCTCTCTCCTTCGCAGAGCCAGACTCACCACCGCTTTTAGGTTTGCTTGCTGAAATACAAACATTCCAAATAAGTATACACATGTACAAAAGAATGGTCTAAGACTGTGTTGGAAACCAGTGAAATAATTTACTTCAAAGTAGATGGTGTATGAAATTAGAAATAATAAACTCACATTCACCAGAGACCTAGTGAGTGAGTAAGTGTGTGTGTGTGTGTGTGTGTGTGTGTCTCTGTGTGTCTGTGTGTGTGTATCTGTCTGTCTGTCTGTCTGTGGATGGGAGCGTGGGCATGCATGCAGGGTGTGTGCAAGTGTGTGCATATCCTTACAATCTTTTGGCCCTCAATTATGAATTGACAGCAATGAATTTTTCTTTTCCTATTTTTTTTTTTTTTAATGAGACTGTAGAGGGCATGGTGACGTCGCAGCTAAGGAACACAGCCACAGCCACTGCATGTCTAACAAAGATGATAAGCATGAAGATTTTTTTTGTTGCTGAATTACTTTAGTTCGCTTTCAATTTCTTATGCATATTATTCTTACGATATGTGTTAATAGGAAATTTTCTTCCTAAAATTACTTTTAAGTAACATACTTACCATGACCCACTAGTGCAGACTCCGGCAGGGGTCTGATTCCTGTCCTGTGCAAACTACTACCTGCCTATGCGGAGAAAACGAAAGTAGCTACGGCCTATAATTTTTTTTTCTTTTTTTGTTTTCTTGTTGTTTTGTTTGTTGTTGTTGTTGACATTTATTTCACTGACCCATGACTTTCTGGGCAGCGCTTTTGTCCAGGATGTCCAGAACATCTCCGTCTTCCTCCACAATGAAAGCTCTGCGCTGCCTGGCTTTTTCTTTCTCTGTGCTCTGCTTGCTCTCCCCCTCCTCCTCTTCCTCCTCAGAGAATTGCAGAATCTCTTCCAGTCTGAAAACACCACAGTACATAATTATTTTAATCTTTCACCTCTTAGAACTGCAGAATCTCTTCCGGTCTGAAAACACCACAGTACAGAATTATTTTAATCTTTCACCTCTTAGAACTGCAGAATCTCTTCCGGTCTGAAAACACCACAGTATGGAATCATTTTAATCGTTCACCTCTCAGAACTGCAGAATCTCTTCAAGTCTGAAAACACCACAGTACAGAATTATTTTAATCTTTGACCTCTCAAAACTGCACTCATTCACACGCTCAAACTGGAGAAACCGAAGACAAGGAAGAGGCAGGGGAGGGAGGCTATCTTGAGAAGAAACAACACAATACAATGCAATGCAATAAAATAAAACACAACACAACACAATGTCAGTGGCTTACGTTTCAGGTTTCTGTTTGACCAGTTCAGCAGCATCGTCATCGTCATCATCCTCCCCTTGCTGTCCTTTGTTCTCCTTCTTCTTCTTCTCCTGCTTCAGCTCACTGTTGGCCTTCTGCACCACCACCAGGATCTTCTGCGAGGCCAGCTTCATCACCGCTTCATAGCTGTGGGGCCACACACACACACACACACACACACATACAGAAAGGCACACACAGACATAAACACACAGGCACACACACACACACATACAGCTCCATGGATACACACACGCATACACAGAGGTACACACATGTACATATATATATATACACGCCCGTCTGATATCACTTAAAGTGAAAGATTTTACTGAAGACTACTACTATATATATACATGCACACACACGCGCGCGCACACGCACACGCACGCACACACACACGCACGCACACACACACACACATGCATGCATGCATGCACACATGCAGGCACATACACCCCAAGACAAACACAAACACACACAGGTACACTCACACACACACAGGTACACTCTCACACATACACACACGCATACACGTACACACACACATACCCATCATACAACACACACAAACACACACCCGCACGCACACGCATAATGCACAACACACACATGCATGCAGGTAGATACACCCCAAGACAAACACACACACACTCAGGTATGACTAACAGACAGACAGACAGACACACAGACAGACACACAGACAGACACTCACTCTCTCTCTCTCTCTCACATGAACAAACATGGACACACACACATACACAAAACATGCTGCATGATTACAGACGGGTCAACAAAAGGCATGCAAACAATTCTTTTTTTAGTAATGTGTAAAAATGTCTTTAGAATTTATCAAGAACACACCACTATGTTTGTCCAAGAAAGTGAAATCAGATTTGTATACTTATGACTACACAGCATCTCACATACACACGGACACACACACACACACACACACACACAGAGATTACGTCTTGCATCACTCAAAGTGAGAGAAGACATTAAACTAAGCAAAGAGCACACAAACACACACTCAAACACAACTTACCCAAATTTCTTGATCAGTTTTTTGAAAATCTGCTTCATCTTCATGTGACAAGGGCGCCTGGTCTCATTCTTCATCGAGGACATTCCTTTCACCTATCCACCGGAAAAAACAACAACAGTCCATCACCACACAGACAAGGTACACAAACACCAACACAGGCAATGTGTTTCACACTCAAACGCACAGTTTGGTTACAGGACATTCACAACTCAAAGACTCGACATGGCAGACACCACCTGAGCTGCTTACCATCTCTGACAAGTGCGCACACAGATTCTCCCGATCAAAAGCACCAATGAAGACCTTGATGAAGTCCAAAGCTGTCTTGACAACTTCCCGCCGATCAGAACTCATCAGCAGACAGACTACCTCCATCACTGAAGACAGTGTGTTGCCAGAGAGCTTGTCTGGAAAAGAACCGTAACAAAACAAAAATGCTTAATAATAACAGACGAAAAAACTATTTGTGCTGGTAAGCTTTTATTCCCAAACACATTTTATTTCTTGCATTTTGTTTGTTTTGTTGTTGCTTACAGTATGTACCCATCCCATATGCCAAGACAGAAATACATTTTTTTTTTCCCAAATGTCTCCACTTTACCTATGTACCAAGATGTGAATTAATAATTCCATCATGCATGTTCCCATATCAGATACAGGAATGAAATATTTCAGCATGCACATTTGTGTCTCAGCAATGCATATGAAGATATAAAACAATCATTTTTACACACACACATGATCATGGCTCACCTCTGTAGTGGTAGATGATGCGTGTCAAAGCCAGGAGAGTGGCGCTGATCATTTCTGGTGACCCAGACAGTCCCGCCAGCACAAGATTTACATACTGTGACAACACCTCTGCACAAGAATATTAGACTTCCTTCAGCGCACACAAACGAACCCATGTCAACAAAAGGCGTGCATGTGTGTTTACACTGACATGTTTACAGACAGTGTGTGTGACGTTCCTTAAAAATACTGCACTGTTTTCAAGCAGACTGAGTGAGTGAGTGAGTGTGAGAAAATAAGCGCATGCATGCATATATATGTGCGTGTGTGTGCAGACAGAAAATAACATTCAAAATGTCTTGAATGTGAACCTATGCCGTTATCAAGAATTTAAATCACAGCAACATTACATTCAGTACTTGATCATAAATGTACAGTCACTTGCACTGAACTGTTTCACTAATGATGTAATGGTTACGAGAACACCATATCTAAAAAGATGGGTCAAAGTAGTGGTTACAAGAATACCATATCTAAAAAGATGGGTCAAAGTAGTGGTTACAAGAACACCATATCTAAAAGGATGGGTCAAAGTAGTTGTTACAAGAACACCATATCTAAAAGGATAGGTCAAAGTAGTGGTTACAAGAACACCATATCTAAAAAAATGGGTCAAAGTAGTAATTACAAGAACACCATATCTAAAAGGATGGGTCAAAGTAGTAGTTACAAGAACGCTGTAGTAATTATAAGAACACCATATCTAAAAGGATAGGTCAAAGTAGTAGTTACAAGAACGCTGTAGTAATTACAAGAACACCATATCTAAAAGGATAGGTCAAAGCAGTAGTTACAAGAACACTGTAGTAATTACAAGAACACCATATCTAAAAGGATGGGTCAAAGTAGTAGTTACAAGAACGCTGTAGTAATTATAAGAACACCATATCTAAAAGGATAGGTCAAAGTAGTAGTTACAAGAACGCTGTAGTAATTACAAGAACACCATATCTAAAAGGATAGGTCAAAGCAGTAGTTACAAGAACACTGTAGTAATTACAAGAACACCATATCTAAAAGGATAGGTCAAAGTAGTAGTTACAAGAACGCTGCAGTAATTACAAGAACACCATATCTAAAAGGATAGGTCAAAGTAGTAGTTACAAGAACACTGTAGTAATTACAAGAACACCATATCTAAAAGGATAGGTCAAAGTAGTAGTTACAAGAACACTGTAGTAATTACAAGAACACCATATCTAAAAGGATAGGTCAAAGTAGTAGTTACAAGAACGCTGCAGTAATTACAAGAACACCATATCTAAAAGGATAGGTCAAAGTAGTAGTTACAAGAACACTGTAGTAATTACAAGAACACCATATCTAAAAGGACAGGTCAAAGTAGTAGTTACAAGAACACTGTAGTAATTACAAGAACACCATATCTAAAAGGATGGGTCAAAGTAGTGGTTACAAGAATGCTGTATCAAAAATGGGTCAAAGTAGTAGTTACTAGAATGCCATATCTAAAAGGATGGGTCAAAGTAGTAGTTAAATGAATGCTGTATCAATGATGGGTCAAAGTAGTAGTTACAAGAATCCTATATCGAAAAGGACAGGTCAAAGTAGTGGTCACAAGAACACCATCTCTAAAGGGAGTCAAAATAATGGTTACAAGAATGCTGTATTTATAAGGATGAGCCAAAGTGGAGGTTACAAGAATGCCACATCTAAGAGAACAGGTCACCGCAGTGGTTACAAAAACTCCATATCCATACACATGGGTCATACCAGTGGATACAAGAACGCCTTATCTATAGAGTCCTCCACAGCATTGTTTGACAGCACTGGACAAAAACAATTACCTTGTTCCTCAGCGTCCGGGTTCCAGCGTATCATAGCCTGACCTATTTCCACGATCAGCTGATAGGCTGCTGCTCTCCCTCTCTCCCCTACTCCCTTCGTACAGAGTATGGCCTGGAACACACACACACACACACACACACACACACACACACACACACACACACACACACACCAACATGTACACCAATACATCATTCAATGCTTCATATGTTGACAAACACTCCCGATGAAGTATTTTGCATCTCCACAACTGCTGACGGTATTGTCCAGCTGAAAACGCATACTGGTCAACTGTCACTGGTCCTGAAAACTGGTTTGGTCATGGGGGTACTGCAATGCTGGATGCCTCACTAACATGGAGTGATGGCCTAGAGGTAACATGTCTACCTAGGAAGCGAGAGAACCTGAGCGCGCTGGTTCGAATCACGGCTCAGTCGCCGATATTTTCACCCCTTCCACTAGACCTTGAGTGGTGATCTGGACGCTAGTCATTCGGATGAGATGATAAACCGAGGTCCCATGTACAGCATGTACTTAGCGCACATAAAAGAACCCACAGCAACAAAAGGGTTGTTCCTATCAAAATTCTGTAGAAAAATCCACTTCGATAGGAAAAACAAATAAAACTGCACACAGGAAAAAATTTTAAAAAATAAAAAAATGGGTGGCGCTGTAGTGTAGCGACGCGCTCTCCCTGGGGAGAGCAGCCCGAATTTCACACAGAGAAATCTGTTGTGATAAAAAGAAATACAAAATACAAAATACAAAAAAAAAACAAAAAAAAAAATTTCTGCTTCTGGCGGTCATGGGATACAGCCTGAGATTCGGCAAAGCTCCTCTCTGTCCACTCAGTGATGTAGTCTGCCCTCTTCTTTCGCTTCCTCATCGTATTTTCCCCTGCACTGTTCGCTACAGGCTGGTCTTGCAGAGGCTATCAGATCTTAGCATGTGGCCATACCATCGTGTTTTCCTTTTTGTCAACTGGTCAACTGGAACACACCCTCACAAAAGGAAATTTTCTTCCTAAAATTACGTTTAAGTAGCATACTTACCGTGACCCACAAGTGCAGACTCCGGCAGAAAACGAAAGTAGCTACGACCGATAACCTCCCGGAAGTAGGTTACCTCCCCTGTGTATCCCTGACTAGCGGAGAAAACGAAAGTAGCTACAGCCGATAACCTCCTGGAAGTAGGTTACCTCCCCTCTGTGTCCCTGACTAGCGGAGAAAACTAAAGTAGGTACGGCCGATAACCTCCCGGAAGTAGGTTACCTCCCCTCTGTATTCCTGACTAGCGGAGAAAACGAAAGTAACTACAGCCAATAACCTCCTGGAAGTAAGTTACCTCCCCTCTGTATCACTGACTAGCGGAGAAAACGAAAGTAGGTACGGCCGATAACCTCCCAGAAGTAGGTTACCTCCCCTCTGTATTCCTGACTAGCGGAGAAAACGAAAGTAGCTACAGCCAATAACATCCTGGAAGTAGGTTACCTCCCCTCTGTATCCCTGACTAGCTTCCTCTTTTGGTCATGGGGGTACTGCAATGCTGGATGCCTCACTAACATTTTCTGCTTCTGGCGGTCATGGGATACAGCCTGAGATTCGGCAAAGCTCCTCTCTGTCCACTCAATGATGTAGTCTGCCCTCTTCTTTCGCTTCCTCATCGTATTTTCCCCTGCACTGTTCTCTACTGGCTGGTCTTGCAGAGGCTATCAGATCTTAGCATGTGGCCATACCATCGTGTTTTCCTTTCATTCAACTGGTCAACTGGTCCACACCCTCACAAACACACATTACGTCAATGAATCCTCATTTTACACAAGAAGACAGACTTATGCGTCACAACAGATTTCTCTGCGTGAAATTCGGGCTGCTCTTCCCAGGGACAGCGTATTGTCACAATGCAGCAACACCCCTTTTTTTTTCCTTTTTTTTTCTGTCTGCAAGTGTATTCGTTTTACTGGAAGATTCGTATCTGACCTTTCCGAAGAAAGAAAACTGTAATGCACGGGTGTGACAGCACAGCTGAGGGGGAGCCAGCCTTCGGGTCCAGATTTGTGTCAAACACTGGTAAAGCTTTAACACTGAGGCCAGTCTTCAATGACTGCTTGCTTTTGATAAAAAAAAAAATAATAATAATAAAAAAAAAGCTTCCTTCAAAAACTAGGAAGGTGGCAGAATGGTTGAGACACTCAGCTGCCAACACAGAGAGTCTGTGAGGGTGTGGGTTTGAATCCCGCTCTCAGCCCTTTCTCCCAAGTTTGACAGGAGAATCAAAACTGAGCGTCTAGTCATTCAGATGAGATGATAAACCAAGGTCCCATGTGCACCACACACTTGGCGCACTGAAAAAGAACCCATGGCAACGAAAGTCTTGTCCTCTGGCAAAATTCTGTGAAAGGAAATCCACTCTGATAGGTACACAAATATACATAAGCATGCACACACAGCCTGACAAAAGCGTTGGGTTATGCTGCCAATCAGTTGTGGTGTAGTGTATATGGATTTGTCCAGACGCAGCGACGCCTCCTTGAGAAAATGAAACTGAACTGTTCCACTGATGGCACCATCAATGCATGGGTGGGGCAGGGACTGACAGACGTTTGTAATTCTGAAACGCTTGCAGCTGGGGACCACCATCCAAAGGCTGCTTTATCATAATGGAATGAACACCCCCCCCGAAAGCCGAGTACAGCTGCCTGCCTACATGGCGGGGTAAAAACGGTCATACATGTAACAGCCCACTCATGTGCATACAAGTGAACGTGGGACTTGCAGCCAACAAATACAGAAGAAGCAGAAGAAGAACAGAAAAAAATATCTTAAAAAAAAAATAAAATAAAATAAAATTTAAAAAAATCACCGAAATACCAATACAAAAATCTTAAAAATATGCATCATTCCCACCCATGTGAATGAGGCATTCCTTGAGAAACTGTGGTTGTACAAGTGTGTCGTAATGCTTTGTACTCATGCCCTCAGAGAGGGAAGTACTTTTTTTTTTTTTTTAATTGGTATCAATACTTATAAAGCATCTATCATCAGTAAGAGGCCAGACTCTAAATACTTTACAAAGACAGTCATTTGCACAGCAGGCTGCCTACCTGCATTGGGCCAACTGATAGCTGCCTTTAGGAGCTCATCATTCATTTCCTGTGTCTCTCAGTCAGGCGTTTGTCACACGCATGCAAACATGCACACACACACACACACACACACACGCACATGCATACACATACAGGCACACGTGTGTGCACGCACACACACACACACACACATGCACGCACGCACGCACGCACACACACACACACGCACACGCACGCACACACACACACACATACATGCACACGCACACACACACACACACACGCATGCACGCACACACATACACACACACATACACACACACACACACACTCATGCAATCACGTACACGCAAACACATACACGCACACTCACACACACACACACACATGCACGCACGCGCGCACACACACACGCACACACACGCACACAAACACACACACACACACACGCACACACACACACACACACGCACACACACACACACACCCACACACATAAATGTATATATGCGTATGACCGCAGCCTGTACATACCTCTGGCACGACAGCCTGGATGAAGGCTTTATTTGGTTCTGCCAGTTGCTGACAGATACACGTCAGACATCTCAGACGAGGCTGTAAGAAAAAAACAGAAGTGTGAGCGTGATCATGTCATGGATCAAAAAAATCATTATGGAAGCACAGGATCAATTCGCTACGTGAAGTATCTGGTCCCAGAAAACGGGAGTGAGTGAGTGAGTAACTGCGTGTGTGTGAACTCAGAACTCAAAACCCATCAGAGGAATTATGGACACAAAAACTAAGCACAACAAACAAACAAAAAGTGAAAGCGACAAGTTGTGAGCACATGCAGGATATTCCACAGGACATAGCTATGGATTGCGAACTTTAAAGCATTCATATATGTATTCTGCCAGTTCTGGATGGAAATAACTCGGTGGCAACAGAGAACTCAGCGTTTGAATTATTGTGTTGCCAGCGTGTGATTATTGTGTGTGTGTGTGTGTGTGTGCATGTGTGTGTGTGTGTTATTGTGTGTGTATGTCTAAGTGTGTGTGTGACTGTGTGTATATGAATAAGAGTGCGTGTGTGTGTGCGTGTGCGTGCGCTTGCATACATGTGTTTGTCTCTGTGCGCACGCATGCACACATGCATGCGCTGTGCAGACTCACATGTTTAGTGCTGGGAGCAGAAGTGGACAGAGAGCCCAGCACCAGCTGCTGGATGCGCGACAGGTTGGACAACAGGAACTGCCGGCAGGTGTCCGACTCACACTCACACACCTCCTCCAGTATGCGGTATGCCTTCTTTTGCAGTGTCTTGTCACTGGCCTGCAACACACACACGTGTGTGTGTGTGTGTATATATATATATATATATATATATATATATATATATATACACACACACACACACACAACACAGGATATAAAACAACACAACACAACAACACAACACTTACTTGTCATTGGCCTGTAACACACACATGTATATATATCATGTATATATATATTCATATATAATACACGACATAAAACAAAACAACACAACACACTCATGCACACACATACAACACAACACTCACTTGTTACTGGCCTGCAACACACACACATGTATATATATACACAATACACGACACGTGCACGCAACACACATGCACACACACACACACACACGTATAACTGGCCAACAACACCACCCACACCCAGGTGACAACACATCAAATGACAACACCCCCCACTCCTCGCACTGCACACACACACCCCACCTCTCCCACCACCCCTACCCCTCCCACCAACCCAAGTTACACCTTGTCAACTGACACACACCCCTACCCCTCCCACCAACCCAAGTTACACCTTGTCAACTGACACACACCCCTACCCCTCCCACCAACCCAAGTTACACCTTGTCAGCTGACACACACCCCTACCCCTCCCACCAACCCAAGTTACACCTTGTCAGCTGACACACACCCCTACCCCTCCCACCAACCCAAGTTACACCTTGTCAGCTGACACACACCCCTACCCCTCCCACCAACCCAAGTTGCACCTTGTCAACTGACACACACCCCTACCCCTCCCACCAACCCAAGTTGCACCTTGTCAGCTGACACACACCCCTACCCCTCCCACCAACCCAAGTTACACCTTGTCAGCTGACACACACCCCTACCCCTCCCACCAACCCAAGTTGCACCTTGTCAACTGACACACACCCCTACCCCTCCCACCAACCCAAGTTGCACCTTGTCAACTGACACACACCCCTACCCCTCCCACCAACCCAAGTTACACCTTGTCAGCTGACACACACCCCTACCCCTCCCACCAACCCAAGTTACACCTTGTCAGCTGACACACACCCCTACCCCTCCCACCAACCCAAGTTACACCTTGTCAGCTGACACACACCCCTACCCCTCCCACCAACCCAAGTTACACCTTGTCAGCTGACACACACCCCTACCCCTCCCACCAACCCAAGTTACACCTTGTCAGCTGACACACACCCCTACCCCTCCCACCAACCCAAGTTACACCTTGTCAACTGACACACACCCCTACCCCTCCCACCAACCCCCTTCACCTCTTTTTGTGGACCACAGCAAGAGAAAAACGACTTTCAGAACAAAAACTTGTTCGTCATTAAGCTTTACACAAACAACTCCTTTTTTTCTTATATATAGGTGGTGTTTGTTTTTTTTATCATGTCAAATGGTTGTTAAACTTTACCCCCGCAACCCCCTTTTATTAAAAGTTAAAGACTTCATCCGTAAGCTGGGACATCACAACAGACAAAGCCAGGTATTACATATGCACACTGATAGTGCCAAAGAGTGATATTGAGGTAGTTTGTTCGCTCAGGAAAAGTGGACCTTTTCTGGAAACCTTTAAAAAAAAAATGCAAGTGGGTCTTCATTCCATAGAAATACCATATGACGTTCTGCAGCATGCGTTTCTTAACTGAGTCCTCCTCCAAGTGTATAACTTCGATGAATTAAGAATAATAAAAAATGTACCAACCCTTGTTGATATTATCATACAGAGAAGAACGCATTAAAATGGCAAAAAAGCCGTATTTTGAATGAGTGTGCGAGCTTGCACCCATGCATGTGAGGGTGTGTGAATCCTATGCAAGTATAAGAACCGGGTCTCAAACCTTGACGTTCTCTTCAGCCAGCTGATAGAGCGTGTTGAGGCGTGAAGTGTCTGCATACTTCACCATCGCTATGCCCAAGTCGATCAGTGCAATCCTGTGGACATTGTCATCATCGGAACATGAACACACCAGCCATTTTGTTGATGCCAACGCCATCTCACTGGGCATCAAAACGCTTCACTGCGGCAGAACTAGTTCCTCACATCAAGCTCTCAACAACAACAATCACCTCACTCTAGGCATTGTGACAAGTTACTAAAGACACTCTGGACACTTAACAGTCACTTCATTAAATCTACTTTAGACACTCTAGACACTGTAACAATCACTTCATTAAATGTACTTTTGACACTCTAGACACTGTAACAATCACTTCATTAAATGTACTTTAGACACTCTAGACACTGTAACAATCACTTCATTAAATTTACTTTAGACACTCTAGACACTGAAACTATCACTTCATTAAATTTACTTTAGACACTCTAGACACTGAAACTATCACTTCATTAAATCTACTTTAGACACTCTATACACTGTAACAATCACTTCATTAAATCTACTTTAGACACTCTAGACATTGTAACAATCACTTCATTAAATTTACTTTAGACACTTTAGACACTGAAACTATCACTTGACTCTGGGCACTGAAACAATCACATCAAACAAGAACTTCAGTCTAGATTTTGAAACAATCACATCAAACTAGAACTTCAGTCTAGACTTTGAAACAATCACATCAAACTAGAACTTCAGTCCAGACTTTGAAACAATCACATCAAACTAGAATTTCAGTCTAGACATTGAAACAATCACATCAAACTAGAACTTCAGTCCAGACTTTGAAACAATCACATCAAACTAGAATTTCAGTCTAGACATTGAAACAATCACATCAAACTAGAACTTCAGTCTAGACAATCACATCAAGCAAGAACTTCAGTCTAGACTTTCACACAATCACATCAAACTAGAACTTCAGTCTTGACACTGAAACAATCACATCAAACTTAGAACTTCTGTCTAGACAATCACATCAAACAAGAGCTTCAGTCTACACATTGAAACAATCATATCAAACTAGAACTTCAGTCTAGACTTTGAAACAATCACATCAAACAAGAACTTCAGTCTAGACTTTGAAACAATCACATCAAACTAGAATTTCACTCCAGACATTGAAACAATCACATCAAACTAGAACTTCAGTCTTGAATTTGAAACAATCACATCAAACTAGAACTTCAGTCTGGACTTTAAAAGAATCACATCAAACTAGAACTTCAGTCTAGACTTTGAAACAATCACATCAAATTAGAACTTCAGTCTTGACACTGAAACAATCACATCAAACTAGAACTTCAGTCTTGACTGAAACAATCACATCAAACTAGAACTTCAGTCTTGACTGAAACAATCACATCAAACTAGAACTTCAGTCTAGACTTTGAAACAATCACATCAAACCAGAACTTCACTCCAGGCTTTGAAACAATCACATCAAACTAGAATTTCAGTCTAGACTTTGAAACAATCACATCAAACTAGAACTTTAGTCTAGACTTTGAAACAATCACATCAAACCAGAACTTCACTCCAGGCTTTGAAACAATCACATCAAACTAGAACTTCAGTCTAGACTTTGAAACAATCACATCAAACTAGAACTTCACTCCAGACTTTGAAACAATCACATCAAACTAGAACTTCAGTCTTGAATTTGAAACAATCACATCAAACTAGACACTGTGCCAATGAAATCACTCTAGCTATTGTAACAATCCCATCAAACTAAACATTACAACAATCACTTTGCTCTTGGCATTACAACAATCTCAACAAATCACACACTGTAGCAATGACACCAAAGTACACAGTGTAACAATAACAACCATATCCCAGGCATTTTTAAGTCACAACAACTGGCACATGGCACTTTATGCTGGGTATTCAACTGACTGCAACCACAGCCACAAACAGTTCCAACAGTCCTAACCAGCACAAGACACTACTCAGAGATGGTTAGCCAGGCATTTTTTGCCATGAAACCACTATCAGCACCCCACCCACCCACCCCTGAGGCTCCGTTCTTGCTGACATACAGCACTTATAATAACAATTGGTATTCATATAGCGCTGAATCTTATTCAGAGATGAATCAAAGTGCTTTCAAACCAGTCATTCACATGCATGTATAACCCTACACTTGAGAAACTGAAGACAAAGAAGAGGCAGGGGAGGGTGGCTATCTTGGAGAAAGGTGGGTTTTAAAGCAACATGGTCTCGCTTACCTTCACAGTGTTTCCAAACATCACCACATGATCACAACTCCACACACCAAATGGAAACCATCACTCTTAGCATCAGTCA
The DNA here is from genome assembly GCF_041734735.1 of Babylonia areolata. Taxonomy (NCBI): domain Eukaryota; kingdom Metazoa; phylum Mollusca; class Gastropoda; order Neogastropoda; family Buccinidae; genus Babylonia; species Babylonia areolata. The sequence goes on along the minus strand of NC_134877.1, from coordinate 23,843,307 downwards.
ATGTTAACCAGTCTTCGAAAACATTTATTCTTCTGAAGTTTGTAACTCCATTTGCATCATTTCTTTAAGAACTCTATGTGAGAAAAAACACACTGTGACATGTATGAGCAGCAGTGAAGCAAAACTACATCTTGGTTTGCAAATATCTTTGACAATGATCTACCAGTCGCTCAACATCTATTTACGTATCATCAATTCTGAAATAGCAGGCACCTACTTTTTGAATGCTGTAATATCTGCAGCGGCCATCTTGGAGGTGCTCATGTCTAAGAAAGAATAGATGAGCTGAAACAAAAACAAAAAAAGTTCATCATTAGACACAGCAGTATCAAGATCAGCATGGCCAGCATTTGTTAAAACATGTGAGTGTGTGTGTCCATGTGAGTGCTTATTCCATTGTTTATTGCATACATAAAAATATGTGCTTACATTTGTGCAGTCTTAAAATATACTTGTTTTTAGAAACTGGTTTCAAGTACTGCAAAAGTCTGAAAACAAACCAAGAATATACTTTGATACACTTCTTAAATCTGTTCGAGAAGCTTTCCAAGTTCCATTCCATTTCCTAGCATGGACACACACTGATACAGATCAATTTAACCAGAAGTATTGGGTACAGTTAAAGACACAACTCACTTTTCATTACTATTATGAAAATCTGAGAACATCAACTGATAAGTAGTTACCATTACACAGATGTAAAAACACATAAGTTTCCATGGATCTAACACCACTGTAACAAAACTGACTTAGTTTTCGACATAACATCACTGTAATAAACACTGCATACTCTGCATACTGTTTTCTTTTGTTGACAGTCACCAGTTTGTGTCAGGGCATCAAACAGAACCCATTCCATCTGTTCCCATCATTATCCATTCCTTTACTTACACTACAAACATCACACAACATCAGTGACATATCCATTTTCATGGCGTAAATTTTCAGAAGCCAAAGTGTGCTTCTGTCACAGTCATGCAAATATACCATGCTCTCATTAGTCCTTTTGGTTTGATGATCGAATCATGCTTCTTTTCATTAGTGCTGACCGCCCTCAAGGACAGAATCAGTTAGACGTTGGACTTCTGATCCAGTGTTCACCGGTGATCAGGGTTCGAGGCTCCGTTTCAGCGTGGTGTTGTGTCCTGGGGAAAGGCACTTTACTCCGATTTTCCTCACTCCACCCAGCTGTGAATGGGGTACCTGACCTCTATTGAGAGAGGGTGAAAAGGGTGGAAGGGGAGGACTGGGCCCCGCCTTCCTTAGCAAGCCCCTACAACAGCGGATATAAATTAACTGCCTCGGTGGCCATAAAAGGCAATAAGACCTTTCACCTTTTTTACCTGATTGCAAGCATGCCTACCCCCAAATTTGCTTTTCCGGAACAACGCACATTAGAATCAGGGACAGGATATTATTTTCAGGAACATCTCAGCAAAGTGGAGTGATGGCCTAGAGGTAACACGTCCGCCTAGGAAGCGATAGAATCTGAGCATGCTGGTTCGAATCACGGCTCAGCCGCCGATATTTTCTCCCTCCTCCACTAGACCTTGAGTGGTGGTCTGGACACTAGTCATTCAGATGAGACGATAAACCGAGGTCCTCTGTGCTAGCATGCACTTAGCGCACATAAAAGAACCCACGGCAACAAAAGGGTTGTTCCTGGCAAAATTCTGTAGAAAATCCACTTCGATAGGCAAAACAAATAAAACTGCATGCAGGAAAAAATACAAAAAAATGGGTGGCGCTGTAGTATAGCAACACGCTCTCCCTGGGGAGAGCAGCCCGAATTTCACACAGAGAAATCTGTTGTGATAAAATGCAATAAAATACAAATACAAACACACAACAGTCATCTGACAGCCCAAAGCAATGGTTGTAAACATGGAAACATGCCTCCACTTTCAAAAGGTCATCTGCGTTCTAAAGTTTTTGCTTACCCACATGCTCACTGGTCTTGACAAAATTACTTCGCCGGTGACGAAAATCGAGCGGACTTTCACAAAATGGCTTCGGTACTGTTCGGACAGTTCCAGCTTTTCACATAATGGCTTCAGTAATATTCAGCAGCATTTCCGTAAGCCTTAAAGCAGTGTCTTCAGCAATGGTTGGAAAGCAATCTAAGGGTACACTTGTACCCCCTAGATACTTTGGAAAAAAAAGTTATAGTCGGATTGTATTTTCCAGGACATGCAGCAAATATCATATTTCTGGAACACCCTGTCCATTTTATCAATTTTCCGGGACAAATACAGGCCCTCAGTAATGGTAGGCATGCCTGTGATTGCCCTTCAGTGATACCTTGGAATCAGTGATGGTCAGGTAGACCTTGATTGTTTCCAGAACGGCCAGGCGTCGGCCATCACGAGCGTTGTCAGGATCACTTGTGAACATGTTGAACAGGATCGGCAGGTAGTTCTTGGCAAAGTGCGACATGGCAGCTTTGTCACCATCTGGCAGAAAACACAGGTATTTTTTTTTTAACAACTGTTGTCACAACACAGTACTGACACAGGTGTCCTTAACAGTTGTTGTCAAATCATGATGTTTCTTAAGGTTAGGTAATATACATTTGAAGTAATAATAATAATAATAATAATAATGGGTCATTTTTACACAATGCAAAATCTATCTCGCTAAGGTACTCAATGTGCTTCCCTACCCCCCCCCCCCCACCCCCCATACACACACACACACACACACACACACCACACAGAGCCAGTGACAATCTAAGGGGAATAAAATGTAATACATACTGCACCACTTGTAGAACTCAGACATCACTTGGTAATGTAAGGAAATAAGAACGCAATATGACACAGATACCCCCCCCCACCTCTCGCCCCCATCATTCGGATGAGACGATAAACCGAGGTCCCCTGTGCAGCATGCACTTAGCGCACGTAAAATAACCCACGGCAACAAAAGGGTTGTTCCTGGCAAAATTCTGTACAAAAATCCACTTTGACAGGAAAAACAAATAAAACTGCACGCAGGAAAAAATACACACAAAAAAATGGATGGCACTGTAGTGCAGCAACGCACTCTCCCTGGGGGAGAGCAGCCCGAATTTCACACAGAGAAATCTGTTGTGATAAAAAGCAATACAAATACAAATACAAAACAGATCCACACAGACAAAACATTCACATGAATGTCACCCCACCCTGAACAACTGACAACCAACCAAGCAAGGAGACAAGCTTCTCACCCCAACTCACCGTTCTCTCTGCTGAAGTTGATCAGCATGCGTAGAGACGCCATGACGTCCATTTGCAGGTCCACCCGGTCGGTCAGAACACTGCCCAGCAGCTTTGCCAGCCCTTTGAAAGACTGAATCAGACAGCGTAAAATAATTAGAAAATGTTCTTTACAAGCGCTCGCTCACTGAATCTGGCGCCTTGATTAAGCAATTATTGTCGCCGGTCATTTCTTATCTGTGAAACTGCATGTTTGTTCCATATCTGCGTGCGTGCGTGCGTGCGTGTGGTTTACATTTATTTGCTTATTTGTTTATTTATTATCATTATTGTCTTTTTATTTTATTTTTATTTATTCATTTTCATTATTAGCAGTAGTAGTAGTATATGTATATATATATATATTTCTTTTTTTTTCTCTCAAGGCCTGACAAAGCGCATTGGGTTACGCTGCTGGTCAGGCATCTGCTTGGCAGATGTGGTGTAGCGTATATGGATTTGTCCGAACGCAGGGTCTAAGTCAGTGGTGCCCTCCACAAGCTAAATCATAACAGGCACTACTGAACACCACCGAAGTGACTCAGCAGCAGCACAGGGTCTCCTCTGGTGTGTGGCCTCCTGGTGACCTAATATCAATAGCGCCACGTGGACTGCCAACAACTGGACCACGACCATAGATGTGGCCATGTGGATGGACTCAGAACGAAAGGCGTGGGTGAAATACCACTGAAATGGCACAGTTGATGGGGCAGGGAAAAAGAAAAGACTATCCATCTCCTCCTCAAAAAGAACCTTGTTCTTTACAATCATATAAAAACTTTGTTTCTTCACATGACCTACTGCTCACTTGTTTATTTACCGCTGTTAACTTCACCGTTACGCCGCCATCAACAATCAGTAAATACAAAACTCAGTGCACTAAACACCTTCATAAATGACAAAAGTGGAAAGTTGTAACAAAGTATAGTAAATTGTTTTCTTTTTTTTCTGACTGAACCATACTGGCAGCAAATGCATGGAATATAACAGTTTACATAACACTTCAAACACATGTTTGATCCCCCACCCCCACCCCCACCCCCCCGACCCATTAGTTTAGTTTAACGTCTTTTCACTGTTTAGTGATATTAGACAAGGGAAAAAATTATTTAAAAAAAAAAAGGGAGGGGAGGGGGGGGGCAGGGTATATGCGCATAGGAGATGAGGCATGGGGAGTATACTTGACAAGAGGTGGTAGGATAACTGTAGTGAGTAGTAGAAAACGAAGAGCTACGAAGGACTGTACTATCAGTGAACGATAACATGAATTATAACATGATCATATAACAGTGAAAAGCATGCTTATCATAACAGAAAACGTCAAAGGCAGATACAAACTGGACTTTGAATCAAACATTTAGAAATTTTCTGAAGTAATGAATAATTATTCAAAACATCCAAAAACTGCATGAGACTTTTTACCCCCAACTTTTCTGGGGGGTGGGGCATGAGGATGAGTGTTTACACATCTTGGTTTTTCAAAATTTTCTTTTTTCAAAGTTCAAAACAGAGGAAAGAAGAGGAGAGAGAGAGAGAGTGGGACGTACCGTGGCCAGGTCTGTGGGACGAGTGCAGAACCCTTTCAGCAAGGACCACACCTGTAGCTCCAAAGTCTCATATGTCTTGGACGCCGCTAGCTGATCACGCCCAGCCAGTTCTTTCCCTGTGACACACGGCAACAGACACATTTTCTTCTTCTTCTTCTTCATTCGTGGGCTGCAACTCCTACATTCACTCGTATGTACACGAGTGGGCTTTTACATGTATGATTGTTTTTACCCCACCATGCAGGCAGCCATACTCCGTTTTCAGGGGGTGTGCATGCTGGGTATGTTCTTGTTTCCATAACCCACCAAACGCTGACATGGATTACAGGATCTTTAACATGCATTATTTGATCTTCTGCTTGCATATACACGCAAAGGGGGTTCAGGCACTAGCAGGTCTGTACGTATTTTGACCTGGGAGATTGGATAAATCTCCACCCATTACCCACCAGGTGCCGTTACCAAGATTCGAACCTGGGACCCTCAGACTGAGAGTCCAACGCTTTAACCACTCAGTTAGTGTGCCTGTCATGTTTTCTTCTGAATCTGCATGACATTACAGTACAGAAGGCAAAAACAAAATTTACTTCTGAAGTGACCTGCATTTCGTGGTTATGAAATTACCCCCACATGCATTTCATGTATGAATGTGAATAGCTGAAAACACTTTTACCTCATTCATTTATATCTGCGGTTCCATCTGTGCAGTGAGTTGAGGTGAGGTAAGGTGAGGTGAGGTGCAGTGCGGTGAGGTGAGGCGAGGCAAGGTGAGGTGAGGTGAGTAGAGGTAAGGTGTAGCAAGGTGCGGTGAGGTGAGGTGAGGTGAGGTGAGGTGAGGTGCGGTGAGGCGAGGTGAGGTGCAGTGAGGTGAGGTGAGGTGAGGTGCGGTGAGGTGCAGTGAGGTGAGGTAAGGTAAGGTGAGATGAGGTGTAGCGAGGTGAGGTGAGGTGAGGTATGGTGCAGTGAGGTGAGGTGAGGTAAGGTGTAGCGAGGTGAGGTGAGGTGAGGTGAGGTAAGGTGCAGTGAGGTGCGGTGAGGTGAGGTAAGGTGCAGTGAGGTTTGGTGTAGCGAGGTGATGTGAGGTGAGGTGCAGTGAGGTGAGGTGAGGTGAGCTGCAGTGAGGTGAGGTGAGGTAAGGTGTAGTGAGGTGAGGTGCAGTGAGGTGTAGTGAGGTGAGGTGAGGTGAGCTGCAGTGAGGTGAGGTGAGGTGTAGTGAGGTGAGGTGAGGTGAGGTGCAGTGAGGTGAGGTGAGGTGCAGTGAGGTGAGGTGAGGTGCAGTGAGGTGAGGTGAGGTGTAGTGAGGTGAGGTGAGGTGAAGTGCAGTGAGGTGAGGTGAGGTGTAGTGAGGTGAGGTGAGGTGCAGTGAGGTGAGGTGCAGTGAGGTGAGCTGCAGTGAGGTGAGGTGAGGTAAGGTGAGGTGAGGTAAAATGCAGTGTGATGCAGTGAGGTGAGGTGAAGTGAGGTGAGATGAGGTGAGGTAGGGTGAGATGAGGTGAGACGAGGTGAGGTGAGGTGAGGTGATGTGAGGTGAGATAAGGTGAGGTAAGTTAAGGTGAGGTGAGGTGAGGTAAGGTGAGATGAGGTGAGGTGTGCAGTGAGGTGAGGTGAGGTGAGGTGTAGTGAGGTGAGGTGAGGTGTGCAGTGAGTGAGGTGAGGTGAGGCGAGGTGCAGTGAGGTGAGGTGAGGGGTGCAGGGTGGCACTCACCTTTCTGTCTGAAGCGGGTGGCCAGAGGAAGGAAGTAGGAGGTGAAGAAGGCCAGCTGTGTGTCGGACACGTTCTCACGCAGCACTGGCAAAAGCCAACTCCGAGACAGGTCAGGGCTGTCCCTGACGACGGTATACACACATTTATCTATCCATTCACCACACAGTCCACATGCCTCAAATCTCTCGTAAGGCCAGACATGGCAGCTATTTTTGAAAACAGTTTTATTCTAAATTCTGATTATTATTATTATTATTATTATTATTACAGGTGGATATTGTTAGGTATCACCCAGGATTCACAAAAATGTATATATAAAAAAAAAATGTACACTCTTCATGTACCGGTTGTTGTTGTTGTCATCATTATTATCATTATTGTTATCATTATTATCATTACTTACTCTGTACAATTATCATTATTATTCTCATTATCATTATTATTATCATTACTTACTCTGTGCTACCGTTATCATTATTCTCACTCTGTGCTATCATTTTCATTATTATTCACACTATCATTATAATTATCATTACTAACTCTGTGCTATAGTTATCATTATTCTCACTCTGTGCTATTGGTAGTATTATGATTATCACTATTCTCATTATCATTATTAACTCTGTGTTATCATTATTACTCTCACCCTGTGCTATTAATATCATCAATCTCAATGTCATTATTATCATGTGTGAGTGTGCAAAAGTTCTGTATTGATATGCACATGCATGTATCCTAAATTCTACTGCACCTGTGTTTGTGTATGATTTTCGATTTATGTTTGTACCTTTTCATGTACTATCCTCCCCCCCCCCCCCCCCCTCTCAATATTCCTTGTAACCCTGGTGCACTTGGTAATAAAGACATATTCTATTGTATTCTATTCCATTCTATTCTATTATTATTACTTACTCTGTGCCATCATTATTATTGCTCTCATTATCATCATTACTTTGTGCTGTTATCATCGTCATCATTATCATTTATTGCCAACACTCAGCTTATAATTATATCACAGATTGACATAAGTTTTACATTTGGGCAAACAGCAAAGTGAGAGCTGTAGTATCAATGGTTTCTCCAGTCAATGGGAAATCATTTACAGCTTAGTCTTTTGTGAAGGACTATGACTCTCAAACTAGGAGGCAAAATTGCACTGGCTCTTAGTGCTGCAGCCTTGTCGGCTAGTTGGCCTTCAGGAACCATCCCAACGCCGACTGTCCTAAAACCCTCTTGGCCGAGAGAGTGGGGATGTAACTTGGGCAAGACACTCTCCACTATAATCAAACTCTAGCCCAAATAGTCGGGACAGCAGTTGCCTCCTCTGTTGTTCTGATGGTCATAGTCGGACACGACTGACTATCATATATATATATATCATTTATTGTCATGACTATCATCATTACTCACTCGGTGCCGGTGACCCGGAGAGGCACCGCCTGCAGAACGGGGCCCGGTCCCATGGACCTCACTGCCTTGCCCACCACCACATCCACCTCCCCCTTGTAACCAAAGTTGGTCGTGTCCCGCAGGACAGCCACTGACTCCAGGCACTGAAAGCAAGTCACACTTTCTATACAGTGAAATGCTGTAACACTTTTAAATCATTTTTTATCTTTTTTGGGTTTTTTCCTTTATTTTTTTTCCATTTTTTCCTTTCTTTCTTCTTTTTTTTCCCCCAAAATGGTCAGGAAAACCCACAGAGATCAGAACCAGGCCATTATGACTTTTCAATGAAAACAACATAAATTTTATATGGTCTCTTGATTTCTTACTTTCAATGAAAACAACACATGTTTTATGTGGTCTCTTGATTATCTAAACACATACCCCATGTCTTTTTAAAATGCATATTTTATGTTTTTATTGTGAACATGAGCAACAAGACCATATGCAAATTTCTTTGGAGATAATAACTTTGACATGACCCCCTTGTAGAAGCACACTTGTGGGCACAGACACACAAAAGGCAGAACCCTTCTTTTAGACAGTAAATGGGGGAAGACAGAGCGCGAAACGTTGATGTAAAACTGTCATTCATAATTGCCACAGAATATGCCAAGCTGAACTCACCTTCTTCAACAGTTCTGGGCAGATCTTGCCAAGGACCTGAGAACAGGAAAAGAAAACCGTGAGAGTCCACTACAATCATCAAAATGTGCGCAGACACATGTGCATGGATGCAAACTGAAAATGCGCACAAACATCTGCACAAAGAATGCTCAACATCAGAGACTTTGCTTTTCTCCCTCTCCACCTTCGCTATGGGTAGTTTGTATTCACACAAAGTTCAACGGGCACAACAGCCGAGTGGTTAAAGCGTTGGACTTTCAATCTGAGGGTCCCGGGTTCGAATCTCATTAACGGCACCTGGTGGGTGAAGGGTGGAGAATTTTCCAATCTCCCAGGTCAACATACATGCACACCTACTTGTGACTGAACCCCCTTCGTGTGTATACGGCAAGCAGAAGATCAAGGTAAAGATCCCGTAATCCATGTCAGCGTTCGGTGGGTTATGGAAACAAGAATACACCCAGCACGCACACCCCCAAAAGCGGAGTATGGCTGCCTTCATGGAGGGGTAAAAACGGTCATACATGGAAAAGCCCACTCATGTACATACAAGTGAATGCGGGAGTTGCAGCCCACGAATGAAGAAGATAAAAAAAAGAAGAGAAGACACAAATGTTCTCCTATCAATCCTGGTGATTGAAAACGTTATCATGGAGATTCTTCTGTAAAACTTTCATCACAGTGATACTGCTGACAGAACATAGTGACTCCACTTAAACATTTATCGTGGTGACTTTCCAGGCAAACTAACACCAAGGTGTCTCTACTACAAACTGCATTCTTGGTGACTTAACTTTTATATAACGGAGCCTCGACCATAAAATGTACACCACCAGGACTCTCCTGTCAACTTGTACCATGGTAATACACATCATACCAACCTATACCAAGTTAACACACACCACACCAACCTACACCACGCTAATACACAATATACTGACCTGTACCAAGGCAGTATACACTATACCAACCAATACCAAAATAATTCACACCACATCAGCCTATACCAAGGAAATACACACCATACAAACATACACCAAAGCAATACACACCGCAACAATCTATACCAAGGTAATACACACCACACCAATCTATACCAAGGTAATACACACTACACCAACCCATACCAAGGTGATACACACCATACCAATGTATACCAAGGTAATAATACTAATATACACCCTGCCAATGTAAACATAGGTAATACACACCGTACCAAGGTATACCAAAGTAATACACACCATACAAATATGTACCAAGGTAATACACACCATACCAGCCTATAGCAAGGTATTACACACCACACCAAGGTACACCAAAGTAATAATTACCACAACAACCTATACAAAGGTAATTCACACCATTCAAACCTTATTGTACCTTATTCTACATTATAAACCTGAATCATGAACTAAAAACTGGGGGCAATTACGTATTTGCTAAGTAAAAAAAAAAAATAAAAATAAAAAATGAAATCTACCTCCATACCATGCAGATACCATGATAACCACACATCAAACACCTGTGTCATGTAAGTCGAAACATGCAAAAGGGCAATACTTTTTTTTGGGGGGTCCCCCGAAAACAGAGTATGGCTGCCTACACGGTGGGGTAAAAATAGACATACATATAAAAATCCCACTCATGTACATACAAGTGAACATGGGAGCTGCTGCCCACAAACGAAGAAGAAGAATGTTCAAGTATTTATATATATATTAATATATCAGGTGAGAAAAAAAATCAAAGTAAAAAAAAAATAATAATAAAATAAAGGTGACGAAACATACCTCCATAACAGTGGCCAGCAGCTGCATGACAAGGTCCCAGGTGGCGGTGTACTGGAAGCTGAGACCCCCCTCCATCACCCTCACCACCCGGTGCAATGACGTCTCCAGTCCCTCCAACCTCAGGTTCTGCAGCTTCTCCGCCAACGTCTCCCTCTCCGACCCAACGCACTGCCTCAGCAGCAACTGCACATGTATGGGGGAGAATCCACTGGAAAAGGCTGATGGTATGTTGAGGAGTGAAAGAACTTTCAGGAATTGACGGCAGGTTGAGCAGTGAAAGAACTTTCAGGAATTGATGGTACACTGAGTAGTGAAAGAACTTTCTGGAATTGATGGTACGCTGAGGAGTGAAAGAACTTTCAGGGATTGACAGTACATTGAGCAATGAAAGAACTTTCAGGAACTGATGGTATATTGAGCAGTGAAAGAACTTTCAGGAACAGACGGTACATGAGGACTTTTTTCCTTTTCTTTTTTTTTTCCACAGAGGAATGAAATAACTTTCAGAATATGACAGAATGTGAGGAGTGAAAGAACTTTCAGGATTTGATGGTACGCTGCGGAGTGTAAGAACTTTCAGGAACTGATGGTACGACATGAGTGTAAGAACTTTCAGGATTAAACGGTACAGTATGTGAAGAGTGAAAGAACTTTCAGGATTTGATGGTACATGAGGAGTGAAAGAACTTTCAGGAACTAACGGTACGACAGGAGTGTAAGAACTTTCAGGATTTAACGTTACAGTATGTGAAAAGTGTAAGAACTTTCAGGAACTAACAGGAGTGTAAGAACTTTCAGGAATTGACGGTACAGTATGTGAGGAGTGAAAGAACCTAGGAGACAGTGTGGCTGCTGTCTGCTCTCCACAACTGGTGGCCCATGTCAGCTGGAGACAGGGCACAGAAACAACACTGTCCGCCATGCTGAGCAAAAACGCAATTACGCAACAAGCCAACCGTACCAAGTTCATTACATCATTTTCATTCTAAAATTTTCAAACAAATAAAAGCAGACAAACTTTGAGGCAAATCTTGTCAGGTCAACCTGTTATCAAACAACTGCACAAATGACAGCTTTGATGATACTGTCCTCTCCACAAGCTTTACGACCACGCCACACACACACACACACCCTTGTCCCCACTGTCCCCTCCTTCCCATCCATGCAGTTTTCCCATCACATCATCAACCCCACTTGTCCATCCACACCATGAGCTGATGTCAACACCTCCCAGTTCCCCTCCTCTCCTTTCCCCTCCCCTCCCCCCACACCAATACAATGCCCTTGCACACACCCCCACCCTCAGTTTCCCTTCACACTCGCCATCATTTTCTCCCCCCCTCAACCCTCTCCCCCCCCCCCCCCCACTAAACCTTGAGTGGTGGTCTGGTGCCAGTTGCATTGCTTGGTTCTAACTTTTTGACAGTTACACGTGACTAAATGCCTACGTTGATCTAACTACGCCATTGGTCAGTTCCATACTACACACAGTTAGCAGCGGGTTACGACCATACTAGGCTCTTCTGTCTGAAATGCAATGCAACTGGAGCCTGGACACTAGTCACTGGGATGAGATGATAAACTGATATCCAGCGTGCAAGCATGAACTAAGCACACGTTCAAGAATCCACCTCAACAAAAGGGTTGTCACTGGCAAAATTCTTAAAGAAAAACTCACTCTAGTACGCTTGTGTGTGTGTGTGTGTGTGTGTGTGTGTGTGACTGAAGCGTGACTGAATGATACAGGAAATGAACAATGAGCGCCAAATGGCAGCTGTCAGTCGGTTCTACCCACATAGGCAGCCTGTTGTGCAAATGACCGTGTTTGTAATGCGCACAGAGTATGGTCCCCAATGGAAGACAGGCACTCTACAGGTATCAATAATATTAAAGATAATAATGAAAAATAATAATAATAATCCTATTGATGATGATAATAATAATAATAACGATGGCTGCAGACTGACATTGATGAGTCTGACGGCTGAAGTCCTGACGTCCTTGTGGTGTGACAGCAGACACTTCATGGCCACTGCCAGGAGTCGGGGTAGGTGGTCCACACACAGGATTGCGTTCAGTCTGTAACAAAACCAGCACACCCTCACAAAACGTTCGCCAGTGCCACACTCAGTCTCAAACAAATCATCCACAGTCAAAGAAAATTAAAGGAAATAAAGATTAAAGGGTTTCAGATCAAACTGTGCCATAGAATCCTAGTGTCAAGTAATATCCTGAAAGTAATGGGTGTGACCGATAACGACAACTGTAATTTTTGTGACGCTGAAAAAGATGAGCAGCATTGTTTGTGGTTTTGCCCAGTTATACAAACTTGTTGGCTGAAGTTTGAAAATAAACTTTTTAAAAAAAATGTGAAAACTGTGAAAGATTATCCCTCAATTATGAACTTGTTTGGCACTGATGATAAAACGAAGACAGAATATGTTTTTGATTTGACAGTTTTATGGGCAAAATTTTGTATATATTAGTGTAGAATTAACAAGGTTAAACCAAGTTTACATGCATTCACTGCTGAACTCAATCACAAATACACAACAGAAAAACAAATACTACTACAACTACTACTACTAATAATAATGATAATAATAATAACTGGACATTTATCAGTGATTTCCTCAATGAACAAAGCTTTACAATCCACCCACACATGCATGCAAAACACACTCAGTCCTCAACTCACAATCATCCACAATAAACATTCGCCTAATGGAAAGGAATTATCAGGATTTTTCGATTAAATGGCTACCCTATTCAGATTTTGTGATGGAACATGGATTTAACTTATCTTATGCAGAGCCAGGGGTGATTCTAGAGGTGTGGAAACATTATACTGATGAATCTTGGTTTGACTGGTTTGTTGTGGTTCAGATGTTCCCTGTGATCCATGAGATCTGACTGTCAAGGTGTGCTGTGAGTTGAGAATCAAAATGTCATGTTCTATGATCTGTGTTATTCCATGTTTTTGTTGTTGTTGTTTTTGTAGTTGTTGTTGTTGCTGTTGTGTGCATGAGTGTGTGTGTGTGTTTGGTTTTTTTCCCTTCTTTATTTTTTACATTATTTTGTTCTTGTTCACAATTTGTTTTTTAACTAAAAATACCCTTGCAAACTGTCACTGTATCGTATATGTATATATGTGTTACCTTTCTCACTAAAGATATCATAAACTGCTATTCTGCTTTATTGATGTGGCATTTAATGTGAAATTGCAATGGAGACAATGTTGAAAAGAAAATATAACCTTCTGTGCAAGTGGGAAAAAAATCATAAACAATCACATATCGTGTCATATTCGCATGTATACGCACGCAGAAGATCAAATACGCACGTTAAAGATCCTGTCATCCATGTCAGAGATGGGTGGGTCATGGAAACAAGAACATACCCAGCATGCACCACCCCCCTGCCCCCGGGCCCTCCACCCCCTCTCCCACCCACCCCGAAAACAGAGTATGGCTGCCTACATGGCGGGGTAAATAAAACGATCATACAGGTAAAATGTTACATGTCTGTCTGAGTGCATTTGTGTGTGTGCCTGAAATCTGAGTTACATGTCTGTCTGAGTGCATTTGTGTGTGTGCCTGAAATCTGAGTTACATGTCTGTCTGAGTGCATTTGTGTGTGTGCCTGAAATCTGATTGAATGACACTGGAAACTAATGATGAGTGCCCAGTGGCAGTCATCAGTTGGCTCTACCCAGGTAGGCAGCCTGTCGTGCAAATGACCCCATGTTTGTAAAGTGCTTAGAGCTTGGTCTCCAACCAAGGATAGGCGCTATATAAGTATCCATATCAATCAATCAATCAATATCAAAATTGAAGCAGAAACAATGTATTCAGTTTGAAACACATTTACATTGTGTCACAAGCATGTATGACATTATCTTACCTGATATTTCTACATAGTATGCAGATGTACATTCATCACATGTTGGGACCAGTTTCAAATGCAACCGTGTTGTCTGTAGTGTTAAAAGGAGTGGTTGTTTTTCATGCTATTGTCATTTGTTTTCTGTTGTCTGTTTCATGAGTTTCTGCTCTACAATATGATTTTTTGCTATCATAATTGAAAAAAATAAAAATAAAAATAAAAAACATGTATTACAACTGCAATCATGTATGACAACTCCTCTCACTCTGATATATATCACAGATAAATTATTTTAAACTGAATCACATCAATACAAAAATGTATTAAGTAAGAAACTGACTTAACAGCCTTGAGGTTTTGTTCACTCTTAAAATTAACCATATCACTGCTGTAATGAATATAAACTAGAAATAACATGTGCTATCAATTAGAATTTTCACTTTGCGTGGTTCCTGTCTATAGGTAGACATGAACCCACATCCTCTGGAGACACAGTGGAATCATGTGAGAGATAAAAAAAACAAAAAACAAAAAAAACCACAATCAAATGAAGAATAATTACTATCATTATTTATTACAGTAGGACCTGGGCAGAATGGAAAAAAACCCAAAACAACAGCCATGACATTCTCTGAACACAATCAAGGTAAAACCAGACAGATAAGACGAGCACAACAGCTGAGTGGTTAAAGCGTTGGACTTTCAATCTGAGTGTCCCAGATTCAAATCTCAGTGACGGCGCCTGGTGGGTAAAGGGTGGAGATTTTTCCGATCTCCTAGGTCAACATATGTGCAGACCTGCTTGTGCCTGAACCCCCTTTCATGTGTATACACAAGCAGAAGATCAAACACTCACGTTAAAAATCCTGTGATCCATGTCAGCGTTCGGTGGGTTATGGAAACAAAAACATACCCAGCATGCACACCCCCGAAAGCCGAGTATGGCTGCCTACATGGCAGGGTAGAAACAGCCATACACATAAAAGCCAGCTCGTGTACATACGAGAGAACGTGGGAGTTGCAGTCCATGAACACAGAAGAAGAAGAAGAAGACAGGTAAATGTCATTCGTTACCTGGACAGGTTCAGGTGAGCCTGTTCCATGACAGCCAGCCAGGCTGGCATGATGCCGCTGTCATTCTCTGTAGGCTGGTGGTCGTACAATGCCTGCACACAGTCACACTGCCAGTCAATACACCGCGTCTTTGTGGCACTGCTGCTGGCAGCACTAAAGTACTCTGCAGGTGCAATAGCCGAGTGGTTAAAGCGTTGGACTTTCAATCTGAGGGCCCCAGGTTCAAATCTCGGTGACAGCGCCTGGTGGTAAAGGGTGGAGATTTTTCCCATCTCACAGGTCAACATATGTGCCGACCTGCTTAGTGCTTGAACCCCCTTCGTGTGTATACACATGCAGAAGATCAAATACACACGTTAAAGATCCTGTCATCCATGTCAGTGTTCAGTGGGGTATGGAAACAAGACATACCCAGCATGCACACCCCCGAAAACAGAGTATGGCTGCCTGCATGGCGGGGTGAATAAACAAAACTGTTATGCACATAAAATATTATATGTCTGTCTGAGTGTATATGGGTGTGTGCCTGAAATCTGATTGAATGACACAGGAAACAAATGATGAGCGCCCAGCGGCAGTCGTCAGTCGGGTCTACCCAGGTAGGCAGCCTGTTGTGTAAATGACCCCGTATTTGTAAAGCGCTTAGAGCTTGGTCTCCGTCTGAGGACAGGTGCTATATAAGTATCCATATCAATCAATCAATATATAAACTACCTCGCAAGCACCCACCACCACAAATTTCACCCTAAAGTTGGGGGTGAGCATCTACTGGGTTGTCTATCCTTTTTACAGGAGACTGTTCCCTTACTTAGGTTTCACAATACATGACTGGTTGGGCTGGGAGTGAGAAAAAAATGCCTGCTGAAACAACACTGCATCATGGAGTGATGTAATGCTCTCACTTTTTTTTTTCTTTTTCTTTTTTTTCAGTAACGCACCAACATCTTATGCAGGTGTTCTGTTCTTTATCTCCATATCCAAATCTGCACTTCTTTGTAAAGCAACACGATCACAAACAACAAACTTAATTATCAGCTGTTCATGATGATTTTTGTTTCTTTTACTTTCAAAGTGGGTGCAGGGAGTTTATTATAAGGTATCTTATCCTTTGCACAGCTTTTTAAACCAAAATGGGAAATGAGCACTTACTGAGTACTTACAAAGCAGTTTACAGTACATGTATCCAAAAAAAAATTAAAAAAATTTTAAATATTAAAAAATCTGCCACTTCTGTAACACACAGCAAACAACACATACTGATACTACTCAAGATCTGTTCACAATGCATAATACAAGACAGACAAATGGAAGAAAAAGCCAGGGGGGGTGGTGAGGTAATGTACTGAGCGCAGATTCATGGCAAATGACGTCAAGTGATGGCCTAGAAGGTAACACGTCCGCCTAGGAAGCGAGAGAATCTGAGCGCGCTGGTTCGAATCATGGCTCAGCCGCCAATATTTTCTCCCCCTCCACTAGACCTTGAGTGGTGGTCTGGATGCTAGTCATTCGGATGAGACGATAAACCTAGGTCCCGTGTGCAGCATGCACTTAGCGCACATAAAAGAACCCACAGCAACAAAAGGGTTGTTCCTGGCAAAACAAATAAAACTGCACGCAGGGAAAAAATTTTTTTTAATGGGTGGCGCTGTAGTATAGCTACGCGCTCTCCCTGGGGAGAGCAGCCCAAATTTCACACAGAGAAATCTGTTGTGATAAAAAGAAATACAAATACAAAATACAAATACATGTAGTTATTACAATGTCAGTCTCCATTTTATTCTTTAACAGATCTTGTTGGAAACTTTCAATTGTAACTACCACAATCAGAAATACTACTTTTAAGCTTTAGTCCAATCTCAGCTCTTATTGATATCATCCACCCCAGTCACCCTTCTAATCAACCAATCATTGTCTGCCACTGTGATAAACAGACAAGGTATTAAGAAGTAAAAGGCATGGATTCAAAGTCTGAATAAAGAAAACAGGCATGATGAAAAAAGAGCAAAAAGTGAATTAATCAATAAATAAACATTCCATGGCTATTTCAATCTCTGTTATCACATACTCGCAGTACTATTACACACAACATTAATTGCGAATGCACTCGCTATTTTCCACATGACTGGCGCTGAACACCCACTTGTTTCACCTGTTATTAAGACAGAGCAGCAGCAAGATGCAAATGACATGTTAAAAAATGGGTGTGTCCCTCATCTCTCTCCATTCAACAACATTCGACCGAGAAGAAAAGAAAACTGTATACCTGAAAGGATAAATAACAAAACAATACAAAAAAAACAAATAAAACAAAACTACACCCCACCCTCCCAGTCCTCAACAAAGCCCCAGAGCAGGTGTTCGAAGTACTCACATTGATGATCTGTGAATTGAGATCGGCTGGCAGTGCCTTGGCTGAGGGCCGTTTTTCAAACAAACCATGCAGTGCTGCCAGACCATTGGCCTTGATCACCTGTTCAAACAAAACCAGGACTGGTCACAGACTGTCACTCAACAGCAATTCATGAGGTAACTAAAAAGGAAATTTTTTCCTAAAAGGAGGAGTTTGTATTATACTCCATGTTTGGTGTTTACATATACTTACCATGTCAAACTGATGCAAACTAGGCCTATGGTTTGCTCTGTTTGGCCAAATTTTGCGCGGCTAACAGTGAAAAGACGCCCCTCTTAGTCTGGCCCGCTCTTAGCCAATCAAACGCCTCTAACAGCTATAAGCGCTGAATCATTCCTTTGGCCAAGGCTCTCCACGCCATCTTGTCAGGTTTTCGCTCTGTCTCATCTAACGCTTTTTTTGGCTATTAAGCGTTTTCATTTGGCCTTATTTTGTTGTATGCGGCTTGCATGTGTATTGTGCTTACATTCTGTGTACTCGTTTCGACTCGGCCCCCTCGATTTCTTCGTATTTTTCTACCTCTGAGTCGATCCTGTCTTTCCTTTCTCTGTTGGGGATCGTATTGTTCGCTGGGTGCTTACGCGCGGTACCATGCCTCGTTTGCCATCCTACGAAGGCAGGGATCATGATGCTGGCAGAGATACTCGCCAAGAGACTCTCCCAGGCCCGGAGCTCATGATTTCTCCCGATAGGGACCGCGGCGATGTGTCTGCAGACGCTGATCGCGGAGGGGACGCTCGTCCCGATAAAACGGTCATGAAGGGGACCGGGGGGAAAAAATTACGTTTATCTAATATACTTACCGTGACCCATTAGTGCAGACTCCGGCATGGAGTATGATTCCTGTCCTGTGCAAACTACTATCCACCCATGCGGAGAAAACGAAAGTAGCTACGGCTGGTAACCTCCCGGAAGTAGGTTGCTTCCCCTCTGTATACCTGACTAGCTTCCTCTTTTTCCGGCAGCTATCTTGACTCCTGATCCTGTGTTCTTCATATGGCTAAGTTTTTTCGTATTTCTGTCTGTCTATCGATTCTTTGACACTCATGTTTTGTGTCTGACGAAGATTTGTATCAGGTCACAAACTTACTTAGCTCGTTTTGCCAATCAAGCTAAAATTACGGCGCAATCACAATCATAAGAGCCCTCTACCTCGAGTTCTCTCAACAATAAGTACAGGTACAGGTACAGTATTTGGGGCAGAAATTACGCCTTGCGGCCTTTCCACGCCTTCTCCACTGCCTCCGGTCCACCCCAGACCACTACCATCTCCTACACCTCCTCCTAAAAGTATGATGTATTTACGGCAGCCAGTTGTGACCAACTTGACAATCAGAATAGCAGAGCTGGCAACTGCCTTCCCAACCATCTGGGCTAGAATTTGATTATGCTAGCAGAGAGCCGTCTTGCCCCAGTTACACCCCCAGTGTCTCAGCCTAAAGGGCTTTAAATGAAGTTTTATCTATTATGATTTCTCTTTGAGTGATATTAGATGTTTGATATGTGTGTGTGTGTGTGTGCTTTCATGCATGCATGCGTGCGTGTGCGTGTGTGTATTCCCCTTTTACTCTCACACACACACACACACACACATGTATATATATAGAGAGAGAGAGAGAGGGAGAGAGAGAGAGATATGTATGTACGTATGTATGTATATTCACACACATTATGAATTAAGTGAAATACATCACGTGCAAATTTTTCTAAATGCTGCCATTCTATAGGCTTTTGTGCAGTCTTTGTGTGCTTGCGGGCGTGAGTGTTGGGCATATTTTGTGCTTTTTTATATGATAATTCATACCTGTAATTTGAAGCATTGTGTTAGTGTACGTGGATTTGTCTTTCCCTTCCACGTGCTCATGTGCAGGTGTGTGCTGTAATACACAATTGTATATATGTATTGTTTCATGTGAGGTGCTTCGAGCCCATTATACGGGGAATTTGCGCTGTATAAGTACAATATATTATTATTATTATTATTATCATCAAGTAAGCACTGCCTACCGGTTTGTTGACATATATGTATTGTTTCATGTGAGGCGCTTCGAACCCATTAAAAAGGGACTTTGCACCATACTGGTTTGTTGATATATATGTATTGTTTCATGTGAGGCGCTTTGAGCCCATTATACGGGTAGTTCGCACCATGTAAGTACAATACGTTATCATTATTATTAAGTAAGTATTGCCTACCGGTTTGTTGATAAACATGAGCTGCAGCAGAGTCTCACAGGAAGCCTTGATCTCCTTGTGAGGGAAGGTGAACATCACATCCTGAAGCAAGTTCAGCACATGTAGACTGTCCATGTCTGTTGCGCCTGCACACAGTTACATCATCTCTTACAGGTACAGAATGCTTTATTCGTCTCTTTCAGATACAGAATGCTTTATTCATCTCAAGAAGAGAAATTCGCGCGTGGTCAACACTGCACAAACAATGCATAGTATGTACACAATGGACTCTCCCATAGGACCGACGGATGAGTAGGCAGGCAGGTTTATCTGTCGGTGTTTGTCCTCATATGGGAGAAGAGGCCGATTCTGGATGCGCAGCACTTCCCACAGGCGTTGCAAGGGAAAACGTCTCCAGAAGTATGAACACACAAAAGCAATAAAATGCTCAAATGCCAAGTTGATGTGGGACCTCACAATCATACACACCCACTGATCACAGTCATTCAATATCAGCACAAATGTATTCATAAAAGAAAAAAACTAAGTTAATATTATCATCACATACAATAATCACAGCCACACACATGCATAAATCATTATCATACAAAACTAAAACATAGACGTGTATACAAGATTAAAACCAATCTATTTAGCAGTATCTAAAATCTAATACAAAATATAAAGTACACATGAACACTAAGAAAAATCTCCACCCTTTACCCACCTGGTGCTGTTACTGAGATTCGAAACCTGGACCCTCAGATTGAAAGTCCAACGCTTTTACCACTCGATGCACCCATCACAATAGGATGATTCACTTTCCTTTAAATGAAATGGCTGCAATATGACATTGGACTTAAACCCTAACTTTAAAGAAAACAATGTGCGGCACACAGTCAGTGATCACAGACAGTGCAATCAGTCAGCACACAGTCAGCGACCACAGACACTGCTATCTACAAGTAAGAAAACTGAGCCACAGACGTCCACCACAGGCACAAAGGTCTTCAGCCACATGTTGCACAGTGACATCAGGACAAGACGCTCACCCAGTTTTCCACTCTGCTTCACGGCAGCAATGCAAAATTCCGCAGTGGTGACGGCAGCAGGGTGAAAGGTCGTTGGGTCAGGCAGGTCAGTCAGCACCACCTTCACAGCCTGCCTGGCTGCCTTCCTCACCTTGTGAACACACACTGACTTGTGAACATACATACACTGACTTATACACGGACTTGTGAACATACACTGGTTTGTGAACTTACATACATTGACTTGTGAACTTACATACACTGACTTGTGAACATACACTGACTCTTACACATCATGCTGCACCAACCCCTTATAGACAGTGAGTGATAGAGTGATAGAGTGATTGAGTGTGTGTGTGTGTGTGTGTGTGTGTGTGTGTGTGTGTGTGTTACACCTTGTGAACATACACTGGCTCTTACACATCATGCTACACCAACCCCTTATAGACAGTGAGTGATTGAGTGAGTGTGTGTGTGTGTGTGTGTGTGTGTGTGTGTGTGTGTGTGTGTGTGTGTGTGTGTGTGTGTGTGTGTGTGTGTGTGTGTGTGTGTGTGTGTGTGTGTGTGTGTGTGTGTGATTGATTGAGTGTGTGTATGTGTGTAAGTGTGTGTGTGTGTGTGTGTGTGTGTGTGTGTGTGTGTGTGTGTGTGTGTGTGTGTGTGATTGAGTGAGTGTGTGTATGTGTGTAAGTGTGTGTGTGTGTGTGTGTGTGTGTGTGTGTGTGTGTGTGTGTGTGTGTGTGTGTGCGTGTGTGTGTGTGTGTGTCTGTGTGTTAAACCTTGTGAACATACACTGGCTCTTACACATCATGCTACACCAACCCCTTATAGACAGTGAGTGAGTGATTGAGTGAGTGAGTGAGTGAGTGAGTGTGTGTGTGTGTGTGTGTGTGTGTGTGTGTGTGTGTGTTACACCTTGTGAACATACACTGGCTCTTACACATCATGCTACACCAACCCCTTATAGACAGTGAGTGAGTGAGTGAGTGAGTGACTGAGTGACTGAGTGTGTGTGTGTGCATGTGTGTGTGTGTGTGTGTGTGTGTGTGTGTGTGTGTGTGTGTGTGTGTGTGTGTGTGTGTGTTGTGTGTGTGTGGCGTGTGTGTGGCATGTGTGTGTGTGTGTGTGTTTAAGTATGACCCGAATACTGTTGCCTTCTGCTGAACAGCAGAACACTGTATTACAACAGGGCAGTGTGTTACACAGCTAGAGAGAGTGTTACAGGACAGTGTACAGGGCAGTGTTACACCAGGACAGTGTGTTACACAGCAAGAGAGTGCATTACAGGACAGTGTTACGGCAGGACAGTGTTACACAGCAACAGAGTGTGTTACAGGACACTGTTACAGCAGAACAGTGTTTTACACAGCAAGAGAGTGTTTTGCAGGACAGTGTTACAGGACAGTGTGTTACAGCAGGAGTGTTACAGGACAGTGTTACAACTGTACAGTGTGTTACACAGCAAGAGAGTGTTACTGGACAGTATTACAGCAGGATGTGTTGCAGGGCAGTGTTACGGCAGGACAGTGTGTTACAAAGCAAGAGAGTGTGTTACAGGACACTGGACTGCAGGACAGTGTTACAGCAGGAGTGTGTTACCGGAGAGTGTTACGGCAGGACAGTGTTACACCGGGACAGAGTGTTACAGCGTGAGTGTGTTACAGCAGAAAAAATCTATATTTACCCTGGGCTTCCTGCTGAGGGTAAAGTGCAGCAGTGGTTTGAACGCGTTGGTGGTGGAGCTCAGGTTCCAGGCTGCCAAATCCTGGGCTTTCAGCACAAGGGCCAGCGTCATCAGCAGCTAACAAACAGTCACTGTCCATCACTCACTGACACGTCATCACTAGCCATACATCTGTTACTGATATGTCAGCACTAGTCATACATCTGTCACTGACACGTCAATAGCCACACATCTGTTTGTGACACATCATCACTTGCCATACATCTGTCACTGACATGTCAGCACTAGGCATACATCTGTCACCGACACATCAGTACTAGCCATACATCTGTCACTGACACGTCAGCACTAGCCATACATATGTCACTGACACATCAGCACTAGCCATGCATCTGTCACTGACACATCATCACTCGCCATACATCTGTCACTGACACGTCAGCACTAGCCATACATCTGTCACTGACACAGCACTAACCATACATCTGTCACCGACACGTCAGCACTAGCCATACACCTGTCACTGACACATCAGCACTAGCCATACATCTGTCACTGACACATCATCACTAGCCATACATCTGTCACTGACATGTCAGCACAAGCCATACATGTCACTGACACATCATCACCAGTCATACATCTGTCGTTGACACACCATCACAAGCCATATATCTATCACTGACACATCAGCACTAGCCATACATCTGTCAACCATCTGATCTCTTCTCTCTCATCCCTCACATCTTCTGCATATCAACACCCACCCAAAATGTGAAAGGGGTTGTTTACAATACATCCGTCTATAATCTGTTCCTTCATATCATTTGCATATCAACAACTGTCCCACCCCAAAATGTGAAAGGGGATGTTTGTAATGCAAGATTCAACAGGCTGCTACTACAATGATATATCAGGGAAAAAAAGGATGATAAAATCAATGGACTTCATTAACATAAGACTTTCATTTTGTCCTGTCAAATTCATTGCATTTATATTGTGGCATTTTCAAATAAAATATTGTTTAAGTCCAAATCAACACATGCAAAATGCTGACAGACTGGGTGGCAGTTTAGAGTATCAAACCTTTCTGCACAGTTGTGATTGGCCTCCTTTCATCATCAAACCCCCCCCCCCCCCCCCTTTTGTTTCCGTATCGGTATGGCTAATATATATTGGCATTACTATGACTTACACAATATCAAAAGAAGGAAAGTGTACTTATGTTTGCATACAAAAATGGTAGTCCCTTGCCTTAAAACACACACACACACACAGTCAAATATTCATGCTTATGTGTGTACAATTGAAAACCTGACTGAATCAGCAAAAGACACAGGAAACAAATGATGAACACCTAAAGGCAGCAGGCAGGCAGGTAGCCTGTTGTGCAAATGACTTTGTAAAGCATTTAAGAGTTTGGTCTCTGAACAAAGACAGGCACTACATAAGTATCAATAATAATAATATCAATAATACAGAAATGGAAGACAGACAAATGTGCATTTATGCAGGACTTACAGATTTCATCAAAGATGTGTGCTCATTTGAAGCGTACTTTTTAATAGCTTCCAGCAGTCTTTTGGAAACATCTGAAAACCTCTGCTTCAATACAGCTGCTGAAACTCTGCAATAGAAAAAAAGGGCTCCCTGAATAAGAGGAAATAGCAAAATCAAAATTGCACTTAATTCACGTAGTTAAAACTGATACAAGCTTCTGGTATGTTGTTGCTCTGCTGTTAATGTGTAGATATCTCACATGTTTTCTGAATAAAGATTTGTTGAGTTATATAAACAAAAACTGCACTTTTATAAATCCATTGAAGCCAAATAATTGTTATAAAATAAAAAATAAATAAAGCACACTCACGCACGCACACACACACACAAATCCACAAAAACTAAAACAGTGCACTGATGCCATAAACAATCCAACTAAGACAATATTTATGTGAAAGAAATATGAATGAAGAGTGAAACTACATAAATGGTTCATCTGCAAACAACTCTATGATTAGTCAAACATCCATAACAAGAGATCCATAGTTTCATCAAACAGACAAAAACCATAATGTCATATCAGTATCACGATACACAATAAAGTAACAAATAGCACTGACACAACTATCTGTACCAAACACAGCTCTCAGTCTCACTCTTTGAAGTATGCATATCAGAAGTTTATCTTAATCTGATGCATAAACAGAACATTTCACGCACAAAAAAAAGATTACATGTAGTGCTTCAAATGTTCACGTTTTCTCTTCATTACAGTAAAACAATCAAATTATCAATCCTATATTTGAATGAAGTTCTTTTCTACCTTTATTACACCTGTCTTTCAAAACTACACATGTGTAGATTTCACATGCACACAAAAATACTAAATCTAAGTGGAGAAAAAAAGATTACATGTAGTGCTTCAAAGTTCACATTTTCTCTTCATTACTGTAAAACAATCAATCCTATATCTGAATGAAGTTCTTTTCTACCTTTATTACACCTGTCTTTCAAAACTACACATGTGTAGATTTCACATGCACACAAAAATACTAAATCTAAGTGGAGAAAAAAAAACACCAACAAAACAACAACAAAAAATCCAAAAAAGATTTCCCATTAAACATACCCCCAAAACCTCAAAACTTCTTTTGTTTTTTCAACCCCAAACCCTCTCCCCCAAGAGAAGTTCTACCTGAACTCCATTTCTTCATTACCCAAACACAATCACCACATGAAGCCATGCCCAAAAGAGACGCCCTGTTTCTGATCTGATTTTTCCCACATGTTTTCAAACTTGCACTCACTTTTTCACAGACATGTTCATCAACACAGCACCAGCTGTAGCAGATTCTGAGGACTCTGCCGTTTCCATGTAGGTCATCTGAAACAGTCAGCACCTCCTCATTATCAAACAGTACTAAGTGACATTCCCAAAGCTCCGCTGATTCTGAATACATCCACACTTCTCAACCAAAATTACAATGGCAATCTGAAACAAGAAAACTGTACTTCACAGGGTTTTCTTTTGTGTTTGTGTTTTTGTGTGTGGGGTTTTTTTTTTGGTTTTTTTTCTTTAATAGACCTACAGATATGCAATAACAATGGCAGAATGATCTGGACTGACGGTTATCACTACATGTAAGAGGCAGAGAACAGTGTTTGTGCAACGCATCAAAAAAAGATACCTTTCAACCCTGACAAGATATCATACATTCATTCATCTTTATGGGAAAAAAATCAAGAGAATACTGTACAATATCTTTGGTTCTTTTGATGTTGTTGGTTTTTGCGGGGGTGGTTTTTTTCAGGATTATGTAATATGATGCATCCTTGTGTGTTCTAACCTTATATTCTGGCCATAAAACAAAAGATGACATAACATTGAACATATCTAAGTACCTGCCAACATGGACCATATTGCACAAGAACTTGAAAGAAGGCGAAGACACAGGGGCAGGAACTTTAGACATACACATATGACATTAGATTAATGGGGCAGAAATTATGTCAGAACAAACTGGTACAGCTTCAAGCTAACATTTATATAAACATTACATTTCATGCACAAAAAAGGAAATTCTGGTCTACTCCACAAGTAAAACCTTCACTCACCAGAGCAGCAAAATACTCTGCATCTGTACCAGAGCCCCCATTTTCTTTTATCACTTCCGTAAGTGAAGCCAGCAATGCCAAGATCTGTGTGAGAAAAGAAAAAAAAAATAGTCTGATATACTGCAAAAGTATCAGCAGTCATTCCTTGTCACAAAATAAACTACCTCACAAAATTTATTTTGAAAAGAGACTTGCAGTGAAGTCAGCTCCAGCTGAGAGGTAGTCATCAGGTCATCATCACTCTCAGCACGCTTTTCAGAAATGAAAGTGTGGGACAGGTTATTTATTACAATTTCAGAAACAAACACACATACATGCATACATATACAGGCACATACACATGAGACAATTCAGATTAATACTGACTGCTTGTACTGTTGTAGTTGTAACATGAAAGTTTGTTTTTAACTTTTACATCCAGAATTTTCATTCATCAATCTTTCATTAGTTTAAAAAAAAATATGAACAAAGAAAGTGAATGAAGACCCCACTGTACCAAACAGAAAATCACCATCAAATTCTGCCTTTGAAATCTGCAATGTTAACACGGAGATCTAACAAATGTGACAATCTCTGATTCTGACCTCTTTGTGAAGTGCACTGCTAGAATTCCACAGTTTGTGGACACAGTTGAATGTGATGTTGGTGCAGTCAGTGAAGTTGGTGGCCCATGTACGGAATGTCTGGGCATCGAATGGTCCAGACTGTCCCACTCCCTCTTGGTCTTCTCCATCGTGTTTTTGAAGAGTTTCCACTGTCAGAGCGCTGGGTCCTGCTAACAGTTGAAATCAAACCAAACCAAACATGGAGCACAAAGCTGGTGTTCTTTAACAGGTAAATTCCCTAGAATTTGTGTTTACAACATATGATAAGTATTCACAGAGACATTTATCATTGTCATTCAATGCATCATGCAGTGCTTTTATGTTCAGTGCTACTAAATCTACCACGGCCAAATTTTAACCACTGACCTGTGTTGTCACTCACTAATAAAAAGTTACTTTAATTCTAAAAGGTTAAGGTTCAGATCAATAAGACAATGAATATACTGATTCACAATAACACATTAAACTTGTATTGATAAATTACGACACAAGATAAACGATCTCAACTTTGCAAAAACAAATCACAAACAAAAGCAATGTTTTTAAGTTAACAATAGCATTTTCACGATTCTGAATACATTATATCCTATTTTGAAGCTGAGAATTCATACCTCATGCAGAATGTAACCCGTATTATTCACTCTTTCTCTATTATATAACTGCTGTACTAATGACACATAACACCACAAACCTGACGGCTTGAAGGCCCTGTTTCCAACAGCTTCCCTGAAGCGTTTGTATTCAGGGTTTGACAAGCAACTGCCATGCTTTACCCATCGCTTTCGCTTTTGTTTTCCCATTTTTACCTGGACAGAAAATGCATAATGTGACAGAACTGTGTTGTCTTTGTTACAAACTGACAAAAATGCAAACAAAACTGTATATCACTGTTATCAGTCATGCTTTATTGCTTGTCTACCATATTCATAAAAAAAAAATTTTAAAAGGAAAGTTCATGTGGTCAACATCATTGAAAATATTATAAGTATGCTAAAAACTGCTTATTAGTTGCTTTGATATTCCTTTTAATTACATCATGCATCTTTATAAGTTTTAACTGCATCAGTACAGGGAACGCAGAAGAAGAAGGAGAAGAGCTTTATCAGTACAACTGTTTTTTCATCAAACCACAAATATTATTATGGCCCATAATAAATATACATACATGGATTCCAATAACCAGGGCTCAACATCAACAGTTGCCCAATTACCCAAGGCAAGCAGACTGTTGTGTCAGGCAAGCTAAGCCTCTCATGTCTTCTCAGTCTAAAGACCCTGTGTGTTACTCAAAAGCAAACACAAAAAAATAAATAAATTGCACATATTCATCCTATTTAATCAATGTCTCAAATCACCATGAAGTAATGAACATAATGACATGACTCCCCCCTTTCCACTGATTCCAACCCATTACCTCACCAACTGAAGCTCTCTCTTTTGCTCCAATCCATATGACAAGAATACCATCTCCCCATTCCATTCCTCCGTCCTGTTACTTGGACAGAACAGTTAAGTGATCAAAAGGCAGTCTGAAGTGAAGAGCCCCATTCCCATGCAACCACCATGGAAATATAGCAGCTGTGCGCACACCTTCCTTCTCTGGCACTATATCCTAACCTCAGTATCTTGGTATCTATGGAGTGTTGGCCTGGTGGTAACATGTCTGCCTAGGAAGCAAGAAAATCTGAGTGCACTGGCTCAGTCCCCACACTTGCCAGTATTTCCTCCCATTCCACTAGACTTTGAGTGGTGGTCTGGAAGTTATTAGTTAGTCATTCCGATGAGACGATAAACTGAGGTACAGTGTGCAGATTGCACTTAGCACACATAAAAGAACCCACTGCAACAAAATGGCAGTCCCTGCCGAAATTCCATATAAAAAAATCCACTTTGATAGGAAAACAAAATACACTTCCAAGCAGAAAAATGGAGGTTTTCTCATTGTACATGTAGCAATGCACTTTCCCTGGGGAGAGCAGCCTGAATTTCACACAAAGAAATCTCTTGTGACAAAAAACTTTAAAAAGTAATACAATACAATATAATCTCACTGCTAGGGAGCCTTTTCTTTGGCTTTGAGTGTTACTGTTAGAGTCTTGTTCTGTTTCTCACTCAGTCACTGTCTGAATCTGTAAACTGTCCACCATCTTTTCCCCTCTCCTCCTCCACTCCACACACACACAGAGAGTCTGTCTCAGTATTTCTGTATCTTAATCTCATTGTCATATCCCCCATCTCCCTAGCTTACATAAGTGGTATCTCTGTTGAACACTAAAATTTGCAAATCTCTCTCTCTCTCTCTCTCTCAGTCATACATGTAAGTATAAATTGATACAATGTGAATGTGAATGCCTTGCCCGATGCAAATAAGCTTCGAAAACCGTACAAGTACGAAATCAATTTAAGCAAGTGAATTTTCTGATGTGTTGCCCGACTGGGCAAGTAAAGTTTTTAAAAACCACGTTGTTGAACCCTGGATCGAACGATTTACCTATTTTTTAAACAGAAAAATTCTTAAACGAGTTGAAACTAATCAAGATAGGCTCAATACTAACGAAAGGTACAGGAATACATTGGAATACATAGTGACATAATGACTTACTGTCTTCGAGCACAATGTAAACACGCTTTCTACTCCTTGCCTCCTGTCACAAGTTCTTTCAACACATGTGTCGAAGTCAGTGAGGAAACGGAAGTGACGTTTACCAAGTGCATTATTACCAGAAACAAGCCAAAGTATTAATTTTGGAAAAGATCGAATCTACCGAACATTCTTGCATGCGTCTCTCTCTCTCTCTCTCTCTCTCTCTCTCCTCTCTCTCTCTCTCTGTATATATTTATATATTCATTATATATAGATATAGATAGATATAGACAGATATATAGATATAGATAGACAGATCGATAGATATACTAACACACATACATTGTACATCAGTACACACACACACACACACACACACACACACTCTGTGTGTGTGTGTGTGTGTGTGTGTGTGTGTGTGTGTGTGCACCCTCGGTAGAAACATTCCAGCACCAAATATGAACACAATTTTGTTTTTGGTTTTTGTTGTTGTTGTTTTTCTGCTGCAGTGTGTGTGTGTGTGTGTGTGTGTGTGTGTGTGTGTGTGTGTGTGTGTGTGTTGTTGTTGTTGTTGTTGTTGTTGTTGTTATCGTTGTTGTTGTTGTTGATGATGATGTTGTTGTTGTTTTCTTTTTTTTAATAATAAAATAAACATTTACAATTCTATAGTTATGTTTTGTGCATCAGTGTTTGTGCAAAGATAATTATTGTCAGTTGCCACTCTGTGTAAAGATTGATATATTTATCATGACTGAGGATGAGGATGATGGCGGTACTGTTATGGACGTTGGGGACAACGTGACAAGGCAATCTGGCATCTACGCTTCCTTTCAAATTAAATTTCATCGCAATCAAGCAGGAGAGATAGACACCTGGTGTGCTGCCGTGGGCAGGAAATGGCTATGTTACTCTGGCAGTTTGCTCTGGAACCAACTTCCACTGAATATATATCAGATACCCTCAGTGGCACAACAATTAACCGGCGCTTTGTCACAAGTTGGCATTTTGCTCTATTTGAAAACACCCATATGCAGGCACACTATAGCCATTGAACCTTTCGATATATGTTATGTACTCTGTATTATTATTATCATTCTGAAGAGGAGCAACGAGATTCCACTGTCACTGGACCTCGAATATTATCATTATTCCATGTACCATGTTACCTTCCGTACTGAGGTATTACTATGGTGTATACACATGGGTGTTTTTCATAGGTAGTCTATGGCGTTTCATTTATGATTGTGAAACCTTAGAAAAACTAATGATGTCAAAGACTCTCTCTCTCTCTCTCTCTCTCTCTCTCTCTCTCATCCATTCAAATATTGGGATACTAATCAGCTGAAAGTGATATTATTAGTTTTCCTTCAACAGGAAACAAACAGCGTGATGGAGAAATGGAAAACACATGTAGGATGATATCCAGGCTACTATAAGAATAATGCTATCAAGCGTGCACACAAATCGTGCTGTCGTGTGGCGGAATGGGTCCGGTGACAAATCACACGCAAGCTGAAGTGTTTATAGCATTGATTGGTCCAGGTAAAATACCTGATGTTTTAAGTGGAATTTCCGTGCGGAAAAGTCCCGTGACAACTCACAAGCGTGTGTAGGTATATATTGACTGAATGATGTCAGACGGGTACAATAGCCGAGCGGTAAAAGCTTTGGACCTTCAATGTGAGAGTTCCGGGTTCGAATCTCGGTAACGGGTCCTGGTAGGTATAGGGTAGAGATTTTTCCGATTTCCCAGGTCAACAGATGTGCAGACCTCGGGCTAGTGCCTGACTGACCCCCTTCGTGTGTATACGCAAGCAGAAGATGAAATACTGCACGTTAAAGATCCTGTAATCCATGTCAGCGTTTGGTGGGTTATGGAAACAAGAACATACCCAGCATACACCCCCCCGAAAACAGAGTATGGCTGCCTACATGGCGGGGTAAAAACGGTTATACACGCAAAAGCCCACTCGTTTACATACGAGTGAATGTAGGAGTTGCAGCCCACCGTGAACGAAGAAGAAGAAGAAGAAAATGATTTCAATACTTGGCGTGACTTAATTGCGGTCTTGTTGGGATAACCAAGCATACAACATCAGATCCGGTGACTCAACAGAGTACCTTCTGTAATAACCAGAGATATTCCTATCACGCGAATTTGTTTTGAATGGGGGAATGGGATAAGAAGACGGAAAACACGATACCCGGCACCATCTTGATGATACTGATATCGTGTCTAAAAGGGAGCACAGAATAACAATCTAATGAAAGCTGGAAAGCAAATTCTGAACCAAAAATGTAGGCTACATGTCCTGCGAATTACAATAATTAAATAAGAATGAAAGAGAGGCACATAGAAACGAAACGAAAAGAAGTTTGTTTGTTTTTTGAGAACAGAAAAGCACTTTTTCCCTCTTTTTTTTTCTTTTTTAAAATTTGTTTATTGAAAGCACATAACATAGTTATGAATATCGATATGCATTAATGTACAGTACACAACCATGAGTAAACAATAAAGCGGAAGAGGCGTGGGTGGTATGAAACTTGAGAAAGAACGAAAGAGAGGGAAAGGGTGAAACAATAGAAAACGAGAACGGGACGAGAACAAGAAACGGACTTTTTATAATGAAGGAAGTAGAATTAGCTACCAAAGACTAGGCTTTTATTACGTCAAACTGTCGACCACAGCAGATTTTTTTAACACACACACACACAGATATATATATATATATATATATATATATATATATATATGTGTGTGTGTGTGTGTGTGTGTGTGTGTGTGTGTTATAATTATATGTTAGAGTCATATCGACAAGACGATCGGGTTAGCAAATTCGTTTTAGATATACGAGTGCCAATTTTTTGTGCACCTTATACATGAATAATGCTCTGTTGAACCTCAGGTGTTCTTGTAATGGTGGCATTTCTGATGTTGACAATGAAGGGTATTGTAAAAATGTTTTGGCTGCTCTGTTTTAAGGGAATTTAGCTTATTGCTTTTCTTATGTTGACAATGGAGGGTATTGTAAAAATGTTTTGGCTGCTCTGTTTTAAGGGAATTTAGCTTATTGCTTTTCTTATGCTGACAATGGAGGGTATGGTAGAATTATGTTGGAGCAAATTTTAAATGAATTTAGCTTCTTGCTTTTCTGATGTGGACAATGAAGGGTATGGTGAAATCATTTGGCTGCTCCATTTGAAGGGAATTCAGTTTCTTATGGTGAATTTTCGCAGCACAGATGTGTACTTAATGTGAGAAAGACAGTGAGCTTGAAAGAACATGTTTCGAGTTTCGGTGTTTATATAAAATTATACCTAAACTTCAAGCACAAGAAAAGACTGCCAGAGAGAGAGAGAGAGAGAGAGAGAGAGAGAGAGAGAGAGATTGCATTGTGATGTTTATTGGAAACTTCAAGCACAAGAAAAGACTGCCAGAGAGAGAGAGAGAGATTGCATTGTGATGTTTATTGGAAAAATGACGCGGTTTGTTAGAAGAACATAGTACATATCATCATCAGTTTAGAAATGAAAAAAAAAGCAGACAGTATGACATGAGACAGCATATTCCCCATGGATGTTGTATCAATAACAAATAACAATTTACTAGAAATTGTCACATCGTGTCATTACGACCTGGTTGAAGTTTCGTTCAAGCGGTTCGCCAGTTCTTCCTCGCTGTCTGCCAGCCTATCAATATCATCAGCAAATTGGAGATTTGTGATTGTACGTCCTCCAATGTTGATATCGCCAAAGCGTTCTTCCACGGTCTCAGTCATTATGGTACACATTCCTGGAAGATGTTGAAGAGTGTAGGAGACAGAAAAGAGACAGCTTTGACGGACCTCAGCTGACATGTGGAAGCAGTCGCCGACAGTCAGTTCTTTGAACGAGGACTGCACTGTTGGCTTTTAAGAACAGCTGTTGGGTGGTTTTGACCAGCTTTTGGCCTCTCCTGTAGTTCTTCAAGGTCATTGGAAACACACGCACGTCTGTCTTCATGTTGCAAAATAAGCGTCCATTGATGTAATGTGTGTTTGTGAGAGTATGTTCCAGCTGATCAGTTGATAAAAAAAAAAAAAATTAAATTAAAAAAATTAAAAAAAAGAAAAGTAAAATGAGATGGTATGGCCACATGACGATCTGATGGCTTCTTCAAGACCATTCTTCAGGGAACAGTGCAGGTTAAACGAAATGAGACAATCAGCGAAAGAAGTGGGCAGACAACCTCACTAAGTGGGCAGAGAGGAACTTTGCCGAAACTCATGCCGTACCTATCCCATGACCACCAGAAATAGTGGATGCGTTCAGCACTGCAGCGTACCCAGCTGGTTTCCGGGGACCAGTGACATCATCACGACTAGAAACTGGTTAAAGCAAAGACACCATTTCCCCATGCATGGGCTCCCCGACGCCGCTGACGGACACGAAACTCCTGCATAATGCAGTGACTGACGCACCGCGGTTTGCAACGTGTGGTGACAAAGATCAATCAATATGTAAATCTCCCTGAGCCGCGAGAAAACCGTGACTGCTTCAGAGGCTGGCGATCAGCTAAGTATAGCACAGGGAATACCAGTTGTATTATCTTCTTAATTGCACGTTTCAGATTGTCAGCAAAGGTACAAACCACCGACAGTCCTCATTGCCTTTCTGTTTTGTTTTCGTTTTTGTTGTTCTTGTTGATGATGATGTTTTTGGCAAACACTGTATTTATTCTGGCAACCACTTCAGGTCTGCTACAGAGTCTGACGATGACAATGAGCTTTTAAAAACTAAAATAAAAACAGAGAATACCAGCGTGTTTCAGCCCCGCCACCTAAAGTACTGAGTACTGCTAAGATACCGCCGCAATGACGCATACAGTGTATCTATTCTGACCGCCACATCTAATCATGCAGGTAATGGCGAATGGGGCATTTCGAGTAGAAAATCTGTCACGGGTTTTCAGACCAGATCAATAAACAAATCTGTCATTAACTTCAGTAACCATGAATACATGCCATAAACTAACATTGACAATGCCAAATAAATGTTCAAACTGTTCTTCCAATACTGAAACAGATCAAATCATGGTGGGGATCGGTAAAGTCAGTCGGGGATAGGGAAGAATTCGGGGGACTTATCATGTATTAAACACTTTATTATGAAGAACAAAACACTTTGCATATATCATTAAATTAAGTTCTTCTGTTAAGATAATGACTGACATCATAAAATTAATGGTATCATTACTGACATTATTGCGGCGTTCTCTCCATCAAGGCGCTATTATTGACATTATTGCGGCGTTCCCTCCATCAATCTTTTTTTTTTTTTTTTAAGTTATCCCATAGTATCCCCCCAAGCGTCCCCCACCGCCCCCCTCCCCCTCAAAAAAAAAAGAAAAGAAAAAAAGAGGAAGTAAATTTGCATAGCTTATTGCAAGACAAGATTACTGTCCGTCATTATGAAATGCCGGCTTCTCACATCATTCACATAGGAATTAACCCCTTTATGAGCGCCCATCCACCCCACACCCCCTCCCATACACTTCTTTTCCAGACCTCAGGTGCTGCCTTGCTGTCAGAAATCGCCCTGGTTCTAAACTGGGTATGGCTGTGCATTTACATCAGCAAAAGAGTCCAGCATCCTTGTACCGGTTTTGCTTCATCACCCCTACTCCCATTTTGGTAGTTACGTTTCTCACCTGAAACGAACGCTGTCACAGTCAGTCCAGTGTTGTTGGTTTGTTTGTTTTTTGTTGTTGTTTTTTTGTGGTTTCTTTTGTGTGTTTTGTTTTGGTTTTTGTTGGGGGTTTTGTTTTAGCCACAATGGGGTAACTTGCAGGGATTTTGAGGGTGAAAAAGACTATATAAGCGACGGGTTATGTCTTTAACTTTAAATCATACCCGAACGACATGAACGAAATGTTGTTTACGGTACTTTTTGTGTTTGGTAAGTCTAGTATTGCGCCGGGGAAGTGATTGAAAACATTGATACTTTATATCTACGTCAGTTAATTCGTAATGGTAAATCATGAAGGTATGGGCAAGCTAGTAATGGAAATTATGTTCATCTTAGTTGTCTGTTGGCATTTGCTCGTATTGTGTGAGTTTTTGTGTGTTTGTGTGTGTGTCTTTCTCTTATTCTTGTTCTCTTTCAAGAAAGATTTTTTTGGCAACAATAACAATCACAATGTTTACTCTTTCCTCAGTTTACCACATAAGGATAACAGTTATTTTGCAAAGTGTGAAAACAATTGTCTGGTGGATTTGGGTAGCAAAACCCACAAAATCTGTTCCAGTGTTTTAACTTGGTGGTTTGATGTCTGTGTGTCCATTTAAGTGAAAACGTGAGTGGATTCATTCTTTTAACATTTTCAATCAAAATTCTAACGTTATTTTGTGTGCTCTAACTTGGTTTTAAGCACTCACGGGTGATCGGCCTTTGAATGGCCTCTTTGTGGTCGGCCGCTGGGCTATAAGCAGCTTGATTCGATTTCATTTGATTTGTTGAAGTCAGTCGGATCTCAATAATCTCTCTCTACAGGCATGGTCAGTGCCCTGACCTCCGCCAGAGCTGCCTCTGACGAGAGCGACACCTGGTGGCGGCCCATCTCACTGCTCATCAACGACCCCTGCTCACAGCACCACCGTCTCAACCAATCATTGCCGCGCCTCCCCTCACTCCTCTTCCCCTCCGCCGCCCGGCAGAAGAAGAAGCAGGACTGTCTCCCTTTGAATCGCTCTTCTTTCCTGCCTGCGGTCCAAGAGGCCCAGGACACGGTGGAGCAGTTGTTGAAAGACAAACGGGCAAGTGGATCACTCACTCACACTCACACGGCGCACCTCGATATTAAGGGTAGCGTGAAGATTAACCCCTTGATTGCCGCTGAGAGTATGCTCGTCACTGAAGGATTGACTGTTGCCATACTGACTTGAGAAACTGCATGCAGATCAGGATCGATGCACTACTTTTGTTCAGCAAAAATCAAGAGTACCGTAAAAAAAAAAAAAAAAAAAAAAAAAAGTAAAATAAAATAAAAAGTACTCAAGAAATAGTTCTTGCACTTTAAATTCACACCACGCTGATTTCACACCAATTACAGGTTCAGCAGTCAAGGGGTTAATGCAATTCGGTACACATTATTCTGCATGGTTCTTGTTAGCCTATTATATCGTTCACAAACTTTGCCGCTTTCAGCAATAGCGTAGTTGTTTTGTGGAGTAATTTTATTTTGAAGTGCAATAATCCCATTTGTACTATTGTGGGACACTGCATTTTACTGAACTATTTTTGTGTACTTAAAAAAAACAAACACAAAAAACTATTGTAAAATTTCCGCAAAAAGTCGATTACAAACCTGGGGGTATTTAAACAAAGGAAGCATGTATGTATGTATGGGAGAACACAGCTACATACAACTTGACCTTACGGGCGAAATGCCAATAGATCGTTAAAGTCACCCATGCGCGTATAGTTGGATGAATGGATGGATGGATGCATGTATGTATGTAAGCTATGTGTGAATGCCAATGAATGCATATATGTATTACATATCATACATGTATGTATACCAAGTAAGCAAGGTCGGGATTCTTCTTCTTCGTTCGTGAGCTGCAACTCCCACGTTCACTGATATGCACACGAGTGGGCTTTTACGTGTATGACCGCTTTTAACCCCGTCATGTAGGCAGCCACACTCCGTTTTCGTTCGGGGGTTGTCGGGATTCGAACCACAGACTTCACAGACCCGTGCGGACCCCACCAGTGTAACTTGTCTGTCAAGGCCGACCTCTGTGTCCCATTCTGTCTCACACAGAATAAAGTATAAGATCAGCACTCTGTGATGTTATAAATGTATTCACAAATCTGCCCCTTCCTATCTCTGTGGCCGCCTTTACCTCTACACTCCATCTCGCTCTCTGCGATCGGCTTCGGATCCACTCTGTTTACACATACGCAGATACAAACACGCCGTTCTTTCTCTGTCTCTGTACCTTGCATTTGGAATGAACTTCCTCTTCAGTTCGCTTCGTCAGTTCTCCGGACATAGCTCTTTCAAGTCTGGTCTTAGAACCCACTTCTACCCAAGATAGCCTCCCTCCCCTCAGTGCCTCTTCCTTGTCTTCAGTTATGCATGTCTTCAGTTATGCATGCGCTGTGTGAATGAATGGTGTGAAAGCGCTTTGATTTGTCTCTGCACAAGATTCAGCGCTATATGAATACTACTATTATCCTTATTATTATCATCATCATCATTATCATATTATTATTATTTTACTGTCTTTCAGACACGGCGTTGGATGCGGGGTCGTTTTTCCAGCATTGCCAGACAACTGCGATGTGAACTGAAGCTGTGTGTGCCTGTCATTGATCGGCCAGGTCTCAACAAGGCGCAGGTCACTTTTCCAGACGAACTTCTTTCTTCTCCTTCTTTCCTTTTCCTTTACTCTTCTTTTCTTTCAACCTCTGTATGTACGTGGAGTGATGGCCTGGAGGTAACGCGTCCGCCTAGGAAGCGAAAGAATCTGAGCGCGCTGGTTCGAATCACGGCTCAGCCGCCGATATTTTCTCCCCCTCCAGTAGACCTTGAGTGGTGGTCTAGACGCTAGTCATTCGGATGAGACGATAAACCGAGGCCCCGTGTACTAGCATGCACTTAGCGTACGTAAAAGAACCTACGGCAACAAAAGCGTTGTTCCTGGCAAAATTCTGTGGAAAAATCCACTTCGATAGGAAAAACAAACAAAACAAAAAAATGCACGCAAAAAAAGAAAAAAAAAAGAAAAAAAAGTGGTGGCACTGTAGTGTAGCGACGCGCTCTCCCTGGAGAGAGTAGCCCGAATTTCACTCAGAGAAATATGTTGTGATAAAAACAAATACAAATATTATCATCACAGTGTTTCCCAAATCTCTTGATCTTCTTTTTCGTACCATCTTCTTTCACCTATGAACCTGCATCAGCTACTAACCCACACACAAACATAGTCTTCAAATTCAGAAGTAAAGTCATTCTATACACGTACACACGCGCGCGCGCGCGCGCGCACGCACGCACACACACACACACACACACACACACACACACACAGAGGGAGGGAGAGGTCTACCACACATCTAGATAACTGGGCCGATCTCTGGCAACTGCGCTTCAATTCATCAAAGTGCAAGGTCCTACATCTAGGACGCAATAACCCCAAAGCTGAGTACATGAGACTACACAACAGCGATGAGAGAGTGGTGTTGGAATCATCAAAAGGCGAGAAGGATCTGGGAGAACTGATGGACCAGGAACTCAAGTTCAGACAGCACATTGAGACACAAAGCCAACGGGATCTTAGGGCTGATCAGAAGGTCATACCAGTACCAAGACATGGACACAATGAGACAGCTCTTCGTTGCACTGATACGCCCTCACATGGAATTTGCCAATGTTGCGTGGTCACCCCGTTACCAGAAAGACAAAGACCTCATCGAGGGTTTTCTCAGGAGAGCAACAAAAATGGTCCCCGGGCTGGCAAATAGTACATATGAGGAGTGCCTAGCCAGAATGAAAATACCCAGCATGCAGTACCGTAGGGACAGAGGAGACATGATTGAGGCCTACAAGTTTACCCAAGGATTGTATAAAGTGGAAATCCCCCTGGTCCTAGAAAACAGTGACAGACAGACCCGTGGGCATAACCTGAGGCTCAAGAAGAGCCATGCAACGGACAAATGCGCCAGCATTACTTCTCCTTCTGGGTGGTGAACCCGTGGAACGCCCTACCAGATTCTGTGGTCAGCGCCCCCTCTGTCAACGCTTTCAAAGTTAGGCTGGACAATCACTGGGCAGACTGCATGTACAAAGTGCGGTAAAAGGAAAAAGAAACAAGAAAAAGTGTACTGGACGTTTATGATAAGAAGACTTCGAGTACTAAGACCCGACTAAAGGCTGAGAAGCCTTTAAATATAGGTCTGCAACGATATCATACCATATCATATCATAACTAAATCAGCTGAAAAGATACGTGGTAATGGCAGACGCTTTCTCAGTGTGGCTTCTTTGTTTCAGATGAAGGTTGTGGAAGACCTCGTGCAGCTGGCTAGTTATGCGCACTACTTGGACGAAGCAGCAAATACCTTGAAGGGGAAAAAGAACGCCCAGGTCAGGGACAACACAACACAGCTCTCCAAGAGACTCAAAGTCATCGGGTGCACTTTGAGACCGGCCGTAACGAAGACCACACTAAACCCTTACGTCACTGAGGATGACGTACCTGCTGATCTGCGTCACAAGAAACGCATGAAATATGGACGCGTGTCCACTTTCGTCATTTGGGAAAAGCTGGAGACTTTTCTGGGGGACTTGCCCGGCACATTCAGAAGAAATAGCTTCAAACTGTGCGAGAACTGAACGACGGAAGCTCGTACCGCATTCTGTATTTGTAATGACACGTCTGTGGTGCCGTTGTCGTCGCACTGCCGTTATCTTTACTTGCAGACATAAATAATGACAGGTCCCCGCTCAACCGGCAGCCGAATGACGTATAGTGCCGATGTCTTTGTCGTCAGTGACTCGTTCTGAAACATTCCATGGAGGCGATCCACTGAGCGACGAAATTTGTTCAAGAGAAGATCAATGTAAAGTAAATTTAGGCGTTCTTTATACTCAGGCAGGAGAGTTCATATTAGTTCAAGCCCAGAGGGAAAATACATTCAGATGAATTGAAGTAAGATAAGATGCACAGATGGTTAAATAGATAAGTAACTAGATCAATTACTTTCCCGCCGAGTGACATGGTGCAAGCTGGGGAGTGCTCATTTTCTTTTGGAAGTACCGACAGAGGTTTTATTATTTTAATCTATAATTATTTCGCTCTGTTTTGTCCTGTTTATGTTAACTCTAATAACAAAAAAGACGCACCGGTCAGTTCTACATTGATTCCTCGTTAATTAGACATACGATTCGTGCAGTTCAACGTTTTGTTCGAGGATAACGGCAATGTTCGAGGTTAACGGCACCACACACGTTTCCCTGCACTGAAAACACTAGACAGTCTGTCAGTTTCCTGTTGTGAGATGTTTTTTGTAGACATCAATCTCCGTCGGTACCATCATCGATGAACTTTGCACTGTATATTTGTACAACAAACACAGTGTGAGCGTATTTGTAGTTGTGGAATATTAATGTTGTGAATGGTTGGTTTGTGTGTGTGTGGGGAGGGGGGGAGGTTATTGTTAAATATTGTTGCCAAGCGTCCATAATTGTGGATGGATTATTCATATGCAAAGAAATTTGAATCAATGTGAAAGTATCAAGAATTGCTTCGTGGTCACGTATTTTTCCACTTTATTGTGTATCATATTTTGATTTATCTACTTGTTTCTTTTGTTCAGTTATTTGGTTTCATTTCATATCCATCAGTCTTTTACGCAAAACTAGGGTAAGGTCCCAAGGCCTGGCCAGCGCGTTAGTTTTGTGCGACAGTTAGGCAACTTTTCTCCCTTTTTTTTCCTTTCTTCCCCCCCCCCCCCCCCCCCTTTAGGCAGATGTGGTGTAGCGTATATGGATCAGTCCGCACACTTGACGCCTCGTTGAAACTGAAACTGGCAGTGATTTTACACCATGCGAAAACATATCAGTGTGTTTACATGTTTGTTGAAAATTTGCATGCTGTAAATTTGCCGCATGATTATACCTGTCTGCCTTTACTGGTAT
The DNA here is from genome assembly GCF_041734735.1 of Babylonia areolata. Classification (NCBI taxonomy): domain Eukaryota; kingdom Metazoa; phylum Mollusca; class Gastropoda; order Neogastropoda; family Buccinidae; genus Babylonia; species Babylonia areolata. The sequence continues at coordinate 23,802,204 of NC_134877.1, read as the reverse complement.
GCCGTGCTATGCACAACTATTGTATATTGGGTTGTGTGTTTTATGCAAATTGTGGAATTTTCATTATTATTAAATGGAACATAATTATGCAGTGTGTTAACCGTGTGTTTGTTGAGGTTTGATTTTTGCTGTTGATTGTGTATATGAGACCTGCCATCACACCTGCTTTTTTTTCTTTTTGTTTGTTGTTGATGTTGTTTACTTCTGTCAGTTTGTTTTTATTGTCTCTTGTTATCCGTTTTTCTGCTAGTTATTTAAAGTTATTATCGTCGTCTCTTTTTCTAACTTCAATATATTTTTTTTCCATGAATCAAAAATCCATGTGAACATAAAACGAACAAACAAACAAACATTGATGGATGAAAATATATTCAGAAAATACCACACACGCATGGACACCGGCCTACGCACGCACGCACACACACACACACACACACACACTGACATAGACTGATGGAGACAGAACGATAAACAGAGTCAGAGAACTCACAGAGCTCAAGCAAAAGAGAGAGAGAGTCACCAGTTGTCTAAGAACAGCACGAACGAAAAACAACAACAAATCAACAACTCCAGGTAGGCCGCAGACAGAAAGAGAGAGAAGGAGAGAAAAGAAGTTTGCGTTGGGCCTTGCCAGGACAGCAATGTTCGCCGCTATTAGTCAAGGGAAAATACATTGGTCCATACTCAGCCAATGATAAGCTTACTTACTTAAAACCTTTCGTTCCCTGCGGAGCATAGGCCATCAACAACGTTTCTCCACCGAACTCGACTTTGGGCTGTCCTTTCTGCATCCTTCCAGCTGGATCCCAGCACAAACACCTCATGATGTACCTCACAAAAATCCGCAATATATATATATATATATGTATGTATGTATATATGTACTACCTCTATTGCTAAAGGTGGTGTGAATTGCAATTTTGCTTTATTGGTGTGGAATTTCATGTGAAATTGTAATGGAGACAATGTTGAAAAGAAAATATAATCTTCTAGACAGCCCGTGCAACCAGGATGATGCTGACGACGACGTCGATGATGACGATTCGATTACCGTATGTGTGTTTTTTCAGAAAGAGATCTGGTGCTGTCCGAAGCCGTCTATAGATATAAACTCGCTATAATTATGACTGGGAAAGCCCCACCAGCAAAGTAATGTTGGTCTGTATTTCTCAGTTCGGAACTTGAACCATAGGCTCAGAAATTTCAGATGATGAAGAAGATGAATGTCCTTTCTGCGGGCACCTTGATTTAATATATATATATATATATATATATATATATATATACACTGACGTATTGATTGATTTATTTATTTCCCTAGAAGCATCATCGTCACTTGTGAATTTAAAATCTGTACATTACTCTAAGTAACATTCTTCTCTTGTGTCCTTCTTTTGCATCGAGGACAAGTGAGCAACAAGCGCAAAGTCAGACACAAGAATTAGTTACATTGTATTTCTGGTTTATTCATTTACTTATTATCTATCTATCTATCTATCTATCTATCAATTTAGCTAGCTAGATAGATAGTTATTATTCATTTATTTATTTTGAAGCCTCATTCTCATTTCGTATCCGTCTTCACTATATCCTTCCCAACACAACTCCACAACAAACCTCCCACTGCCACCCCACCCTCGCCCACTGCACAGCTCCACACACTGACACAGAAGCACCAGCAGTTCACACGGAACTATCAGTTTCAGTTTCAGTAGCTCAAGGAGACGTCAATGCGTTGGGACAAATCCATATACGCTACACCACATCTGCCAAGCAGATGCCTGACCAGCAGCGTAACCCAACGCGCTTAGTCAGGCCTTGAAAAAAAAGGAAAAAAAAGATAAAGATAAATACATTAAAAAAAAAAAAAAAAGAACTCCTACTAATAATAATATGTATAAGGCGCAAAAACTTGATGAAGTCAACTATAGGCGTACAAAAAAAAAAAAAAACAAAAAAATATATATATATATATAAATATAATGATAATAATATAATAAATGAATAAATAAATAAAAAAAACTCGGGATCAATATCAAGTCTATAACAATATCAAGTCTCCATATGGCTAACTGCCATATATGTGTTTCAATCACTCCTTCTCAGTGTGATCGACTACTGACTTGGGCAAACAACACTGTCTCAAAGCAGCCTCCTAAAATTAGAAAGAGTTCAAAATGAAGCTATGAGGCTGGTCCTTGGAACAACAAAAGACACGCCTACGGAAACCATGCGATACCTGCTTGACCTTCCTTCAGTGCAGGCCAGAAACAAATTAGGACAGGTTAGTTCAGAGCATTAGAAAACCATCAAAACACACCGCATGATGCAGTCAAAGAACCAAAAGGCAGCAGTCTATAGGACGAGGAAGATATGGATGGGGCAAGCAGAAGACACAACCCAGCTAGTATGCCAACTACAAGGCCTGAAAGAAACAAAAGAATGGGAGAAAAACCCCGAAAACCTCAATCATCCATTCAACACAGCCATTTTACCCACTCTAGAAAGACATTGTCGGGAATGGCCAGAGGGCAAAACTGATGCAGAAGTAAAGCTACTCTCAGAAGAAAACAGTAAAGAAGAGGACATCATCATATACACAGATGGCTCAGTTACCAAAGACCAATCCGGTTGAGGATTCACTGCGAAACAAAACGGAAAAATTAGGGCTGCCTACAAAGTCACAAGCTCAAGCCTGACGATGGAAGTTGAAGCTGTGACACATACTCTCCAATGGCTATCATCTATCCATATGCCTGGAAACCAACATGCCATGATTCTAACTGAATCAATGAACCTCATACAGAAAATTGAAAGTGGAATGGAAAGCCCAGAGTGGCATGAGGCAATGCGCAACTTTCAGATTAAAAAACTTACATGGTCATACTGCCCGGGACATGCAGGTGTTAAGGGAAATGAGCGAGCTGACAGACTTGCTGGTAACGCAATAACAACGAGCGGCCTACATCTAGGAAAATCGGAAATCCTCAGAAAAGTCAAAGAATACCAAAAAAGAACAGGTACAAGGCCATCACACCATCGATCGCCTCAAAGAAATAAAGGTAGAGAGAGGGAGCGGCCGTAAGTCTAGCATGAAAGGTAGAGCACGATGCTTTGCAAAGCAAATGAATATCGGCATCATTTCCAAGCCAACACTGCGCAAATTTCTTCAAAACGGAACAGTCTCCGTGGGCTTTTCCAAATACAATAGACTGAGCAACACGCTAGACGCCACGTTCCTGGCATCAGAGATCTTTTCCCACCCGTACTTGCGGCCAGTTAGTGGCAGCCTGTGTGTGTGTGTGTGTGTGTGTGTGTGTGTGTGCTTGGGCGCGCACGCGCGTGCGTGTGTGTCTGTGTGTTTGTGTGCGTGTCGAGGGTGCGTGCGCGAGTGTGTAAGTGTACACATGTATCACTGAGGAGAGCTCTGTGCACGTGCGTGTATGTGTGTGTGTGTGTGTGTGTGTGTGTGTGTGTGTGTGTGTAGAGGATGAAGTGTGTGTGTGTGTGTGTATGTCTGTATAGTGGGAGCAACGGAATATTGGAACGTGCGGGTGTGCATACATATATTTGTATATGGGGGAGGGGAGGTGGGTGGGGGGTATGGGCGTATGTGTGCGTGATTGTATAAGTGTGTGTGTGTGTGTGTGCCGTGGAAGCTGCGACACGTAGCCTTGGAATGAGTGTGTCACAGTGGAGGAGGGGGGCGCAGGGTAATTTGGGAGATGGTGTGTGTGTGTGTGTGACTTTGTGTGTGTGTGTGTGTGTGTGTGTGTGTGTGTGTGTGTGTGTGTGTGTGTGTGTGTGTGTGTGTGTTTGTGAGGGCTCGTGCACGTTTTTGTGTATTTGTTTGTGCTTTCATTGCTGTGAAACTGTATGTTTGTTCCATATCTGTTATGCATGTGTGCAGGTGTGTCTGCGCATGTTTTACATTTATTTGTTTACTTATCATCATTATTGTCTTAATATTTATTTTCATTATTATTATTATTATCTCTTTTTTTCCCAGTCCTGACTAAGCGCGTTGGGTTACGCTGTTGGTCAGGCATCTGCTTGTAGCGTATATGGATTTGCCCCAACGCAGTGACGCCTCCTTGAGCTACTGATACTGATACTAATAATTACTCCATTACCACCGATTCTTTTGCCTACTCCCCCTCCCCCGCCCCTCCCCTCTCTCAATCTATCATATAATCCTTCTCTTCCCCCCTCTCACTCTCTCTCCTCTCTCTCTACGTCTGTCTGTCTGTCTCTCTCTCAATATATCTACATGTCTATCTTATAATCCTTCTCTCTTTCTCTCTCTCCCGTCTTGTAGCAGACTTGGTACAGCGAATCTCTCTCTCTCTCTCTCTCTCTCTCTCTCTCTCTCTCTCTCTCTCTCTCAATATATCTACATGTCTATCTTATAATCCTTCTCTCTTTCTCTCTCTCCCGTCTTGTAGCAGACTTGGTACAGCGAATAAGACCAAACTCTGAAACCACATCTGACAGATAAAAAGCGTCCTGTCAGTCTGTCCACTTGTCCTCAGCGCGCGCGCGTGCGTGCATGTGTGTATGTGTGCATGCGTGCGTGTGTGTGTGTCTGTGTGTGTGTGTAGGGGGTGGGGGGTGGCGATTATGCTTCGGCCTGTAGGTATTTTTCCAAAGGAGAGGGAGTGTAGGATATGGGTGTGTGTGTGTGGGGGGGGGGGGGGGGGGGAGGATGTGAAGAAGTGTTAGGGCTTTTGATTAGTATGAATGAATGAAAGTTGTTCTTCTGTGATGCCTCTTATTTTTTGTGAACTACGGAAGTGCTGCTTTGTGGTTTAATATTTCGTCTTAGTCTGGTGATATTTGATTTTTAAATGAACTATGATCTTTGTAGTTGCATATTTTGTAAGAGAGACACACAGAGAGAGTGTGTGTATGCGTGCGTGTGTGTGTACGTGGTGTGTGTGTGTGTGTGTGTGTGTGTGTGTGTGTGTGTGTGTGTGTGTGTGTGTGTGTGTGAGTGGTATGGGAAGATGCGCAATGCGGCTTGGCTGACTGAAATGGAGAGGCACGTGAATTTCAGTAATCTGTATATTTGTATATAGCTATTTCCATTTGGTGCCATTTATCTTTTTATTTTCCATTAATTTTATTTGTTTTTTGTTTTCTTCTTATGTTGGACATGTGCTGCTGCCAAAAAGAAAATCTCAGTACCAAAGTATAGATAACAAAGTTTGTGTATTGTATTGTATTGTATTGTATTGTATATATGTGTGTGTTTTGCTCATTATGTATGTTAAGTGTGCATGAGTGTGCGCATACAATTATCGTACCACATAACTCTCCCAGCGTCAGTGGCAATGATGTTAGCCACTTCTGCACAATGTCTTTCCTTAGAATGAACAGAACAACCTTTTTTTTTTCTTTGCTTTTTTCTGTTCAGTGCAGTTGCATCAAAGTTTATACTCTTCCTTGATTGCACTTAACTCTTTCACCACCACGTTTCTGAGTAAAAAAAACAAAAAAACAAAAAACACAAACACACACCCCAGCCCCAAATATAATAATTAGTAGATTCAACGCTCCCAGTCACACATTTCGTTCCCAGTCACACATTCTGGCTCATGTCAAACTACACAATGGACTTGTTCACTTCAAACTCAGTCAAGGAGGGTTGGTGCGCGAGGGAGTGGGGGCCTGGGGGGGGGGGGGGCAGGTTGGTCGATTTCCTGTTGCGCAGGAGATTTAGTCGCAGCTGTCAAGATGACTAATTGATGTTGACTAAAGTCACTATGGTGGTAACAGAACAACCATTTATTGTTCCACAACCTAGGGAATATCCTGTTCTTCGTCAGCATATTTTGAACCCAGTGTTAGCATGAGCAGTGTAACTGAATTGCAAAGGACAATCGGTCGTTATGTTCACACTTGACACAACGCAGTGATTGTGTTAATAAGTGGTGTATCCTTCAGCCGCAAGAGTCCAATGTTTTGAGTGGTGCAACCCAGAGAACTGTCTCCACGAGAGTAAAAAAAAAATGCCCCTGCTGGTTAAGAATAAAACATTCAAGATTCTGCATGATAATTCCCTCTTTTGGGAACGGAAGTTGCAACATGAACAACATGAAATGAAGTTATTCAATAAATAAACGAACATATGAATCGATATAGTGTGTCAATATGACACACGAAACAATTTTCGCCTGTTGTCATGCTCATTTCCATTATTATATCTGTAATGATGTGCTGTTTGGGGGTGATATGTGCACGGATGAGTTCCTCTCTATCTCTCTCTCACTGTGTGTGTGAGAGTGTTTGTGTGGGGGTGGGGGGAGGGTGTAGATGGGTGGTTGGGTGGGCTGACAGGCAACCTGGCGTTTGTCCTGGGTCATGTTATTTGTTAATTGTTTACTGTTGGTAATAGTCCAGCCTACCGCACATGCCCGGGTCATATCAGTCGGGACTGTCAAACCATACAAATGCTCAACCGCGTCAACACAAAACTCACACACACACACACACACACACACACACACACACACACACACACACACTAAACCAACTATAAGATAAACCTACAAAACACACTTCAAGACACATTATCCTAACCATTTAGCTCCTTACGGCAAATAAGATTCGGCCGTGCTGAAGACGCCAACCATTCCGTTTAATTAATTTATCATCCCCAGATTTGCACAAAAAAAAAAACATCGTTAAAAAAAAGGGCGGGGGACACTTCAAAGCCAAACAAAACAAAAAAAAAATACATAAAAAGGCCACATAGGCAAATAACACTGCATAATGGAGAGCTAGTGCCCATCCCAGTGTTTTCAATTTCACTACCTCCTTGGGTCATGAGAATACTGCGGCTGATGGGCATGCAGTGTGATTTTAATGTTTTGTAAAAGGTGACTCAGTCCTGAAGTGGCGACCACCCTGGAGGCGCGGGTTCGAACCTGCTGAGGACCAGGAAAACAGAAAAAAGAAAAAGCGGCGATACAAGGGCATCCAGGAGTCATGACCTGAGTGCGGCCCGGCCCCCTTAGAGTGTAAGGAGTTCAGGGCCGAAACACTTGACCGTGCCGAGGGGGGCTTCTTCTCTGAAGACCTTGTACTGTCCAGCTCTCCCTAGAGTTAGTTTCTTATCACATGGGATCATGATCCCATGGAAATGCATTGTGTACAGACATCATGGGTTGTTATTTTTGTTTTGATTTTTTTTCACAAGTCACGTTATAATCATGTGCACGGATGCATGCTAACCAGTCATACTGCATGTTCCTGTCATCGTGGAATTGCGAAGACTGCCGTGTTTAAATTGCTTTTACAGAGAGGACTGACTGGGCCGGCCCGCCTGTTCCTAGCTTTACCGATACATAGTAGATATGAATTCACTGCACCCATTGCCATGGAGGGCTACAGAAAATTCAACCTTTATATATATATATATAAAAATCTTATTTATTTAGACTAATGTGTGAGACATGGTTTTGTGTGTGTGTGTGTGTGTGTGTGTGTGTGTGTGTGTGTGTGCGTGCGTGCTTGCCGTGCGTGCGTGCGTGCGTGCGTGTGTATCCATTGTAAACTTTCCTTTCTGCATTTTCTCAGCATCCGCAAGTGGTTGAGAAACCAAACCAGGCAGTGGTATAGATGATCCATTCTCGCCGTTACCATTCTGATGACAGCCTACTCGCCCTCGATGAAATCACATTAAGCGTTTCAACAGTGATTCTGCTGGTGAAAAATCAACATGGCCCCAGAAACGATGTTGCTATAAACTAAGCACATTGCTTTCAACACTGGGAAGCATTTATATATATATATATATATATATATATATATATATATATATATATATATATATGAAGGCATGTTTTCTTGCACCTGTATTACTTAACATTGTAAGTGAGACAGATCGTATGAGATTGGATCAGATTGGTCCCAGCTGTCTATTCAATACCGATCATATAAAATCCAGTGGGAGTTGATTCTGCAAAGGACGTCACTTGTGACGAAATATCGCAACATCCTGCCCTGTCCTTTTTGTTTTGTATTTTTTCTGTGAAGTCAATTAAGTTGTCAGAACGGTTACAGGAAAGAAATTTGGGATACCTGCCAGTTGTGAGACCCCCCTCCTTACTCCCGTCCCCTCAATACCCCGTCCCCCATAAAGAGAATACAGCTGAATCTGATAGAAAGAGAAGTATGGAACCCCTGAAAACGGAGTATGGCTGCATACACTGATGGCAGAGTAAAAAAAAAAAGCCGATCATAAACCTAAAAGCCCCCTGTGAACGTAGGACTTGCAGCTCCACGAACGAAGGAGAAGAAGAAGAAAGAGAAATATATCGATTGTTTTTGTCTGCGAGGGACAATAACCCTTTTATTGCCATGGGTTCTTTTACGTGCGCTAAGCACATGCTGCACACCGGATATCGGTTTATTGTCTCATCCGAATGACTAGCGTCCTGACCACAACTGAAGAAAAAGATTAATACTGTCGAATGTGGGGATTCAACCAAAAGGGCTCAGATTTCTCTCGCTTCTCCACCATGAAATCAATGCTGTGGTCTGTATGATATAGACTCACAAGACGATAACATTTTGATGGAGGATAAAGATGTAGCCATTGATTTTCCTCGGGAACATCCCCAGTGAACATGGAGCTTTTTTTTTTCTTTTCTTTTTTTTCAAACTGACGTCACAGCCTGCAGACGTCATGCTGTCAGGCGTTATGTCGGAAGAGCATACATAACGTAATGAAACAGATCTAATCTCAAGAGATCGCCACATTCGATAGGCACCAACTGCGGAACGTTCTAAATTTCACCCATCACTCGGTTGTGTGCACCAAAAACAGGTGTTTCTTTTTTCCTGCCCCATCATCTGCACTGTTTCAGTGGTATTGCTCCAACTGCCGCGCTTATTCCGAGTCCCCCATACACCACCCCTTCTCGAGTTCGTCTGTCGCAGTCCCAGTTTTGGACAGCAGTCTTCTATTATCTCCTTCTTCGTCGTTCATGGGCTGCAACTCACACATTCACTCGTATGTACACGGGTGGGCTTTTACGTGTATGACCGTTTTTACCCCGCCATGTAGGCAGCCATACTCAGTTTTCTGGGGTATGCATGCTGGGCATGTTCTTGTTTCCTCAACCCACCGAACACTGACATGGATGACAGGATCTTTAACGTGCAGTATTTGATCTGCTTGCGTTTACACGTGAAGGGGGTTCAGGTACTAGCAGGTCTGCGCATATGTTGGCCTGGGAGATCGGAAAAATCTCCACCTTTTACCCACCAGGCGCCGTTATCGAGATTCGAACCCGGGACCCTCAGATTTAAAGTCAGGTCCAAAGATTAACCATTTGGCTATTGCGCCCGTCTTCAATTATCTAATTATCTGCCTGTGTTTTGGATTTAGACCTTATCTACAAGGCTGTAAGGATCCACTGAAATCTCACAGTTTTTGTTCCTTCTTTACATATTTGTATAAACTAAAAATGGATTGTGATTTTATTTTCTACACACATCAGTTTTTCTTTTTCCATGGTATTGTCGTTAAAAACATTGGGGAAATGAAAACAAAAAACAAAAAATATCTGGCACAAACGGTTGTCGTGCTCATCTGTCATGGCCATCAGAGTCACGACACAATTGTCACACACACACACACACACACACACACACACACACAATGAGAGAAGAAGAAAAAAGAAAAGAAAAAAAAACGATCCGGGGGGGGGACTAATTTGATGGGAGTCTCCAATTTTTTCCAGCGTGGTCATGTGCGAAACTTGGAGAGATTGACAAGTGGACGAAATGGAAACACACCCACCCCTCACGCATCCACCCACCCACCAAACATTAACACCACCACCACCACCACCTCCTACTACTACCCCACCCCCCACCCTCTCTCCTGTCGACCAGGTCTACGTCATCCCTTCACTTCAAGTCCTAGGCGACAAGTCTAGTGACAGCGCAGCTTTCCCAGAAGAGCGGGGGGCAGATGGTGGAGCAGTTGTATAACTGGTTGTGTGTGCACATCGTGGTGTGAGGGTGGGTCCAGGCACAACAGGTCAGAATGTGGGCAACCGTCAGTCTGCTTCTGTGTGTCGCCTGCCTGTGGCAAGGTAAAATAGATTTCTTCTTCTTCTTCTTTCTTCCTCCTTCTTCTTTTAATAATAATAGTAATAATAATAGGATAAAAAGGCGACGAAGCCGAAGGACAAGAGACAATGACAGAAAACACGAGGAGAAAACCCACAGACATACAGAAACATACAACAGCAAACAGTTAGCTTTGAATCATTAACAGACAAGAATGGACGTAACCAAATACAAGGTACATTACAGACACAACAAAATAAGGATGGTCTCAGTATAGACAAGTCATCCCAGTTGACGAAAATGTCTTATTTCCCTTTTTAAAAAAAGAAGAAAAGAAGAAGTAATAATAATGATAATAATAATATAATAATAGTGATGATGGTGATAATATAATAATAATAATAATAATAATAATAACAACAATAATGTATGTTTATGTAGCGCCCTTTCTCTCTAATAGCTCGGGGCGCTTTACATGAAAGAAACAACTATATAATAATAATGATGATGATGATGATAATAATAATGTACATTTATGTAGCACCCTTTCTCTCTGAGAGCTCAGGGCGCTTTACATGAAAGAAACAACTATGAATTACATAGATCATTCATGACCATTCTTTCTCAAAACCCCTCCCTCCCCCTCCACTCTCTCTCTCCCACTCTTCATGCATCCAAAGTGAGCTGTCATGGATGGCCCGGAGAGGGCGCGCGCGCGCACACACACACACACACACTCTCTCTCTCTCTCTCTCGAAGAGCGAACTAATGAACTATTTTTTTCCACCCAGCCCTGTGGTAAAAAAAAAAAAGAAAGAAAGCAAAACACAACAAAAAAATAAGAGAGAAAATTGAATAGATGAAGGGGGCGAGGGGTGTAGGGGGGGGGGGGGGGAAGGGGGGGAGGGGCTGGGGGGAGTGAAGAGAGTAAAGAAGAGAACAGATGAAACGAGATAGAGAGCGGAGAAGAGAGAGAGAGAGAAGACATAGTTAACTGAACTGGGCCTTTTGCCCATGTCAAAGGGAACAGGGGGTTGGTACGAAAATCGAACGTAAGAGGATAGCGTTCATTCACACTGCATGCCAAGGGTTTTGAAATACACTTATTCGTCCATGTAGCACGACCTTAACTAAATTGCCTTGTTTATATTATTGAAAATAATAATAATAATAATAATAATAATAATAGCGATTTCCATTGAGCGTTTCACTTTTGACAACAGTAACACTAATCTGAACACAGATGACTGTTTGTAAAATGTTGCAAGAATAAACTGTACTCTAACATGTTGATATCGAGAGAGAGAGAGAGAGAGAGAGAGAGAGAGAGAGAGAGAGAGAGAGTCAAAAGCTACATTACAAAAGTTAAATCACAACACATATCAAAGAAAATAGCAAGAACAATAACAATACAGACATGTATTATGAAAGAAAATGCGGGTAATATGGGAGATGGAGAATGACATATTTTATATCAAGAACATCAGAAGCTAAAACAATCAGCAACAACACCAAGAATGAATTACAGTTGGTTTTATTTAATAAGTTCTTCATGAGATATTCACGGCTAATTTTCTTAAATGCATTATATTCTTTTAAAAGAATTGTATTAGTAGATAACATTGCAGTCCATAAGCAACCCCCTACATAAATAAAACTAGACTTGAAAAGATCGACTTTTGAGAGTGGCACCATAATCTTGGGTGCATGACAGATTGGGCTGTTTACAAATTTTCTTCTGAAAGAAGGCGGAGCAGTACCAGATATAATTTCAAACACAAGAGCCTTGTTGTATATAAGTTGAAACTCTGGCGCTTTTGTCTAGTAGTAATGATTATTATCATTATTTCATTTATTTGTTTATTCATTCATTCATTTATTTGTTTATTCATTTTTGACACATAGAGAAAGGCAGACAGACAGACACACATACAGAGACAGAGATTGTAGCCAACCAGCCGCCGTGGCGAAAGTGGTTAGCGTCGCGGACTGACGGCTAGGAGGACGCGGGTTCGAATCCCAGCGGAGGTGGGTTTTTCGGCCCGTGGCCGGCTCCTACCCAGAGTTGAGTGTGCTGTGGGCTTAAATGGAGAGACTGGGACCACACAGTCGAGTGTCATCCACTTCAAGGATGCGTCTTTGGGTGTGTTGCTCTAATTACCTGACCAACACTGCAAGTGTCTGTATCTCTCGGGCCTGGTTAACGCCGGGATATCATTATGACAGGAAGTACAGAGTACAGTCTCGTCACGCAGTCTCAAACCAAAATGGACCTCCATAGAAACATCGTCATCATCATCATCATCTTCCTCCTCCTTCATCACCAATATAAACAAAACAGTCTCAAAGTCTATGGCCTTTCATGCCCTGCTCTCATGGTGACCTCAGTTTCGATGCCCCTCCATTCCCGTGCTTGGGATGAGTCCTGTCAATGTCTTCAGTGTCGGCAGATTCATGGGGGGCTGTTGTTTGAAGGACGTGGTAGCAGTCTCCACTCTGGGAGGGACGCTCACTCAGTCTCGCTCCGCGACTACGCCATTATTGTCGTTAGTATTGGGCTTAGTAGGTGGTGTCCTAAGTACGTTAAACTGAATCAGAACAGGCACCACTGAACACCACCGTAGTGACTCAGCAGCAGTGCAGGGTCTCCTCTGGTGTGTCACTGGCCTCCTGGCGACCTAACATCGATGATTCCCTGCGGACTGCCGACGTTGGAAGTGTGACAGACGAACCCGGGTGTGGTCTTGTGTGGACGAATCTAAATGAGCGGCGTGGGAGTAATGCCACTGAAACGGTGCAGATGATGGCGCAGCAAAAAAAAAAAAAAAAAAAAAAAAAGGAAAAAAAAGGAGAGATTGTAGCCACAAGTGCATGTCAACAGAAGCGGTATGAACTGACGTGGGGCTTGCTTTATGCGGACGCTTGGGGAATTATTTCTCCGTGCCCCCTTTTCATGGTGGACAGCACCAAGCTGGGTGCTACCCCGTACACTCTTTTTCAGTCCCCGAAGGAAGTCAGTGTTTTATCTTTGCTTCCATGAGGAAGGTGGCAGAATGGTTAAGACGCTCAGCTGCCAATACAGAGTCCGTGAGGGTGTGGGTTCGAATCCCGCTCTCTCTCTTTCTCCCAAGTTTGACTGGAAAATCAAACTGAGCGTCTAGTCTTTCGGTTGAGACAATAAACCGAGGTCCCGTGTGCAGCACGCACTTTGCGCACTGAAAAAGAACCTATGGCGTTGTCCTGTGGCAAAATTATGTAAAAAGAAATCCACTGACTCTGATAGGTACACAAATACATTATCATGCACTCAAGGCCTGACAAGTGTGTTGGGTTGTGCTGCTGTCAGACATCTGCCTAGCAGATGTGGTGTAGCGTATATGGATTGTTCGAATGAACGCAGTGATGCCTCCTCGGGAAACTGAAAATGAAACTTGTTTCCATGTCAGTTACCTGGTCTGACACATTCCTGAATGAGATTATCTTTAACGCTGTTTCAGTACATTGAACTTGATTTGAATTCTACATGGATTGATCTCATTCATCATCATTTTGCCCATCGCTCCTGGTGGAGCATAGGCCATCGACGACCCCTCGCCATCGCACTCTGTTCTGGGCTGTTCTGGACATTCCAGTCCAGTTGGTCACTTGCTGCTTCAGCTCTGTCTCGGTATCTCGCCTCCAGCTGTTGCGAGGCCGGCCTCTCTTCCTCTTTCCCTGCGGGTTCCAGGTCAGGGCTTGGCGTGTGATGCTGGACGCTGGCTTCCTGAGGGTGTGTCCGATCCAGCCCCACTTCCTCCGCAGTATCTGCTTGGCCACTGGTTCCTGTCCCGCTCGCTCCCACAGATCTTCGTTTCGGATCTTCTCCTGCCATCGGATCTTGTAGATGCGCCTCAGACAGGTGTTGAAGAATGTCTGAATCTTCTGCTGCATTGTCTCTGTTGTCCGCCATGTCTCGCATCCGTGGAGCAGAATTGACTTCACATTGGAGTTGAAGATGCGGAGTTTGGTTTTCATACTGATTGCTCCAGATGCCCAGATGTTCTTGAGCATGATGAAAGCTGTTCTTGCCTTGCCGATTCTGGCTGTGACGTCTCGGTCCGTGCCTCCCTGTCGGTCAACCACGCTTCCCAAGTAGACGAAAGACTCCACCTCCCTGATGGGCTCTCCACCGACTGTGACTGGAGTGTTGGCAGTGGTGTTGATCTTCATCAGCTCAGTCTTCTTCTTGTTGATCTTGAGCCCTGTCCTGGCTGACGTGGTCTCCAGGCGAGTGGTCTTGTCCTGCATCTGGCTGTGGTTGTGTGACAGGAGCGCCAGGTTGTCAGCGAAGTCGAGATCGTCCAGCTGTGTCCAGAGTGTCCACTGTATACCGTTGTTCCTGCCTGTTGTAGTGGTCTTCATGATCCAGTCGATGACCAGGAGGAAGAGGAACGGTGACAGCAGGCACCCTTGAAGAACTCCAGTCTTCACCTCGAAACTTTCGGACAGCTGGCCTACGTGGGCAATCCTGCAACTCATGTCCTGGTAGGTGCACCGGATGAGGGAGATGATCTTCTCTGGGACTCTGTAGTGCCTCAGCAGCTTCCACAGCATCTCTCTGTCCACACTGTTGAAGGCCTTCTCATAATCTATGAAGTTGATGTAGAGGGGGGAGTTCCACTCCAGCGACTGCTCCACGATGATGCGCAGGTTGGCGATCTGTTCCTGCATCTGGCTGTGGTTGTGTGACAGGAGCGCCAGGTTGTCAGCGAAGTCGAGATCGTCCAGCTGTGTCCAGAGTGTCCACTTTATACCGTTGTTCCTGCCTGTTGTAGTGGTCTTCATGATCCAGTCGATGACCAGGAGGAAGAGGAACGGTGACAGCAGGCACCCTTGACGAACTCCGGTCTTCACCTCGAAACTTTCGGACAGCTGGCCTGCGTGGGCAATCCTGCAACTCATGTCCTGGTAGGTGCACCGGATGAGGGAGATGAACTTCTCTGGGACTCCGTAGTGCCTCAGCAGCTTCCACAGCGTCTCTCTGTCCACACTGTTGAAGGCCTTCTCATAATCTATGAAGCTGATGTAGAGGGGGGAGTTCCACTCCAGCGACTGCTCCACGATGATGCGCAGGTTGGCGATCTGGTCGGCACAGGATTTGTTCCTCCGGAAGCCTGCCTGCTGGTCTCGGAGCTTGGGGTCGACGGCCTCTTTCATCCTTTCCAGTAGAACCCTGTTGAGAACCTTCCCTGGCGTTGACAGGAGCATGATCCCTCGGTAGTTGCTGCAGTCCCTGAGGTCTTTCTTCGGCAGCTTGATGATGATTCCTTCTTTCCACTGGGCCGGTACCTCCTCCTTCTCCCAGATCTTGCTGAAGAGGCTGTATAGCATGTTGACAGCTATTTCCGTGTCTGCTTTGATGGCTTCTGCTGGTATCTCGTCCGGCCCTGCAGCCTTCCCATTTCTCAGAGTCATGATGGCCTTCTTTATCTCTACCTTTGAGGGTTTGTCACAGCTGATGGGCAGTTCTGTCTCTGCAGGTGGAATGTCTGGTGGTGCATCAGGGGCGGGGCAGTTCAGCAGCTCCCTGAAGTGTTCTGCCCATCGTTTCAGCTGTTCCTCAGTTGTCAATGGGTTCCCGTTCTTATCCTTCACTGGCTTGTCGGTCTGCTGGAACTTGCCCGTCAGCTTCTTGGTCACCAGGTACAGGTCCTTCAGGTTCCCCTGTCTGGCTGCTGCCTCTGCTTGACTGGCCAGGTCGTCGATGTAGTCCCTCTTGTCCTTCTTGATGCTCCTCTTTACATCTCTGTCCACTGCTGTGTACTCTTCCTGTGCCTTTGCCTTAGTTGCTATTGTTCTGCTCGTGTTCAGCAAAGTTTTCTTCTCTTTCCTTGTTTCCAGCTTGTGGATGGTGTTGGCAGAGATCCATTCCTTGTGCTGAGTTTTCTTTTTGCCAAGGACCTCTTCACATGTGTCGTGCCAGAGCTTCTTGCTATGTTCCCATTGTGTCTCGATGTCTATCTCACCGTCTTCTATCAGCTCTTGTAGTAGCTGGAACCTGTTGGAAAGGCTGGTCTGGAATGCTGCTTGTGTGTCCTTGCTTCTGAGCAGTCCAACATTGTACCTTGTCTGTGTGTTGTTAGCGTTGGTGAATCTCTTGAAGCGAAGTCTCACTGTCGTCGTAAGAAGGTGGTGGTCTGATGACACATCAGCTCCTCTCATCACTCGTGATCTCCTGAACTTGCGGCTAATGCAGATGTGGTCGATCTGGTTCTCCGTGACGTGGTTCGGGGATCTCCATGTGGCCTTGTGGATGCGCTTGTGTGGGAAGATACTTCCTCCTATCACCAGCTGGTTCAGGGCGCACAGGTCTGCAAAGCGCTCACCATTCTCATTCATCTGTCCCAGTCCGTGTGTCCCCATGGTGTCCTCGTAGCCGGTGTTGTCCCTTCCGATCTTGGCGTTGAAATCTCCGATCAGTAGGGTTATGTCTTTGGCTCCTCTTCTGTCTGTAACTGTCTGTAGTTGTTGGTAGAAGTCATCTTTCTTCTCTTCTTCCGCATCATTGGTGGGAGCATAGCACTGGATGATGTTCAGCCTGATGTCATTCTTCTTGGTGGTAAACGTGGCTGTGATGATGCGGGAGTTGACAGGTTCCCAGCCGATGAGTGCCCCCTGTGCCTCCGGTGCCAGCATCAGGGCCACACCCTCAGTGTGGGGGGCTCCATCCTCTGTGTGTCCTGAATACAGCAGTTGCTCTCCAGATGAAAGTCTCATCTGTCCTGACTGTAGCCACCTTGTCTCACTCAATCCTAGCACTCCAATCTTGTAGTTTTTCATCTCTCTCGCTACTTGGATGGTTCTTCCTGCTTCATACATCGTCCTGATGTTCCATGTGGCTACTCGCATTGTTGTCCTGGGTGTCAGAAGGGGAGTCAGCCTTGCAGCTTCCTTTCGGCTTTCCCTGCACCGCGTCATAAGTCTCCGGGATGGAGACCCTTCCTTGCCCAGGTGAATGTTTTGGTTCTTTGTCGTCGATGCTTCTGTAACAGGTCTTTTTTACAGGCAGGGTAGTTAACCCTACGCAAACCCCTTTATCCTCCGGGCGAGGTGGTCCTGCTTTAATCGCTTCTTACGACATGCATGGCAGGGCAGTGGGTCTATTCTATCAGTGCCCAACCCACAGGGCAAATGGATTGATCTAGACGTGAGTAAACTGGTTCATTTAAAGTTGTTTTACCCCCCGAACTTAAACGGAGTATAGCTGCCTACATGGCGGGGTAAAAACGGTCATGCACGTACAAGCCCACTCGTGTACATACAAGTGAACGTGGGAGTTGCAGCCCACGAACGAAGAAGAAGAAGAAGAAAGTTGTTTTAATCCACCTTTTAACATTATTTTGTGATTTCTTCGAATAATTTTAAGAACTGACAGGTGTTCAGCCCTGAAATGGCCCCTTTGTATCGGCTGAGCTGTAAACATTATTTCTTCTTTTTTTTTCTTCTTCGTTCGTGGGCTGCAACTCCCACGTTCACTCGTATGTACAATGGTGGGCTTTTACGTGGATTACCGTTTTTACCCCGCCATATAGGCAGCCATACTCCTTTTTCGGCGGTATGCATGCTGGGTATGTTCTTGTTTCCATTACCCACCAAACGCTGACATGGATTACAGGATCTTTAACGTGCATATTTGATCTTCTCCTTGCCGTATACGCCCGAAGAGGGTTCAGGCACTAGCAGGTCTGCACATATGTTAACCTGGGAGATCGGGAAAAATTCTCCACCCTTTACCCACTAGGCGCCGTTACCGTGATTCGAACCTGGGACCCTCATATTGAAAGTCCAACGCGTAAACCACTCGGCTGTTGCGCCCATCACTGATGGCTTGAAATTGAGTGTCTTTGTTTCTTCAAAGTGCAACAATGCTAGTTTGTTCTTTGGCATTCCTCTGTCTTTCTTCACTCTGTTTATTTTTCTTTTCTTTTCTTTTTTCTTTTATTTTTTTATTTTTTTTATTTTTTGACGGGCGCAACAGCCGAGTGGTTAAACTTTGGACTTTCAATCTGAGGATTCCGGGTTCTAATCCCGGTCACGACGCCTGGTGGGTAAAGAATAAGGATTTTTCCGGTCTCCCAAGACAACGGATGTGCAGACCTGCTAGTGCCTGAACACCCTTCAGTCGTGTGTATACACATGCGGAAGATCAAATAAGCACATTCAATATCTATGCCAGCATTTGGTGGGTTGTGGCATGCACCCCCCCCCACCCCCCCCCTCTCTCTGAAAACGGAATACCTGCATTGCCCCGAAAACGGTGTATAATTGCTTACATTGCTACAAGTTAAAGCCTAGTCGTGGACACCAGTCGCAGTCCACGAACGAAGAAGAAGGTTAATATCCTCTTGGACTGAAATTTGGTGAAAATCTTGTTTTGTTCAGAGTGATCATTGAATAAACAGATAGATAAATAAATGCGCACGTGGAAACACCTGAAATTTGGCGACGTCGTTGAGCAGAAGTATCGTGCAATATTTTTAAGATTTCAGCGTTTTGATTTTCTCGTGGTCCCTGCTAGAGTATGGCGGATTTCAAAAAGAACATAATCAAACATGAAACAGATTAATACCACAACGTTTGCATCAAAGGTGAAACATGTGTTAACATCTCCTTATCTCAATGAAAGTGCCCTTCGTAATATTGCAAGTTAATTAAGTTGTCATTTGTCCGCAGAAAGAAAATTACCTACAAGAAGACAGACAATATTTTACGAATATCAGAAAATTGGGGTACTTCAGGGTAAAATCTAATTCATCATCAACAGTATTCAAGTAACATTTCCTACAAATACGGTATTCTGTTGGAATTCCATTTACCCGTCCTCTGTCAGTTGGTAAACAGTGGTTATTATATTCAAGTGGATACATTTCATAACAGAAAAGAAATGCAAGATCGAGATGTATAATCCCCACTCATACTATATAAAATGATTTACTGTCTGCATGTTCATACACGTATGTTTTACAACATCAGTGTCAACGAATTACGTGTCAGTATGTGTCCGTCACGGTGGGTCTGTTTTTAATACCTTTTTTTTTTTTTTTTTTTTTTTTTTTTTTTTTTTACTAAATCATTTCATGTATGTGCATTTTTTTCAAGTGTGATATTTCTGCTCCAATTCGCCATAGAAAATGGTAAACGTTAAGCTTTATTCTGTTGATTCTACATTCATAGGAAAACAACAACAACAAACTTAACATACAAAATGATTGGTAAAACTGGTCAAACACATCCTCCATTTCTGTGTATTCTTCATTTCCACTTTTTTTCTCAAGGCCTGACTAAGCGCGTTGGGTTATGCTGCTGGTCAGGCATCTGCTTGGCAGATGTGGTGTAGCGTATATGGATTTGTCCGAACGCAGTGACGCCTCCTTGAGCTACTGATACTGATACTGATCCACATAATACCAGTTCTATTTTCGGTTTTCACATCTCTCTGAAGATTCTCTCCAGATCCCCTTAGTAATGTGTGCAAAACTGTACATGTATGATATCAAAATTATGGAGTTAGGAGGCTCTGCGGCAGAATCGGTGAGTTGTCGAACTTCTGATCCATTGTTTACCAGTGATCAGACCTCATTTCAGAATGGTGTTGTGTCTTTGGGAAAGGCACTTTTCTCCAGTTTTCCTCACACGACTTAGGTTGGGAAAGGCATTTTGCTCCAGTTTTCCTCGCACGACTAAGGCACTTTGCTCCAGTTTTCCTCACTCGAATAAGGTTGGGGAAGGCACTTTGCTCCAGTTTTCATCGCACGACTAAGGTTGGGGAAGGCACTTTGCTCCAGTTTTCATCACTCGACTAAGGTTGGGGAAGGCACTTTGCTCCAGTTTTCCTCGCACGACTAAGGTTGGGGAAGGCACTTTGCTCCAGTTTTCCTCACTTGACTAAGGTTGGGGAAGGCACTTTGCTCCAGTTTTCCTCACTCGACTAAGGTTGGGGAAGGCACTTTGCTCCAGTTTTCCTCACACGACTTTGGTTAGGGAAGGCACTTTGCTCCAGTTTTCCTCACACAACTTTGGTTGGGGAAGGCACTTTACTCCAGTTTTCCTCACACGACTTTGGTTAGGGAAGGCACTTTGCTCCAGTTTTCCTCACACGACTTTGGTTGGGGAAGGCACTTTGCTCCAGTTTTCCTCACACGACTTTGGTTGGGGAAGGCACTTTGCTCCAGTTTTCCTCACTCAACTTAGGTTGGGGAAGACACTTTGCTCCAGTTATCCTCACTCAACTTAGGTTTGGGAAGGTTAAAACGGCGAAAGGCGGGGATTGGACACCGCCTTCGACGGGCGCAATAGCCGAATGGTTAAAGCGTTGGACTTTCAATCTGAGGGTCCCGGGTTCGAATCTCGGTGACGGCGCCTGGTGGGTAAAGGGTGGAGATTTTTCCGATCTCCCAGGTCAACATGTGTGCAGTCCTGCTAGTGCCTGAACCCCCTTCGTGTGTACACGCAAGCAAAAGATCAAATACGCACGTTAAAGATCCTGTAATCCATGTCAGCGTTCGGTGGGTTATGGAAACAAGTACATACCCAGCATGCACACCCCCGAAAGCGGAGTATGGCTGCCTACATGGCGGGGCAAAAACGGTCATACACGTAAAAGCCCACTCGTGTATATACGAGTGAACGTGGGAGTTGCAGCCCACGAACGCAGAAGAAGAAGAAGGACACCGCCTTCCTGCGCCGAGCCCCAGACATGATGGATGTGAATTCACTGCCCCAATGGCCATATAAGGCTTTGGGACCTTTAAACATTTTAACCGTTAACTTATCCAGTGTGCAGTGTTGGTGGTATGGCTATTATCAGTCAATTAAATCTATTTCCTGTGTACCCTTTTTTTTTCTTCTTTTTTTTTAAAACTCAACACGATACTGAAGCCTTTCAACCCCCTCTCCCCCCTAAGGTACTGGCCGTCAAGAAGAGCCCTCCATAGTTCTTTTGCCTCTACCTGACTCCAGGGAAGGCCCATCTTCTTGGTGTTTGTTCAGAGGTCGCCAGGTGCTCCCAGGTCGCCTCCTCTTTCCCTTCCCTTGAGGATTCCATGTCAGAGTCTTTCCAGTGTTGACTGACACTGAGAATAAGTCTTACCCGTCAAAGTGTTAAAAATCTTACCACCAATATGTCAGTGTTTAGCAGTCTGCTAAAGATTAGAAAATTTGCCAGGGTGGTTTTTTGGGGAAGAGAACAGGAAGGCGAGAGTTGACAGAAAAAGAGACAGTAATAGACAAGGACAAGATCACAGTTCCTTCCACTTTCTGACATTCAAAGAAACAACCATCAATACAACAGTGACTGAAGAAGTTCCGCAGTAAAGTTTTTGAGATGTTCTGGTGTTTCTAGGACTTGCACATGGAGACCCCATCACAACACCCCCAGCAGCCGATGATGATTATCCCAGTGTTGTGGATATGGAGAATGATGTCAACATCGTCAAGGACCCCCATAAAGGCTCCATACTGGCGACCTTGGAACGCATGCAGCAGGAACAGGACCAGCTGAGGCAGGACATGCAGCTGTCTCAAGCCCGGTTCAAAGCTTTGGTGCAGACACTCCAGGACGAAAACGCCCTGCTGACGGAGCAGCAGCAAAACATCCAGATCATGGCCCTGGAAACAATCTCAAACATGCGCCAAGAGATGGGGGAGGACCTGCATGAGATGGGTCAACAGGTGCAGAGGCAAGTGATGGAGTTGGTGAAGATGGTGGGGGAAGTGATGAGACAGCAGGCTGAGGTGGTGGAGCAGTCTGGGCTGATGCAAGGCGTGTTGGATGTGGTGCAGGAGCGTGAGCGCGAGGCTCACAAGGTTGCCTTCCAGCTGACCCAAGTCCAAGACAGGCTGGCGTCATTTGAAACCAAAATCTCTCAGCTTGAGGTGAGCAGTGTTGGTCCTGAAATCGTTCTTTTTGTTTCAGCATAAATTCGTATTATTTGATTATTTATCAATTCCTTTATTTCACTTTCCTGCCTCCGGTTGATGACAATTACCCAGCATAATAACTGAGGTGGGCGGGAGGAATGACGTAGGAGTAGACGAAAACTGCACACACAAACACAGACACACTGGGTATTTTTTAATGCTTTCTTGGAAGCAGCTATTGATTTGAAGAGGCAATGTACAGTTGAGGGGTGGTGAAGGAGATGGTGCGTTCTCCAAAGGTTTCTGTCTACCTATGACGTGTGCAAAGGGTGAATGATGATTATGATCTGTGTGTGAACGGAGTGGTCGAGAAGGTGGCTAGGCAGACTGGACATCAGAGATGTAGGCCAGAAAAGACCCTGGGGAGAAATCATGGATGGCGAAGTCTTCATTACCAAGGGTTTGAACAGGAACTTGAGAACACTGTGAACAGTTATGTGGGCGTGTGCCTGTTTGTGTCTGATTGTACTAACGAGCGTGTGCGCGCGCTCACACACACACACACACACGTTTAAGTCATCTTCGCCGTAAATACACGAATACATATGACGTTACTACCTACTAGGTGAACAGCAATGACCATGCCAGTGAGCTGACCGCTGTCCAGCAGAGAGTGGACAGCCTGGAATCTTTGCTGCGGAATCAGCAGGGTGGACAGAGCAGTGTGGTACCCTCCTCAACTCCATCCACCACTCCCAGCACTGTACCTACAACAGCTCAAGTGACATCAACTGAACCTACAACCACCCCAACGACCCTGACTGAACCTACAACAACCCCAATGACCCCGACTGAATCTACAACAACCCCAATGACCCCCACTGAACCTACAATGACCCGAATGACCCCCACTGAACCTACAACCCCAATGACCCCCACTGAACCTACAACAATCCCAATGACCCCCACTGAACCCACAACAAATCCAATGACCTCCGCCGAACCTACAAGCCCGATGACCTCCAGCTATAAGCCTACAGGTAACAGATCCCAAGTTGTACAGGTATACAAAGTTATGCACACATAGATGTGATACAAATAATGACACCAGGTCAAACAAGTAAAAGGACCGCAAGCTATTTCAGTGTAACCAACCCCTATCTTTGCAGATGACAGACTAAGGAGGAAACTCAAGTAACGAACCTTAAATACAGGTAATAGGCATCGTCCTTTAGATGCATGGATACCTGGTATAATAATCATATGCAGGCACTGATCCAAACGATAGAATTACCTGACCCTAAAATACACAAGTAATAGGCACCAAGCCAGTCCAACTAGATCCTAAACAATATATTATATACAGAAACCAAATCGAACTGAATAAACATAATTGAATTCATAACATCTCTCATTTGAAATTTTAGACAGGTGTCTCAAAACATACTTTGCAGGCTTCACTTTGATAACGAAGGGCTCTGTAGGACATAGACCTATTACTAACGCGATTTGATTTCAATGCTGAATATGCTTTCAGTTTAGCGTATCGTCGCTCACGTCCTGTATATTGGGAGGAGAGGTGAGCTTTATACAATCATGCCTTGGTAGACTTGGCCTTTTAAACAGACACGACTGACCCAAGCGGACGTTCGTTAGAACTCCTTTTAATCTCCTTCGCCAAAGATCTTATCCTGCAACATGCACCAGGAGTTATAGCCCTTTAGCTAATTGTAAGATCCAATATTACCGTCTCTATAGACGACCGTATTCATACGCAATACGCTACTAGTACAAACTTTATAATTTACTGTGCATGTCTCGTCATCACTGTGCTTCTATTGTCGGTTGGGGGTCCTTCCCAGTTACTGTTTTTGTTGTTGTGTCATATTTGAGCTTCAGTCTCCATCCTCTGTGTGTGTGTGTGTGTGTGTGACGTCCATTAAGCGCGTACATACAGGGATGCGTGCATTTGGGTGTGAATGCATGCGCGACAGAGCGAGTGTCATTGTTTTTGTGGTGTGTGTCATAAAATGCAATGTTTTTAACTTGATAATGGACCGAGCAGCTCTTCATGACCAGAGTCGATTTGCAATTGGTTTTGCTTCTGAACTGGATAAAAAAAAAAAAAAAGTGAAAAAGAAAAAGAGTGAAACTTATTATTTCCTTTCCTTTTCAGACGCTCCTGTCATGCAGTTGCTGTTTACAGTCCGTCCAGACACACGGTCATCTCATAATTCTTTGATCACCTCAATCCTGGTTACAAGGGGAGGAAAGCTCGTCGTCGGTGATCATTTTGCCGGGAAGCTGGAAATGTCGTCGTTGGACAGCCCGGCAGTTGTGGAGGCAACTTACGACCTGCACAGACCGTGGGACATGCTGGAGCTGCAGGATGAGACTGTTGCCGTGACCATGGAAGACCAGCATGAAATAGCCGTCTTCAGTGTTAGCAGTTTCGGTCTGCGCATGGTGAGAAACATTCCCACGGAGGATACGTATTTCGCCATTGCCCAAGGCCCTGACGACACTCTGATCGTCAGCAACAGGAGGAGCATCACGACCCATATTGACGTCATCAACATGCAGGGGGAGAAAGTGCGGACTCTTTTTGAGGATGCAATGGATTTGATCATCAACCCCTTTTGTCTCAGGAGTTTTGGCGATGACGTGTATGTCTCTGACTGGACGACCTCGCGTGTCTTCCGCCTCAACGTTCACACCGGAGAGGTCAAGTTCACCATCGGAGATCTGGATCTATCTGACTTGCAGTTTAATCAACCCAGAAAAATGGACATCGACGACAGCGGTAACCTGTACATCACCACTGGAGGCAGGGTATGCAACCCCAATTATGACGGCTATTACTGTGTCATTCAAGTGACTCCCACCGGCTCTTGGCAAGTGATGCACGACTTCGTCCCCCAGAATCAGGGGATGTTCCCATACGGTGTGGAAGTGACCTCTTCTCAGATCATCATCTCGTGGTGTACCTGGAACAACAACTGGTTTTCAGAACTGACCGCTTACTCTCTGCCTCAGCCGTACCAGGAATCCGCAACTGAGAATGGTATGAACATTTGTGGTGTGTTGAACTGAACATATGTGTATACATATACATATTATATGTATCCACCACCATCACACACACACACACACACACACACACACACACACACACACATATGCTCGCGCACACGCGCACACACACACACACACAAAGAACAGAAATCGACATCTTTAATGTTTATTTGTATCAATAGGGGGCATTGTCCGCATGTAGTGGTGGAAGGATAGAACTATGAACTATTCTTTATTCTTTTATAACATGAGCAAACAGCAGATTGCGTTCTTCAGTACACAGTTTTTGGCCCCAAGTTTCACTCATGGGGTTACCTATGTCCTGAACACAATCAGCTACGAGTCATGTTTTGGTAGCTCATCAGACAAGCGCGATGGCCCAGTGATCAGAGCCCTGGACTTCGATTCAATATACCCCCGAAAGCAGAGTATGGCTGCTTACATGGCAGGGTAAAAACGGTCATACACGTAAAAGCCCACTCGTGTACAAACGAGTGAATGTGGGAGCTGCAGCCCACGAACGAAGAAGATGAAGATTCAATATGAATGAATTTCCATGTGAATTGATCAAGTATTTTGATTTTATTTGAGGGCCATAGGTTCGATACTGGCATCAGTGTCTGATGGGTTAAGAGTGGAAATTTTTTCCGACCTCCAACAACATCGTTTGCAGACCTGCTAGTTCATGAACCCCGTACATGTGTGTCAGCATACAGAAGATCAAAATAATGTGCACGTAGTCCATGTCAGCGTTCTATTGTAGTATACAGGTTTGTGCTTCAATGCTTATGTTTCAGTGCATTCTACCAACCTAACGGGCTTGGGCGAAGAAAACATTGGATCTTCTGGTAATTATCATGATTATCTTAAAAGAGAAATTGATTAAATTTCTTTGCTATAGTGGGTCAGAAGCCTGCGGTGGAAGCGTGGGATTTTCCCAGCACACACTGCTTACTGATGGACCCCTCCTTCCTACCTCCCTACTCTCCTCCCTTCCCCCTTCCATGGCATCTATCCCCACCATCACCCTTCCCCATACCCTCTCTCCCTCCCCCCCCCCCCCTTCCCTTGGCCGAGTGCAGAGGGAGCAAGTTTTTTTAAGTACTAATTAAAGATTTACCTCCTCGGACCGCAACCATTCATCTTCTGCGTCAGGCCACAAATGTTTTATTTCTTTCCCGATACATTCCCCCGCCCCTTACCTTCCACCTTTCGTCACTTTCATCCCCGTTTCCTTCTTTGTTAACCACTCCTCTCAGTGATATTTACTGCACATAGTACCACCACCAGTGGTGTGTGTGCTACAAACTATTAGACGGCGCTGCATCTTTCGTTACCCCCTCCGCCCCCCCACCCACCCCCTACTCCCCCATGTTGATCTCTGGCAGGATGGCATCTGCCTCAATGGTCACCGTTCTATTTGGTGTGGTGTGTAACATGAGCTGTTCGGAACAGAAGGAGACCCGGGCGTTCTTTTTTCCTACCTCCCTGCCTCTTTTCGTCACCCCCCCAAACCCCCCTCCCACCCCCTCTCCCTTCTCCTTGGCAGTTCCAGGTTCCGTGAGAAAACCATTGGATGTGCAAGTCCCACTGTTGGTCCCAGATTGGTCCATTATCTTCAACCAATTGGGAAGGTTCTGGGTTGTAAGATAGTTTGCATATGGCGCCAATTAGAGGAGGATAAAATGGATAGGCCAGTGGGGTTTCTTCCCTTTTCCTTGCTTGGAGCAGGCCGGGAGAGCCGGACGGACAAGACGGTAACATAGGGGCTGTGTGCTGCTAACTGCTCAGGTAGGGGGTGCTGCTAAGTGCTGTTTAAAGTTAGAACAAGAGAGACAAGGCCTTCAAGACTCACTTGTGATACACTTTAAAAAAAGATCTAATCGTTAAAATGTGTTCTGTATTTGTTATTATAAAGCTTCCGGTTAAAAAAAAAAAAAAAAAAAAAAAAAAAAAGCCCTGAAGACAAATTCGCACCCCACGTGTTCTGGTGAGAAAAAACTGTCTTGCTCAATACACTGTCATGGCTCCTTAACTGGCGTTCAAAAATTTAACATTTAATGCTTTTTTAAGGGGGATAAATCGATTGCGGTATTCGCAGTGAGAGTTTCAGTTTCAGTAGCTCAAGGAGGCGTCACTGCGTTCGGACAAATCCATATACGCTACACCACATCTGCCAAGCAGATGCCTGACCAGCAGCGTAACCCAACGCGCTTAGTCAGGCCTTGAGAAAATGAAACGCCCAATGTGGGGCTCGAACCCACGACCCTGGGATTAAGAGTCCCATGCTCTACCGACTGAGCTAACCGGGCAGATATGTGAGAGCGCTGTTTAAATCATATTATTCTGGTGTATCTTGGGCATTCAAAAATCTTTAAGGGCAATTAAGAATTCTTTTTAAGTCCACGGTAAAGGAGACGTGGCTATCACCGCAATCACACTGCAACATTTAGCCGTTTTCTCTGGATCTAGATAGATGTATAAGTTTAGTTACTGCACCCACCAGGAATGTACAACAGGGTGATTCAATTTCTCTTTTATGTTCATTCTAGTTTTATAGTTTTAAAGTTGATATGATATGAAAATTGAGTATTTTGTTAAACTATTCATTTAGAGCCAAGTACAAGTACTTCCAAACGTCGTATGAAGTGAAAAGGACTTAATTTTGAGAAAATTCAAGACTGGAAATTTTTACGTTTCATCAAGGGTATTAACTCCCATGGTTTATTATTTTTAACTGTAAATTCCAACTTAATATTTTGTTATTTTTATGGCAGTTTGGGGCATAATCCAGTAAGTGATGAGGCATTCACAAATCTTTCTCTGAATAAATATTTAATGGCCTCCTTCTCCAACTTTCCATCACATGTTATTGTGTATTGTCGATTAAATATAGAATTGAACAGGCAGGTCAACAACTTGAAACAAAATGGCGTCCTTCGCATTCGCAAGGAATATGAGCACGCACTTTGAATATGTATAAATATGTGTACGCAGTTGATTTTTGACCATGACCATCAGGGCTCAACCAATAGATCTATAAAGTCTACTCGTAGTATTGATTTTAGTATTTTCCAAAAAAGACCACTTGGGCGAATGAACATAGTGAAAGCCCTGTACACTGAGAGTAAACACACAAGCTTTTTATGTATTGAATATAATTTCAAAATGTAATGTTTAAGATGAGAACGATCAGTTTAAAGCAAATTAACCCCCCTAGCATTAATTACAGATTAATTTTCCTTAGTTTTACTATCTGCACCAAAGACATGCACCAGAAATATAACTTCCATGCTAGCAAAAGAAGTTCCTGTCTGAACAAAAAATGATAAAAACGACTGCTCTTGATGCTGTGTCAGAATATCAGATCAAAGTGCCAAGTTTAGAGAATTAAATATATATATATATGTATGTATATATATATATAAAACAGTAAATTCATTTTGCATATAATTTGGCTTCTTTTTTTAAATTTTTTTGTGCCCATCCCAGAGGTGCAATATTGTTTTAAACAAGATGAATGGGAAAAAAAATGAATTTTTCCTATATTTATGCCAAATTTGGGGTCAACTGACAAAGTATTGGCAGAGAAAATGACAATGTTAAAGTTTACCATGGTCACACACACACACACAGACAACCGAAATTGTCCATTCTGGTAGAATGTGTTAGGTTTTGCCATTTGGGAGCACACATACGTATATTGTAGTATTTTCTCTCATGAATGCTGTGACCACTCCATGACGCCCATTTGTGTGTGTCAGCACTGACCAATGTGGCGCTCAACAAGCCAGCCCTTCAAAGCACCTACCACCCCTCGTACGGACATCCGGAAAAAGCTGTGGACGGCAGCAAATCCACCTCCATCGCACAGTGCACACACACTGCTGACGTTGACAACAACCCTAATCGGTGGTGGCGAGTGGACCTGATGGGGCTGTTTGAGGTGTCAGCTGTGGTCATCACCAACAGGGGGGATTGTTGTGGTAAGTGGCATTCACATCTATGACGGATTTAGGTACAGTGGTTGTAGTTGGTAGAGAGATTCTAGCACCTGGCTGTTGGTATATTCAGACAGTTCAGTTCAGTTACTCAAGCAGGCATCACTGCGTTAGTTTGGACGAATCCATATACACTACACCACATCTGCTAAGCAGATACCTGACTAGTAGCGTAACCCAACACACTAAGTCAGGCCTTCAGGGAAAATAAAAAGAAATGAAGTAAAATAAAATACAAAAGTAAATAAATACATAAGTGAAGATAAACAAATGTTCAGATAGTATGCCTACACAGAAGTACAGACAATGATATGCTTTGATATAGTTTTATGTGCTATAAGGTTTAAGATTTAAGATGATTTTGAGACTGGATGAGGAGCTCAATCAATTCTTCCCACGAATCTTAACCAACCAGTGTCCCAGCAAGCAGTGTTCTATGTCTGCAGGATTCCGGCTGACTAACTTCGACATCTACGTGATGCAAACGCTGCTTGACCCCACAGACACAGAACACGACCCCAAAGACCTCTGTCTGCACAGCAATGAACAAATTGAAGATGGTGCCACAATCCGACTGGAGTGCCGTCATCCAATTGTCGGACAGTACGTGTCACTGGTGTTGCGCACAGACTCCTGGCCACTGCACTTCTGTGAGATAGAAGTTTTGGGGAAACCAGTGCCAGGTAAGAGTTCAAGAGCACATTTGTCATTGCTTTTTTTTTTTCACTGGTACGCTGTGATCATTGTTCATGAGATTTTCAGTCGATTTCCAGTGGATCACCATTTGTTATGGGTTTTTATCGAATGAAGTTAAACCATTGCAGATCCAAAACTTAGATGTTTGAAGGAAATATTACATGCTTTTGGTGGATCCATCATTGAAAATGTGTAATCTCACTTATTACTGGCACAGTCAACCACTACGGCGGTCCTTGGCACTATTTTTGAATGGAATTTACCCATCTTTTGAAGAAGAATCATTACCATGCTGGTCCCCTTGATGGCTTTATGATAGAATGGTGCAAGCATGGATTCCTTGATCCTCCTTGCCATTTTCCCCCAAAATTTGTGGTTGGGAAAATTGTCCTATATGGCAGAATGTGTTAGGTTTTGCCATGTGGGAGCACACATATGTATATTGTAGTATTTTCTCTCATGAATGCTGTGACCACTCCATGACGCCCATATGTGTGTGTCAGTACTGACCAATGTGGCGCTCAACAAGCCAGCCCTTCAAAGCACCTACCACCCCACGTACGGACATCCGGAAAAAGCTGTGGACGGCAGCAAGTCCACCTCCATCGCACAGTGCACACACACTGCTGACGTTGACAACAACCCTAATCGGTGGTGGCGAGTGGACCTGATGGGGCTGTTTGAGGTGTCAGCTGTGGTCATCACCAACAGGGGGGATTGTTGTGGTAAGTGGCATTCACATCTATGACGGATTTAGGTACAGTGGTTGTAGTTGGTAGAGAGATTCTAGCACCTGGCTGTTGGTATATTCAGACAGTTCAGTTCAGTTACTCAAGCAGGCATCACTGCGTTAGTTTGGACGAATCCATATACACTGCACCACATCTGCTAAGCAGATACCTGACTAGTAGCGTAACCCAACACACTAAGTCAGGCCTTCAGGGAAAATAAAAAGAAATGAAGTAAAATAAAATACAAAAGTAAATAAATACATAAGTGAAGATAAACAAATGTTCAGATAGTATGCCTACACAGAAGTACAGACAATGATATGCTTTGATATAGTTTTATGTGCTATAAGGTTTAAGATTTAAGATGATTTTGAGACTGGATGAGGAGCTCAATCAATTCTTCCCACGAATCTTAACCAACCAGTGTCCCAGCAAGCAGTGTTCTATGTCTGCAGGATTCCGGCTGACTAACTTCGACATCTACGTGATGCAAACGCTGCTTGACCCCACAGACACAGAACACGACCCCAAAGACCTCTGTCTGCACAGCAATGAACAAATTGAAGATGGTGCCACAATCCGACTGGAGTGCCGTCATCCAATTGTCGGACAGTACGTGTCACTGGTGTTGCGCACGGACTCCTGGCCACTGCACTTCTGTGAGATAGAAGTTTTGGGGAAACCAGTGCCAGGTAAGAGTTCAAGAGCACATTTGTCATTGCTTTTTTTTTTTCACTGGTATGCTGTGATCATTGTTCATGAGATTTTCAGTCGATTTCCAGTGGATCACCATTTGTTATGGGTTTTTATCGAATGAAGTTAAACCATTGCAGATCCAAAACTTAGATGTTTGAAGGAAATATTACATGCTTTTGGTGGATCCATCATTGAAAATGTGTAATCTCACTTATTACTGGCACAGTCAACCACTACGGCGGTCCTTGGCACTATTTTTGAATGGAATTTACCCATCTTTTGAAGAAGAATCATTACCATGCTGGTCCCCTTGATGGCTTTATGATAGAATGGTGCAAGCATGGATTCCTTGATCCTCCTTGCCATTTTCCCCCAAAATTTGTGGTTGGGAAAATTGTCCTATATGGCAGAATGTGTTAGGTTTTGCCATGTGGGAGCACACATATGTATATTGTAGTATTTTCTCTCATGAATGCTGTGACCACTCCATGACGCCCATATGTGTGTGTCAGTACTGACCAATGTGGCGCTCAACAAGCCAGCCCTTCAAAGCACCTACCACCCCACGTACGGACATCCGGAAAAAGCTGTGGACGGCAGCAAGTCCACCTCCATCGCACAGTGCACACACACTGCTGACGTTGACAACAACCCTAATCGGTGGTGGCGAGTGGACCTGATGGGGCTGTTTGAGGTGTCAGCTGTGGTCATCACCAACAGGGGGGATTGTTGTGGTAAGTGGCATTCACATCTATGACGGATTTAGGTACAGTGGTTGTAGTTGGTAGAGAGATTCTAGCACCTGGCTGTTGGTACATTCAGACAGTTCAGTTCAGTTACTCAAGCAGGCATCACTGCGTTAGTTTGGACGAATCCATATACACTACACCACATCTGCTTAGCAGATACCTGACTAGTAGCGTAACCCAACACACTAAGTCAGGCCTTCAGGGAAAATAAAAAAAATGAAGTAAAATAAAATACAAAAGTAAATAAATACATAAGTAAAGATAAATAGATAAGTGTTCAGACAGTATGCCTACACAGAAGTACACACAATCAATGATATGCTTTGATATAGTTTTATGTGCTATAAGGTTTAAGATTTAAGATGATTTTAAGACTGGATGAGGAGCTCAATCAATTCTTCCCACGAATCTTAACCAACCAGTGTCCCAGCAAGCAGTGTTCTATGTCTGCAGGATTCCGGCTGACTAACTTCGACATCTACGTGATGCAAACGCTGCTTGACCCCACAGAGACAGAACACGACCCCAAAGACCTCTGTCTGCACAGCAATGAACAAATTGAAGATGGTGCCACAATCCGACTGGAGTGCCGTCATCCAATCGTCGGACAGTACGTGTCACTGGTGTTGCGCACAGACTCCTGGCCACTGCACTTCTGTGAGATAGAAGTTTTGGGGAAACCATCGCCAGGTAAGAGTTCAAGAGCACATTTGTCATTGCTTTTTGTGTCACTGGTACGCTGTGATCATTGTTCGTGAGATTTTCAGTCGATTTCCAGTGGATCACCATTTGTTATGGGTTTTTATCGAATGAAATTAAACCATCGCAGATCCAGAACTTAGATGTTTGAAGGAAATATTACATGCTTTTGGTGGGTCCATCATTGAAAATGTGTAATCTCACTTATTACTGGCACAGTCAACCACTACGGTGGTCCTGGGCACTATTTTTGAATGGAATTTACCCATCTTCTGAAGAAGAATCATTACCATGCTGGTCCCCTTGATGGCTTTATGATAGAATGGTGCAAGCATGGATTCCTTGATCCTCCTTGCCATTTTCCCCCAAAATTTGTGGTTGGGAAAATTGTCCTATATGGCAGAATGTGTTAGGTTTTGCCATGTGGGAGCACACATATGTATATTGTAGTATTTTCCCTCATGAATGCTGTGACCACTCCATGACGCCCATATGTGTGTGTCAGCACTGACCAATGTGGCGCTCAACAAGCCAGCCCTTCAAAGCACCTACCACCCCACGTACGGACATCCGGAAAAAGCTGTGGACGGCAGCAAGTCCACCTCCATCGCACAGTGCACACACACTGCTGACGTTGACAACAACCCTAATCGGTGGTGGCGAGTGGACCTGATGGGGCTGTTTGAGGTGTCAGCTGTGGTCATCACCAACAGGGGGGATTGTTGTGGTAAGTGGCATTCACATCTATGACGGATTTAGGTACAGTGGTTGTAGTTGGTAGAGAGATTCTAGCACCTGGCTGTTGGTACATTCAGACAGTTCAGTTCAGTTACTCAAGCAGGCATCACTGCGTTAGTTTGGACGAATCCATATACACTACACCACATCTGCTTAGCAGATACCTGACTAGTAGCGTAACCCAACACACTAAGTCAGGCCTTCAGGGAAAATAAAAAAAATGAAGTAAAATAAAATACAAAAGTAAATAAATACATAAGTAAAGATAAATAGATAAGTGTTCAGACAGTATGCCTACACAGAAGTACACACAATCAATGATATGCTTTGATATAGTTTTATGTGCTATAAGGTTTAAGATTTAAGATGATTTTAAGACTGGATGAGGAGCTCAATCAATTCTTCCCACGAATCTTAACCAACCAGTGTCCCAGCAAGCAGTGTTCTATGTCTGCAGGATTCCGGCTGACTAACTTCGACATCTACGTGATGCAAACGCTGCTTGACCCCACAGAGACAGAACACGACCCCAAAGACCTCTGTCTGCACAGCAATGAACAAATTGAAGATGGTGCCACAATCCGACTGGAGTGCCGTCATCCAATCGTCGGACAGTACGTGTCACTGGTGTTGCGCACAGACTCCTGGCCACTGCACTTCTGTGAGATAGAAGTTTTGGGGAAACCATCGCCAGGTAAGAGTTCAAGAGCACATTTGTCATTGCTTTTTGTGTCACTGGTACGCTGTGATCATTGTTCGTGAGATTTTCAGTCGATTTCCAGTGGATCACCATTTGTTATGGGTTTTTATCGAATGAAATTAAACCATCGCAGATCCAGAACTTAGATGTTTGAAGGAAATATTACATGCTTTTGGTGGGTCCATCATTGAAAATGTGTAATCTCACTTATTACTGGCACAGTCAACCACTACGGTGGTCCTGGGCACTATTTTTGAATGGAATTTACCCATCTTCTGAAGAAGAATCATTACCATGCTGGTCCCCTTGATGGCTTTATGATAGAATGGTGCAAGCATGGATTCCTTGATCCTCCTTGCCATTTTCCCCCAAAATTTTTGGTTGGGAAAATTGTCCTATATGGCAGAATGTGTTAGGTTTTGCCATATGGGAGCACACATATGTATATTGTAGTATTTTCCCTCATGAATGCTGTGACCACTCCATGACGCCCATATGTGTGTGTCAGCACTGACCAATGTGGCGCTCAACAAGCCAGCCCTTCAAAGCACCTACCACCCCTCGTATGGACATCCGGAAAAAGCTGTGGACGGCAGCAAATCCACCTCCATCGCACAGTGCACACACACTGCTGACGTTGACAACAACCCTAATCGGTGGTGGCGAGTGGACCTGATGGGGCTGTTTGAGGTGTCAGCTGTGGTCATCACCAACAGGGGGGATTGTTGTGGTAAATGGCATTCACATCTATGACGGATTTAGGTACAGTGGTTGTAGTTGGTAGAGAGATTCTAGCACCTGGCTGTTGGTATATTCAGACAGTTCAGTTCAGTTACTCAAGCAGGCATCACTGCGTTAGTTCGCACGAATCCATATACACTACACCACATCTGCTTAGCAGATACCTGACTACTAGCATAACCCAACACACTTAGTCAGGCCTTGAGGAAAATAAAAAGAAATGAAGTAAAAATAAAATACAAAAGTAAATAAATACATAAGTAAAGATAAATAGATAAGTGTTCAGACAGTATGCCTACACAGAAGTACAGACAATCAATGATATGCTTTGATATAGTTATATGTGCCATAAGGTTTAAGATTTAAGATGATTTTAAGACTGGATGAGGAGCTCAATTCTTCCCACGAATCTTAACCAGCCAGTGTCCCAGCAAGCAGTGTTCTATGTCTGCAGGATTCCGGCTGACTAACTTCGACATCTACGTGATGCAAACGCTGCTTGACCCCACAGAGACAGAACACGACCCCAAAGACCTCTGTCTGCACAGCAATGAACAAATTGAAGATGGTGCCACAATCCGACTGGAGTGCCGTCATCCAATCGTCGGACAGTACGTGTCACTGGTGTTGCGCACAGACTCCTGGCCACTGCACTTCTGTGAGATAGAAGTTTTGGGGAAACCATCGTCAGGTAAGAGTTCAAGAGCACATTTGTCATTGCTTTTTGTGTCACTGGTACGCTGTGATCATTGTTCGTGAGATTTTCAGTCGATTTCCAGTGGATCACCATTTGTTATGGGTTTTTATCGAATGAAGTTAAACCATCGCAGATTCAGAACTTAGATGTTTGAAGGAAATATTGCACACTTTTGGTGGATCCATCATTGAAAATGTGTAATCTCACTTATTACTGGCACAGTCAACCACTACAGCGGTCCTTGGCACTATTTTTGAATGGAATTTACCCATCTTTTGAAGAAGAATCATTACCATGCTGGTCCCCTTGATGGCTTTATGATAGAATGGTGCAAGCATGGATTCCTTGATCCTCCTTGCCATTTTCCCCCAAAATTTTTGGTTGGGAAAATTGTCCTATATGGCAAAATGTGTTAGGTTTTGCCATGCAGGAGCACAGATACGTATATTGTAGTATTTTCTCTCATGAATGCTGTGACCACTCCATGACGCCCATATGTGTGTGTCAGCACTGACCAATGTGGCGCTGAACAAGCCAGCCCTTCAAAGCACCTACCACCCCTCGTATGGACATCCGGAAAAAGCTGTGGACGGCAGCCAGTCCACCTCCATCGCACAGTGCACACACACAGCTGACGTTGACAGCAACCCGAATCGGTGGTGGCGAGTGGACCTGATGGGGCTGTTTGAGGTGTCAGCTGTGGTCATCACCAACAGGGGGGATTGTTGTGGTAAGTGGCATCTACATCTCTGACGGATTTATGTACAGTGGTTGTAGTTGGTAGAGAGATTCTAGCACCTGGCTGTTGGTATATTCAGACAGTTCAGTTCAGTTACTCAAGCAGGCATCACTGCGTTAGTTCGCACGAATCCATATACACTACACCACATCTGCTTAGCAGATACCTGACTAGTAGCATAACCCAACACACTTAGTCAGGCCTTGAGGAAAATAAAAAGAAATGAAGTAAAATAAAATACAAAAGTAAATAAATAGATAAGTAAAGATAAACAGATAAATGTTCAGACAGTATGCCCACACAGAAGTACAGACAATCAATGATATGCTGTGATATAGTATATGTGCTATAAGGTTTAAGATTTAAGATGAGATTGAGACTGGATGAGGAGTTCAATCAATTCTTCCCACGAATCTTAACCAACCAGTCCCCAGCAAGCAGTGTTCTATGTCTGCAGGATTCCGGCTGACTAACTTCGACATCTACGTGGTGCAAACGCTGCTTGACTCCACAGAGACAGATCACGACTCCAAAGACCTCTGCCTGCACAGCAATGAACAAATTGAAGATGGTGCCACAATCCGACTGGAGTGCCATCATCCAATCGTCGGACAGTACGTGTCACTGGTGTTGCGCACAGACTCCTGGCCACTGCACTTCTGTGAGATAGAAGTTTTGGGGAAACCATCGTCAGGTAAGAGTTCAAGAGCACATTTGTCATTGCTTTTTGTGTCACTGGTACGCTGTGATCATTGTTCGTGAGATTTTCAGTCGATTTCCAGTGGATCACCATTTGTTATGGGTTTTTATCGAATGAAGTTAAACCATCGCTGATCCAGAACTTAGATGTTTGAAGGAAATATTACATGCTTTTGGTGGATCCATCATTGAAAATGTGTAATCTCACTTATTACTGGCACAGTCAACCACTACGGCGGTCCTTGGCACTATTTTTGAATGGAATTTACCCATCTTTTGAAGAAGAATCATTACCATGCTGGTCCCCTTGATGGCTTTATGATAGAATGGTGCAAGCGTGGAATCCTTGATCCTCCTTGCCATTTTCCCCCAAAAAATTTGTGGTTGGGAAAATTGTCCAAAATGGCAAAATGTGTTAGGTTTTGCCATGCGGGAGCACAGATACGTATATTGTAGTATTTTCTCTCATGAATGCTGTGACCACTCCATGACACCCATATGTGTGTGTCAGCACTGACCAATGTGGCGCTCAACAAGCCAGCCCTTCAAAGCAGCTACCACCCCTCGTATGGACATCCGGAAAAAGCTGTGGACGGCAGCAGATCCACCTCCATCGCACAGTGCACACACACTGCTGACGTTGACAACAACCCTAATCGGTGGTGGCGAGTGGACCTGATGGGGCTGTTTGAGGTTTCAGCTGTGGTCATCACCAACAGGGGGGATTGTTGTGGTAAATGGCATTCACATCTATGACGGATTTAGGTACAGTGGTTGTAGTTGGCAGAGAGATTCTAGCACCTGGCTGTTGGTTTATTCAGACAGTTCAGTTCAGTTACTCAAGTAGGCATCACTGCATTAGTTTGGACGAATCCATATACACTACACATCTGCTTAGCAGATACCTGACTAGTAGCGTAACCCAACACACTTAGTCAGGCCTTGAGGAAAATAAAAAGAAATGAAGTAAAAATAAAATACAAAAGTAAATAAATACATAAGTAAAGATAAATAGATAAGTGTTCAGACAGTATGCCTACACAGAAGTACAGACAATCAATGATATGCTTTGATATAGTTTTATGTGCTATAAGATTTAAGATGATTTTAAGACTGGATGAGGAGCTCAATTCTTCCCACGAATCTTAACCAACCAGTGTCCCAGCAAGCAGTGTTCTATGTATGCAGGATTCCGGCTGACTAACTTCGACATCTACGTGATGCAAACGCTGCTTGACCCCACAGAGACAGAACACGACCCCAAAGACCTCTGTCTGCACAGCAATGAACAAATTGAAGATGGTGCCACAATCCGACTGGAGTGCCGTCATCCAATCGTCGGACAGTACGTGTCACTGGTGTTGCGCACAGACTCCTGGCCACTGCACTTCTGTGAGATAGAAGTTTTGGGGAAACCAGCGCCAGGTAAGAGTTCAAGAGCACATTTGTCATTGCTTTTTTTTTTTCACTGGTACGCTGTGATCATTGTTCGTGAGGTTTTCAGTCGATTTCCAGTGGATCACCATTTGTTATGGGTTTTTATCGAATGAAGTTAAACCATCGCAGATCCAGAACTTAGATGTTTGAAGGAAATATTACATGCTTTTGGTGGATCCATCATTGAAAATGTGTAATCTCACTTATTACTGGCACAGTCAACCACTACGGTGGTCCTGGGCACTATTTTTGAATGGAATTTACCCATCTTCTGAAGAAGAATCATTACCATGCTGGTCCCCTTGATGGCTTTATGATAGAATGGTGCAAGCATGGATTCCTTGATCCTCCTTGCCATTTTCCCCCAAAATTTTTGGTTGGGAAAATTGTCCTATATGGCAGAATGTGTTAGGTTTTGCCATGTGGGAGCACACATATGTATATTGTAGTATTTTCCCTCATGAATGCTGTGACCACTCCATGACGCCCATATGTGTGTGTCAGCACTGACCAATGTGGCGCTCAACAAGCCAGCCCTTCAAAGCAGCTACCACCCCTCGTATGGACATCCGGAAAAAGCTGTGGACGGCAGCAAATCCACCTCCATCGCACAGTGCACACACACTGCTGACGTTGACAACAACCCTAATCGGTGGTGGCGAGTGGACCTGATGGGGCTGTTTGAGGTGTCAGCTGTGGTCATCACCAACAGGGGGGATTGTTGTGGTAAATGGCATTCACATCTATGACGGATTTAGGTACAGTGGTTGTAGTTGGTAGAGAGATTCTAGCACCTGGCTGTTGGTATATTCAGACAGTTCAGTTCAGTTACTCAAGCAGGCATCACTGCGTTAGTTCGCACGAATCCATATACACTACACCACATCTGCTTAGCAGATACCTGACTACTAGCATAACCCAACACACTTAGTCAGGCCTTGAGGAAAATAAAAAGAAATGAAGTAAAAATAAAATACAAAAGTAAATAAATACATAAGTAAAGATAAATAGATAAGTGTTCAGACAGTATGCCTACACAGAAGTACAGACAATCAATGATATGCTTTGATATAGTTTTATGTGCCATAAGGTTTAAGATTTAAGATGATTTTAAGACTGGATGAGGAGCTCAATTCTTCCCACGAATCTTAACCAGCCAGTGTCCCAGCAAGCAGTGTTCTATGTCTGCAGGATTCCGGCTGACTAACTTCGACATCTACGTGATGCAAACGCTGCTTGACCCCACAGAGACAGAACACGACCCCAAAGACCTCTGTCTGCACAGCAATGAACAAATTGAAGATGGTGCCACAATCCGACTGGAGTGCCGTCATCCAATCGTCGGACAGTACGTGTCACTGGTGTTGCGCACAGACTCCTGGCCACTGCACTTCTGTGAGATAGAAGTTTTGGGGAAACCATCGTCAGGTAAGAGTTCAAGAGCACATTTGTCATTGCTTTTTGTGTCACTGGTACGCTGTGATCATTGTTCGTGAGATTTTCAGTCGATTTCCAGTGGATCACCATTTGTTATGGGTTTTTATCGAATGAAGTTAAACCATCACAGATTCAGAACTTAGATGTTTGAAGGAAATATTGCACACTTTTGGTGGATCCATCATTGAAAATGTGTAATCTCACTTATTACTGGCACAGTCAACCACTACAGCGGTCCTTGGCACTATTTT
This sequence comes from Babylonia areolata, assembly GCF_041734735.1. Taxonomy (NCBI): domain Eukaryota; kingdom Metazoa; phylum Mollusca; class Gastropoda; order Neogastropoda; family Buccinidae; genus Babylonia; species Babylonia areolata. The sequence goes on along the minus strand of NC_134877.1, from coordinate 23,762,134 downwards.
TGAATGGAATTTACCCATCTTTTGAAGAAGAATCATTACCATGCTGGTCCCCTTGATGGCTTTATGATAGAATGGTGCAAGCATGGATTCCTTGATCCTCCTTGCCATTTTCCCCCAAAATTTTTGGTTGGGAAAATTGTCCTATATGGCAAAATGTGTTAGGTTTTGCCATGCAGGAGCACAGATACGTATATTGTAGTATTTTCTCTCATGAATGCTGTGACCACTCCATGACGCCCATATGTGTGTGTCAGCACTGACCAATGTGGCGCTGAACAAGCCAGCCCTTCAAAGCACCTACCACCCCTCGTATGGACATCCGGAAAAAGCTGTGGACGGCAGCCAGTCCACCTCCATCGCACAGTGCACACACACAGCTGACGTTGACAACAACCCGAATCGGTGGTGGCGAGTGGACCTGATGGGGCTGTTTGAGGTGTCAGCTGTGGTCATCACCAACAGGGGGGATTGTTGTGGTAAGTGGCATCTACATCTCTGACGGATTTATGTACAGTGGTTGTAGTTGGTAGAGAGATTCTAGCACCTGGCTGTTGGTATATTCAGACAGTTCAGTTCAGTTACTCAAGCAGGCATCACTGCGTTAGTTCGCACGAATCCATATACACTACACCACATCTGCTTAGCAGATACCTGACTAGTAGCATAACCCAACACACTTAGTCAGGCCTTGAGGAAAATAAAAAGAAATGAAGTAAAATAAAATACAAAAGTAAATAAATAGATAAGTAAAGATAAACAGATAAATGTTCAGACAGTATGCCCACACAGAAGTACAGACAATCAATGATATGCTGTGATATAGTATATGTGCTATAAGGTTTAAGATTTAAGATGAGATTGAGACTGGATGAGGAGTTCAATCAATTCTTCCCACGAATCTTAACCAACCAGTCCCCAGCAAGCAGTGTTCTATGTCTGCAGGATTCCGGCTGACTAACTTCGACATCTACGTGGTGCAAACGCTGCTTGACTCCACAGAGACAGATCACGACTCCAAAGACCTCTGCCTGCACAGCAATGAACAAATTGAAGATGGTGCCACAATCCGACTGGAGTGCCATCATCCAATCGTCGGACAGTACGTGTCACTGGTGTTGCGCACAGACTCCTGGCCACTGCACTTCTGTGAGATAGAAGTTTTGGGGAAACCATCGTCAGGTAAGAGTTCAAGAGCACATTTGTCATTGCTTTTTGTGTCACTGGTACACTGTGATCATTGTTCGCGATATTTTCAGTCGATTTCCAGTGGATCACCTATTTGTTATGGGTTTTTATCGAATGAAGTTAAACCATCGCAGATTCAGAACTTAGATGTTTGAAGGAAATATTACACACTTTTGGTGGATCCATCATTGAAAATGTGTCATATCACTTATTACTGGCACAGTTAACCACTACGGCGGTCCTTGGCACTATTTTTGAATGGAATTTACCCATCTTTTGAAGAAGAATCATTACCATGCTGGTCCCCTTGATGGCTTTATGATAGAATGGTGCAAGCGTGGATTCCTTGATCCTCCTTGCCATTTTTCCCAACATTTTTTGGTTGGGAAAAAAGTGCACTGTGGTAGAATGTCAGTTTTGCCACCCAGTAGTGAGTTGCACACACTTAACGAAAATGAAAACGGATTTGTGCCTCAATGCTTTGATGGGATGTTGAATGTTTCAGTAATTACTGCTAATTCAATGACTGTATGTGGTCAGGTATCTGCTTAACAGATGTGGTGTAGCATATACGGATTTGTCCCTAACAGGGGGGATTTATCCAGTGTCAGGAGGAGGTCAATAACAGCTATTTCATTGCTTTCTGTGTCACTTGTATGTAGTGTTCATTGTTCACGAGATTTTCACAAAAAATTCTACAGATTACCATTCGTTATGGGTTATTATCGGTTCAAAGTAAACCATCATGGATCGGAACCTTGATGTATTACAGAAACATTACACGCCTTTGGTTGATCCAGCATTGGAAGTGTTTCATCTCAATTATTCATCTGTTTATCTATATGGATGTAAAAGTTATAAAGGAAGAAGTAAACGTTGTAAAGGAAGATATGCTTGTTTCAAGTAATGATCCAACATTGATGATCAATTGTTTCAGTTTCAGATGGTATTATAACAGATTCAAATTCCCCAGCAAGTACCTCAGTAAGAACAGATTCAAATTCCCCAGCAAGTACCTCAGTAAGGACATCAGAAACAACCCCGCCTTCTTCCTCATCACAGTCAGCCTCAGCGAGTACCCCAGATTCCACATTCTTGCAGACCACAGAGCCTGCGGAAACAACGGATTATGTTTATTTCTATTATTGACATTAAAGCTTGTCGCCATGCAGAACCAGGATGTAAACACATGGAACATGGCCTTTATTTGGCATCCGATACCTGGCTGTTGGTACTTTTTTTTATTTTTTAATTATGATGATTTTCTTTTAATTTGGAGACTGGCCCATTAATTTTGTTAATGTTTTAATCAAGTATCTCAGTTTCCATTCATGTTATATAATTTGCTTTCTGTTGTTTTATATTTTTCATTGCCTCTAAATATTCCATTGAATTAACCACTCTGGTTACTGATTTTGAGTGTTGGTGATGATAATTATTAAGTTGGAATGGCATATATAAGCTAATAAGCTATACATTTTCCTCGTCGGATATTTCTTGATCATTGCTATTACTGAATTGGGGAACATCATGTTAAGGGTTAAGGTTAACCAGCAAAGGAATTAACTGAAGATCAGGTAACAAAACACAAAGCCAAATGCTTACGCGCAACTACAGGGAACTGGGAGGAAACTAACATACCAGAGGAATCTGTTGTGACGAAACCATCATGATGTGGCGCTCACTGAGCTGTAAACAGGTGCATGTTACGGAGAAACAGAAACAAGCTATAGTGGGAATATAGGTCCTTTCCTTGGACCAGCATGGATAGAAAAACTGATGTCCCCACCCTCCACGAGTCTTCCAGACCTTAATTACACGACAAATGAAAAGAAATGATAAAACTATAGCCTGTTCAATATTTACGACTCTTGCAAGATTGTTGTATGAAGTATATCCAAGAATGATCAGAATAGCTCATTGTTCTCTTCTGTGGCATGCCCCTCCTTTCCCCTGCTCGAAAAACAACAACAACAAAACAGACACCACACCCAGAAATGTGTGAACAAATGCATGGTAGAAGTAAAGAATGAGAAATTTATTGACTAGAACTCAAATGTGGTTTCTTGTGAGATCAGAAAAGACAAGACAGTCGGGGATAAACACGATCTGCGTATCATGTTTCTTCTTGAATGACGTTACTTGGTCTTGGTAAGTTGATTTGCCAAGATCAGTGTTCATCGATACTTGAGTTTGGGCCGATTTACTTCTTGTAAAACTGCTTGAAACTGATTATATATCATTCTTCAGGTACGAATATATGTGTCAATGGTGAAACGAAGAAGGCAAAGAAATACTAGGATACAAAGATTTACTTTCAAATATATTCACTCTTCTTTATGCTTCAGATAAATATCCACTTTCCAAAATACTTCATATGCTTTTTTTTTCATAAAGAAAATATATTTTCCACATCATCATATGACTCAAAGTCCACTCTCTCAACCTCGCTTTGGTAACATGAATGGGAATTTTTGCTTTTAAAGTTTTATCCTCAAATTCATCTGAATGGAATTTGTACTCCATGCTGGTGCTCTGACAGAATGTGTTTGAGGATCGCAAATATACCCAAGCTAAAGATATTTGCCACGAATGTCACATGTCTTCAAAGCTTTTTTAGAAATTTTACAGCTGGGAGACTTAAAAAAGTGCTTTTCAGACAGTGTAAAAAGAATTAAAGAGATACAAAAATTTTAAAAAGACTATTCAGTGCTACATGAATTCACTACTCGAATAGAGATTAGCGATCTGTAAAAAGAATCTTTTAAAGCAGTTCTGATAAATACCACAGAATGTCACTTGTCTTCAAAGCTTATTTAGAAAATTTGCAGCTGGGAGACTTCCAAAAGTGCCTCTCAGACTGTAAAAAGAATTAAAGAGATACAAAAATCTTTAAAAAAAGAAGAAAAAAAAAGACTATTCAGTGCTACATGAATTCTGACTACTCGAACAGAGATTAGCAGTCTTTAAAAAGAATCTTTCAAAGCAGTTCTGATAAATGGAATTTTCAAGTGAACATTGTCGATGCGATCATTGTAATATGTACGCTTTAGGAGACGGGTTTTTTTTTCTTTTTCTCTCTTATTTTATATACAGGAAGTCGAAAAACTCCACCCCCCACGCCCCCTTCCCGATGTCTGTAAATAGTTCCTATCATGAATATTCATTACAAAGGTCTGTGTTTGTATTCTGCAGTTTGTTTTATGCATGAAAGTATATCTATCAAGACTTGAGGAAATTGCTGATTATTGCAATATTGTATAAGTTGGTTTCATGTAGAATGAAATGTAACTGTCAAATATCAGTCAAAATATATGTAACATTTCTTTGTATAAATGCAAAGATATGCAATTGCTAACATTCTAAGTGCCAATGCTTTACGTGCCCCCCTCCCACCTCCCCGCCCCCTCCTACATGGAGGTGGTAGCAGATAGCAGGTTAATTAAATGTTGAATTTTGAACCCGGACCTTTTGTCAAAGGTCTTCCCATTTGATACTAGTCCAGCTTACTCTGTAATGTATCACACTTTTTTTTCTGCATTCCAGTCACTGAATGCTTCGATTGTAAATGTCTGGTCCCTTTGGGGCTGATGTGGTGACAGTTGAGCATTATTCCTGTCGACCTGAAGGAAAGTGTCATTGACAACGTATTGTAAAAAAAAAAATAAATAAACTGCATGCAGCATTCTACTTGAGCATCTGTGTTTGTGAAATCTGTGGCCTCGTTTCATCTCTTGTTGTTACCACAGCTGTCCTTTCTGGGGTTTTTTTTCCTTGAAGTCTTTCTGTGTCTTACATGGATGTGCACACACACACGCACACACACACACACTGACACACACACGCATACACTACACATACACATGCAAACACACACACAAGTGAAAGACAATATTTTTATAAAAATTAAATATAATTAAAAACAAAGCAAAAAAAAAACAAGCATGCACGCGCACATATACATGCAAAAACACTTTCAAAAGTTTGTTGCTGGTCAACGAAATCGAGCAAAGGAAGACTAGTCACTCATTCATGTTAACATGCAGTGTTTTCATTCAGCCATCTACTTCTGATTCAGTCTTTTTAAAAAAATCTAATTATGTTTTGTTTTCTTTTGAATTACTCTAATAGCTGCATTAAATACTTTTCTCACGAAACCCGGCACTGCCAAGGAGAGGGGAGGAGGTGAAAAAAAAAAAAAAAGAGGCAGGGAAGTAAGAAAACAATCGCCCCGCTCTGCTTCTGTTCCAAACAGCTCATGTTATACACCACACCAGGTGGTGACCATTGAGGCAGATGCTATCCTGCCAGAGATCGACATGCGGGAGTGGGTGTATGTGTGTCGGGGGGGTAACAAAAGATGCAGCGCCATCTCAGTAATAGTTCGTAGCACACGCAGCAATGGCGGCGGTGCAATGTGCAGTAAATATCACCGAGAGGAGAGGTTAACAAAGGAGGAAACGGGGGCGAAAGTGACCAAAGGGGGAAGGAAAGGGGCAGGGGAATGTATCGGGAAAGAAAGAAAACATTTGTGGCCTGACGCAGAAGATGAATGGTTGTGGTCGGAGGAGATATCACCTTAAATTAGTATTTCATGATAACTTGTTCCCTCAGCACTCGGCCAAGGGAGGGAGAGAGGGTATTGGGAGGGGTGTTGGTGGGGATAGATGCTGTTAAAAGGGGGGTAGAGTAGTGGTGGGGGTAGGGGTTGAGTAGGGGTAGGTGTAGAAGGTGAAGAGGTAGAGTAGGATAACAGGCAGAGGATAGGTGCACAATCCACTCTCTCCTCGTACCACAGCAGGGTCTTTTAGAAAGATGAATTGAGGTGTTTATTTCTCTAACTTAACAGCACACCTGGAACACACACAATATTAAAACCCAGGTTAAATCAATACCAAAACATATGCTAAACATAATTGCACTGATGTAACAGAACATCATTATGTTGTCTGGACAAGTAAACAATTCCACAAATAACCTTTCTCCATTCTGACACTCAATGTCTAGCCGTACACTCTCTTCTCAAAGAGATCTATGTAAACATGTAAAACAAGCTTCATATAGCTTACCATCAACAATCAGTGGCACATAAGTTAATGCGCACCAAATATATGACTAACAAATACTAACTCCCAGTGTTTAACTCCTGTCAAACCACCATAGAATAATAGCTGTCGCACCAATGGTCTCAAATCTTTTTGAACACATACAGCTATGTGTTACCCCACTGGCATACAACACATGACTACAGCACATGGTAATCACAACTAACAAGTCACACAAGTTCCCCATGTTGCATTATCACCCATGTGCACACACATGTGGAAACACATGAACATACAGTTAGCCTGTAAATTTGTTCACCTTGAATATAACCATCACCACCTAACATACAAAATAGGTATGTCAAACCTCAAAATAACTCCAACTGTTGCAACCAAAACATTCTACACAGATGCAACACACATAATCTCTGTGTTTCTTTGTGACTGAATGCTTACATTGTTCCCACAGTATGTCAACAATAGACACACCACTGACATGTTACTGAACATTATCATTTATGCAAGCCAAGATGCACAACATGTAAACCCAAACATGATGTCCAAGCATTGTACCATAATATCAACCTGTAGGAAACAGGAAAGGGGGGGGGGGGGGGGATACCCAAATACCCTGAACCAGTACTCCATTTAGTCATGTATTGGCTACATTGTGTATTTTAACCACTTTTCCCTCAGTCACTAGCCTCAAATACAATTAAGCCATACACATGCTGGCTATGCTCTCTAACAAGTCATGGTATCTGCATCAACACATTCCAGTTACATTAACTGTGCAATACCACATCAGCTAAAAAGGATCTCTCAATGCTCTTGTGACACAACATCACAATTCTACAAACTCCAAACTGTTTCCAAAAACCAAAAAGTAAATTGCCAACAAAGCAAATTACAAGTACAAGCATTACTCACAGCCCCCAACGTTTCAGGGTTCACTTTATATTCATGTAGCAGAACACAGTCCCACTGAGCCAGTGTCTTAGTCACAGAATCCAAGTATACCATAAATCAAGTATTCAACTAAGTCCGAAAAATAGATGCTAGTTTGACACTCACAGCCCCCATGGTACTGTCTTGTCCGTCTGGCTCTCCTGGCCTGCTTCAAGGAAGGAAAAGAAAGAAACCCCACTTGCCTATTCATTTTATCCTCTTCACAAGCTGGCACCTCATGCAAACTATCTTCTGACCCAGAACGTTTCAAATTGGCTGAAGTTAACAGACCAATCTGGGACCAACCGTGCTAGACTTGCACATTCAACACTTTTCTCACAGAACCCAGCATTGTCAAGGAGGAGGGGAGGGGAGGGGGGGGGGGGGGTGATGAAAAGAGGAAGGGAAGGAGGAGGAAAGATCGCCCAGCCCTGATTCTGTTCTAAACAGCTCATGATAAACACACCACACCATGTGGTGACCATTGAGGCAGATGCCATCCTGCCAGAGATCTACATGGGGAGGTAAGGAGGGGGGAGGGGGGGGGACAGGGTTGAGGGTGATGGGAGTGGAAGGGAAAAGGGCACGGGGGTGTATAGGAAGAGAATGGTCAGAGGAGATACCATCTTTACTTAGTATTTCTTGATAACTTGCTCCCTCTGTACTTGGCCAAGGGAAGGGGGGAAAGGGAGAGAGGGTATGGGGAGGGGTGTTGGTGGGGATAGATGCCATGAAAGGGGGGTGGGGGGAGAAGAGTAGGGAGGTAGGAAGGAGGGGTCCATCAGTGCGCAGTGTGTCTGAGAAAATCCCATGCTTCCACCATAGGCGCCTGACACACTATAACATCCACCCCTTGCTTTTGAAAGCAATGTCCTCATTGCTGCAGATCGCATACCAATCAATTGCTTCATGCAAATGGTGAGACAAATTCTCCAACGAAGAGCATTAGCAAAACATTAATACATAAGGATCTTACAGGAATCCCTGTCATCATACATTATCTGATGTATGTCACCTTTACATATTACAAATAAATGCAGAGCATTGTCAGCAACAAAAAAGCAGTACTAAAAACCTTCAAACAAGAAAGGCCAGTATAGAAATTGTAACTTAACAGACTGAATAACCATAAAACATGAAAAGCAGCATTAAACTTCCAGCTAAAACACCACCCTGTACGCAAAATACCAGATCCACTAGCAGGCTACAGCAGCAAGTCTACTCACTGAAAGGTGGTTCACATTAGTCTTGTACATAGCACTACATTTTGGGAGTACTGACCCTGTCAGTCTCCCATCCCAGTTCCTATCCATTTGAGCCGACATTCTAGCACCTTTTGAGCCACAAGACATGTGAATTTCAGGCTTCAGATGAAACCTGGTGCTAGTCTCACACAAACCAGTGCACACTGATTTGCATGATGGTCTGGGAGTCTTGACTGCAGCTTGGCAGTCTAAGTCATTCTCCCTCTTCCAACATTGACCAGGAATCCCTGGATCAGGTGGCATGGGCAGCAGCACCCATTCATCTCGGCATGGATCATCACCATTGCAGTCACCTACTGAATGGCTCTTCATCAGTTTATCTGAAATCCTTTCTTTCAGTTTATGATCCTGCCCCTTGAGACCATTGTGGAAGTCTCTGTGTATTTCATTGTGGGAAACCTTGCTCTTTACTTTGGGGAAATCCTTACCCTTGTGGTTTGGGGAAATCCTATTCCCCACTGCTGACTGGATTTTTCCTTTCCTGACTTTCTTCTTTTTCTTTTTGCCCACAGCCCTGTTCTTAACTAAAACATCTCTCTGACCAACTAGACCTGACACTAGCCCCTGCATGGACCTGAATTTTCCCTCTAACAACAACAGTTTGTCCCCCAGTCGTGCCATCTGTTCCCTGGCCTGTTGCTGTTGTTGGTCCTCTTCCAGCTCTCTCTGCAGCCTCAGGGCTTCATCTCTGGCCTGGATGAAGGTGGTTTGAGGCTCTTGCCTCACTACCTGGCGCAGCTCCCTTTTCAACAAGGCATTCCGGAGGCCACTGATGAAGTGGTCCCTCAGCATGTCAGCGGTGAGGGCCCCAGTCGTCTTCATCTGGATGGTTCTCTCCATGCTGCGCAGAGCATGAGAGTAGTCCATGATGGACTCCTCCGGCTGCTGTACCCTGCTGAAAAGTATGGACAGTAGTGTGGTGACACGCCGTCCATCACCGAACACCCCCAGCAGAATGCCGGTCACCTTCTCTGGGGTGTTGGTGTCCTCCAGGTCCCGCAGCATCAGCTCCCTGCGTGCGGTTCCCTGCAGATGGCTGTAGATGAAGTATGCAGCCATCTCGTCTCCCATGGGGTATGCGGCCAGGACCCTCTCCGCCTCAGTGACGAAGTCCTCAGCTGACGTCTCGCCTGGCTCACCAGTAAATACTGGCAGTGTGGGTGCCGCACACCACTGCATGGGTGACTGCTGTGCTGTGGTAGTAGACATGGTCATCCTTGGGCTGGGTTGGGCTGTGTGCTGCCAAAGCTAAGAGACACCTCACCTGCTGATCCTGTCGGCGACGCCAAGTTGTTAAAAGGGGGGGGGAGAAGAGGTGGGGGTAGGGGTTGAGTAGGGGTAGGTGTAGAAGGTGAAGAGGTAGAGTAGGATAACAGGCAGAGGATAGGTGCACAATCCACTCTCTCCTCGTACCACAGCAGGGTCTTTTAGAAAGATGAATTGAGGTGTTTATTTCTCTAACTTAACAGCACACCTGGAACACACACAATATTAAAACCCAGGTTAAATCAATACCAAAACATATGCTAAACATAATTGCACTGATGTAACAGAACATCATTATGTTGTCTGGACAAGTAAACAATTCCACAAATAACCTTTCTCCATTCTGACACTCAATGTCTAGCCGTACACTCTCTTCTCAAAGAGATCTATGTAAACATGTAAAACAAGCTTCATATAGCTTACCATCAACAATCAGTGGCACATAAGTTAATGCGCACCAAATATATGACTAACAAATACTAACTCCCAGTGTTTAACTCCTGTCAAACCACCATAGAATAATAGCTGTCGCACCAATGGTCTCAAATCTTTTTGAACACATACAGCTATGTGTTACCCCACTGGCATACAACACATGACTACAGCACATGGTAATCACAACTAACAAGTCACACAAGTTCCCCATGTTGCATTATCACCCATGTGCACACACATGTGGAAACACATGAACATACAGTTAGCCTGTAAATTTGTTCACCTTGAATATAACCATCACCACCTAACATACAAAATAGGTATGTCAAACCTCAAAATAACTCCAACTGTTGCAACCAAAACATTCTACACAGATGCAACACACATAATCTCTGTGTTTCTTTGTGACTGAATGCTTACATTGTTCCCACAGTATGTCAACAATAGACACACCACTGACATGTTACTGAACATTATCATTTATGCAAGCCAAGATGCACAACATGTAAACCCAAACATGATGTCCAAGCATCGTACCATAATATCAACCTGTAGGAAACAGGAAAGGGGGGGGGGGGGGGATACCCAAATACCCTGAACCAGTACTCCATTTAGTCATGTATTGGCTACATTGTGTATTTTAACCACTTTTCCCTCAGTCACTAGCCTCAAATACAATTAAGCCATACACATGCTGGCTATGCTCTCTAACAAGTCATGGTATCTGCATCAACACATTCCAGTTACATTAACTGTGCAATACCACATCAGCTAAAAAGGATCTCTCAATGCTCTTGTGACACAACATCACAATTCTACAAACTCCAAACTGTTTCCAAAAACCAAAAAGTAAATTGCCAACAAAGCAAATTACAAGTACAAGCATTACTCACAGCCCCCAACGTTTCAGGGTTCACTTTATATTCATGTAGCAGAACACAGTCCCACTGAGCCAGTGTCTTAGTCACAGAATCCAAGTATACCATAAATCAAGTATTCAACTAAGTCCGAAAAATAGATGCTAGTTTGACACTCACAGCCCCCATGGTACTGTCTTGTCCGTCTGGCTCTCCTGGCCTGCTTCAAGGAAGGAAAAGAAAGAAACCCCACTTGCCTATTCATTTTATCCTCTTCACAAGCTGGCACCTCATGCAAACTATCTTCTGACCCAGAACGTTTCCAATTGGCTGAAGTTAACAGACCAATCTGGGACCAACCGTGCTAGACTTGCACATTCAACACTTTTCTCACAGAACCCAGCATTGTCAAGGAGGAGGGGAGGGGAGGGGGGGGGGGGTGATGAAAAGAGGAAGGGAAGGAGGAGGAAAGATCGCCCAGCCCTGATTCTGTTCTAAACAGCTCATGATAAACACACCACACCATGTGGTGACCATTGAGGCAGATGCCATCCTGCCAGAGATCTACATGGGGAGGTAAGGAGGGGGGAGGGGGGGACAGGGTTGAGGGTGATGGGAGTGGAAGGGAAAAGGGCAGGGGGGTGTATAGGAAGAGAATGGTCAGAGGAGATACCATCTTTACTTAGTATTTCTTGATAACTTGCTCCCTCTGTACTTGGCCAAGGGAAGGGGGGAAAGGGAGAGAGGGTATGGGGAGGGGTGTTGGTGGGGATAGATGCCATGAAAGGGGGGTGGGGGGAGAAGAGTAGGGAGGTAGGAAGGAGGGGTCCATCAGTGCGCAGTGTGTCTGAGAAAATCCCATGCTTCCACCATAGGCGCCTGACACACTATAACAATGCCATGGAAGGGGGAGGGAGGAGAGTAGGGAGGTAGGAAGGAGGGGTCCATCAGTAAGCAGTGTGTGCTGGGAAAATCCCACGCTTCCACCGCAGGCTTCTGACCCACTATAGCAAAGAAATTTAATCAATTTCTCTTTTAAGATAATCATGATAATTACCAGAAGATCCAATGTTTTCTTTGCCCAAACCCGTTAGGTCGGTAGAACGCACTGAAACATAAGCATTGAAGCACAAACCTGTATACTACAATAGAACGCTGACATGGACTACGTGCACATTTGATCTTCTGTATGCTGACACACACGTACGGGGTTCATGAACTAGCAGGTCTGCAAACGATGTTGTTGGAGGTCGGAAAAAATTCCCACTCTTAATCCATCAGACACTGATGCCAGTATCGAACCCATGGCCCTCAAATAAAATCAAAATACTTGATCAATTCACATGGAAATTCATTCATATTGAATCTTCATCTTCTTCGTTCGAAAAAAGCGGACATTCTGGCAAAAGACAGTGCACAGAAGGAGCAGGCCAACAAACTGGTGTCATACGATGAAATCAAGGCACAGCAAGGAATAAAGTGGCGCCTCCAGCACCCCAAATATAACCCAGAAGACAGATACCATTTGCTGGAACGATGGGAACAGGTCAAGATCTTCCGCCTGAGGACTGGACACAACCGCCTGCTCCACCACTTGCACAAAAAATTTGGCATTGGACAGAGTAGAGAGTGCCCTTGTGGTGAGGGACCAATGACAACCAACCACATCCTTCAAGACTGTACGACGCATGCAGCATCCAGGAGGAAGTACTGGCCAACACAGACAGCAGTGGAAGCCAAGCTGTACGGCACCCTGGAGGAGCTGCGACGGACGGCAGCCTTCATCGAGTTCACCGGGCTGCTCATCTAATGGGAGGCGAACGAGGAAGAAGAAGAAGAAGGAAGGATCGGAATGGTCCATCAGTAAGCAATGTGTGCTGGGAAAATCCCACGCTTCCACCACAGGTGCCTAACACACTATAACACTTGATTTTAGTGCGTGTGAGTGTGTATGCTTTTAGGTTGTGTGCGAAGAACGTTTAATATTGGGCTCAGATGATCTCATAAACTGCATTACATAGCACTGGAGAACATCCGTAACGCTCCAAAGGGCGGGAGTGAATCATTATTTGTTTGCAGTTTGTTTGTTCGAGTGTCTGAGTGACTGCAGAGTTTCATGAAAACAGCACCCACTATCGGTATGTGTGTTAAAGATATAGCTACCAAAAAAGGTAAATTTTGTGAATGGGAGAGACAAGATACAACATACAATATACAAGAATACTTTATTATATGTACAAAAAGAAATTCAGGTTGACAGGTTTGTTGGTTATGAAAAAATGGGCAGTTTATCCACAGAAATGCATAGTTCAGTTCAGTTACTCAAGGAAGTGTCACTGCATTTGGACAAATCCATATACGCTACAACACATTTGCTAAACAGATGCCTGACCAGCAGCACAACCCAACACACTTAGGCCTCATTGAGGGAAAATGATAAGAAAATAAGTAAAATAAGATTCCTAAGTGAATGAATAGATAAGTCATTCAATCAATAAATTGATAAATTAAAACAATAGATAAAGATTTCTTTAAAATAAAAGCCATAAAAACAAAAATGACATAATGATAATTATCCTATGAATGATATTAACGTAAATAATAATATTGATGAAATTGATAAATAAATTGATATAGAAATAAGAGTGAACACAGACACAGACACACACACACACACACACACACACACACACACACACACACATGCACAACTGATATGCAACACATATGTAGTCTCGCAAAAATGAAAGCACAGACAAATGTTCACAGACCCGACACACACATTAAGCACACGAGCCCTCACAGAGAGAGAGAGAGAGAGAGAGAGAGAGAGAGATACATAGTGTGTATGTGCGCGCGCGCGCGCGCGCGCGCGTGTGTGTGTGTGTGTACTGATTTGGTTTCAGCGGTTTTCGAAAAAAAGATACTGCGCATGCGCTTCAGCCAGACACAAACTTCCGGGAGCAGCCGTCGGCGTTGGGTTTAGGGTGACATTGAGACCAGAAAACTTCATTCTCTTGTTTTAAGATGGCCCTGATTGTCAACAGGGCAATCAGCGCTATCCAGCCTCATGCTCGACAGCTTCTTCTGGTGCATGTGAGTCGTGCAAAAGCCCCAAATCTGCCATGCACGATTCAAGTTGCTCACTTAACAACGACCCATGGAATGCCAGCCAAACGAAAGTACGCACCATGGCCGTATGAAAAGAGGCCATACAACTCGTTGTATCAGTTCATCGACCACACGAGGAAGCGCTTCGATGACAACACAAAGATTATCCTAATCGAGGGAAACATTGCCGTCGGAAAGTCATGGTTTGGCGAACAAGTTGCCAAGGAATTCGACATGCAATTCGTCCCAGATTGGAAAGATAAGAAAGTATTCTTGAGTGGCAACAACTTTGATCTAAGAACCCTGAACGCACAGCTGCCACCAAGGAGTGGATTCTGTGATATTCCAGCGTTCTACGGCCACACAGCTACCCCTGCTTTGATGAAAACCTTTGGTCGCACCCAGCTGTTAATGTACTACCATCATTTCCATTACTATGTCAGGGCACTTGAGCATCTGTTGAACACAGGTAATTTGCCTAAAGCTCAAAGTCTCAATTCATTGTCATTCAGATTTATGACTGTCTCAGATTTTGATGTAATGCACATAATCAGCTATACAGACATTCTTCCAAGATGCCTGTTATTGTGATCATCATGCAATACGCTATATAATTATGTGATAATATGTGCACAAAAAGTGATATAATTTGACATATTACTGAAGAACTTTGCCAATGAAAACCCATAGTGTTATAAAACAAACAACATGGAACATATTGGTGAGTGAACAACATACCACCAGTTAGTCTGCAACATGCTGACAAAGTTATGATAAACCCTTGACTTCCATATGTAATGTATTCATTATTCATAGACATATATTTTATTATATTTTTCAATGACTTATGTACAGTATGATATTGTGTTCTCAACAGTAACACCATCTCAGTAACTGAAAACAGAATCACAAGGTTGAAAAACTTCTTCCCGGGGCTTTTGATAAGTTAAACTTCTTGGAGGTTCCAAGGACTCTTTTACATTAATCTAGGGGGCTGGAGACTACTTTCACATTCTTATCAAATCAATATTGTTTTATGCAATTATGGGTATACTTAAAATACTAATGAACATATAAAGGCAGCCATAACTTCTAGGTTTCTGGGCCAAGTAGTGGTTAAGGGAATTAACTCTTTTATAACAGACAGCCCTAGCTTCAGGCTGAATTTCCCATGCAGAATTATCACTCTTTTTATAGTTTACATCAAGACATTTTAGAAATCTTTGGAATTGCCTGGACACCAGGTACTGCTCAAGTCATTGTATATGCACTGTGTTCTTTCGATTTTCAAAGCATCAGGGACACATTATAAATTGTCATGAAACCTGCTTTGAATTAATTAGATACATGCTGTACTCGGTTACTCTGCCACCATCATGTTCAGTTACTAAAAATAGAATAATGTTTTAGAGAGAAAGAGACTGATGGACTTACAAATAATAGAGCCAGTGCCAGTGTGTGTATGTGTTGTGTAAGTAAGTTTATTTCAAATTTATTAATAGCATTACAACATTCCTGAACAAGCAGAATACAAATTACAATGTGACAAATAACCTTAAAATGACGAGTTGACAGCAGACTGGGCTGGAAGACAGGAAATGGGTGTGTTATGTATAATATGTAATTTGTGTTTTCAGGTTTGTCTGCTTGTTTTCAGTTGATGATTTTTTATAGGTTTGTTTTACTGCTTTGAAGGAATTTTAATTCAAGTTGTTATTATGCACTGGTTTTTAATTTAATGCAAGCTGTTTCACTGATTTGTAGTTATTTTATTCAGAGTTAAATATATACTGTACATTTTTTTTTTAATTATAAAGCCTGTGCTTTACGGTGCCATGACTGCAGTTAATACAATCAGGAAATGAGGAAATATGTCTATATGTAGAACTATGTTTTTACTTAAATGTTAAATAGATTATATGCACTTGTCTGGATGATATTAGTTACCAGTCTTATAAAGCAGGATTGGCTTGCAGCTGTTGATAATACACTAAGTGATCTTTATTTAATTTGCTGGGTCTCTGCAGATGTATTAAGTAATATGAATCTTACTCTCACTCAGTTATGGGACTGTGGCAGACAGAAGTGCTGACACAGCAGTGTGATTTAGAAGAAAGAAGTGTAAAAGTTGTTTGTTTTTTTATACAGTAAATTAGTAATGTTAACAGACAAGACAAGCCGAGTGAAAACATTCAGCAAAATAACTCTAGATGCTTGAACCAATTGTGTCAAACTTACAGTACACACATGACATATGTATATGTGTGTACTGTGTTTGTTTTGTTTTGCTCTTGTTTTTTCCAGATCTTTTTCCTGTGCTTTCAGAAATCAAAAACTATACTGCTTTCATTTGTTTAAATCTGGCCATTGTTAAGGAAAAACATCTTTATTCTTTTTAAATAAACCAAGAACATACACTGCATGGAAGAATAACTCAGAATGGTTATGCACTGTTCAGTACGAACTTAGTCAAGGACGAGTTTGTCCAGGTTTGTTTTTTGACTTATTTTAGACACAAAATAATGTTAAAAAAATCATGGAGAAACTATTATAAAAAAAGAAAAATAATAAAAAGAAAAAAAAGAAAAAGCGAACACAAACTATATTTCTTGTTGTCATTGTGTTTCCTGACTTTGCAGGGCAAGGGATTGTGATGGAGAGAGGAGTCTTTTCTCACATGGTATTCCACAACGTCCTGCACAAGATGGGCCACTTGTCTGGCAATGGTATGCCTTTGTACTGGGCTTAGGGTAACTGGAAGTGTGTAAATGAATGTGTGTGTGGTTGCACTTGGACTGAAGGAGTTTCTTCTTAACCTGAAGATCACGACTTGTCTTACGGGGTGTGTTTTTTTTGTTTTGTTTTTTTAGTTGTTTGAGTGTTTGAACATAAGGGCACATGCTAGTTTGAATTATATCAGGTGAAACTGAATTATACTGGATATTTAAAGCAGTGAAAAAATCTCCACATTCTGTTCCAGTCATTTTGATCAGCTGTCCAGCTGCAGCTCCATTCTGTCAACCAGCTCAAACTAAGAAGTGACAGTAAAAATTCACTGCATGTGCGAAAAATACTACTTAATTCGGAAATAAACCAGAGGTTGAGGAAGACTTCAGAGATGGATAAAATAAGTTTTTTTAATTTGCATCTTGTATTCAGCAGAGTCCGGAAGCATATTCTCTTTCAACTGATAAAACATTGTATTTTACTTTAGTATTTCCCTCCCTTTTTTCTAATTGAATGGGGTTTTTGTCATTCCACATTGTTTAGTTTTTTACGGTTATTTTATAACATATTTTCTTCCACAATATGGCCATGTGCCTTTAGTTAGAATCTTTGATGTATAAATTTTACAACAGATACACATTTGTGTGTTTGCATAAGACTACAATATTGAATCTGATTTAATATTGTTGACGTTCTAGATTTATTTAATGTTCATTCTTGTTTCAGTGTGCACTTTGCATTGCATTACTGGGCTTTGTGTAATGCAATTTTGTTGATGTAGAATATACTTTGTTGAATTATTCATAATATTATCAAATTCATCGTCCATTGCTCAGTGGGGTTTTTTTTTTTAGATTGTGAAGATGCATGTCACCATTTATTTTGTTCCAGCCTTGAAATATCTCAACTTTGTGTATGACAACACTGTGTGCGAGATGTGGCGTCCTCATTTGGTCATCTATCTGGATGCCCCCATCGACTTTGTGCGCACCATGATCAACAAGCGCAACATAGTGAGTGTCATTCAGCTCTGCAGCATAGATTTTTAATGATTTCCTTTGGATAAAGTCTGTGAATGTGATTAACAAATGCAATGTGCTGAGTGTCTTTCAGCTACGAAGCTTAAATTTCAAAGTATTCATCCTTGAATAATGTCAGTGATTAACAAAGACACTGTGGTGAGTGTCATTCAGTTAGAACTGTAGCTTTGATTTTATCCTTGGTTTAGTTCTCAAGGGCTTTGTTCATTGTATACACACAGCCCTAGGTAAATTATTTATGGATAAAACCATTGAAGACATTGTTGGGGTTAACAAAGCCATAGAGATTTTATTCATGGATAAAATCGTCGAGGCCATTGTTGGGAGTAAACAAAGCCACAGAGAACTTAATTATGGATCAAATTATTGAGGACTTTGTTAGTTGATATAAACAAAGCCTAGAAAATCTATTTATCAATAAAACCATTGAGGTCTAACTTACTTAACTGGGTGTAAACAAAGCCTGTGATAACTTACTTATGGATTAAATCATTAAGGACTTTGTTAATTGGGGTAAAGTTAACAAAACCCAAGAGAACTTATTTATGGATAAAATCATTAAGAATTTAAACTACATGTTGTTTTCATCAGGGATGGGAGGCCAAGAGCCCAATCATCACAGATGAATTCCTCAGAACCATGGACAGATTCTACAAAGAGAAATACCTGCCATACATGAGGTGAGTCCAGATATGTTAACTTTCTGTCCAGTGTTTTCAGAAAGTTTTTATTTGCATGTTTGTGTGAAGCATGCCTTGATATATTGATTCAGCTTAGAAATGAAAAATAATTACTGGACTTAAATTAAAAAGCAACAACAAATAAATATAAATTATGCTCTACAAAGTCCAGCTAGAAGATTGATTCTAATGTTACATTGGCATTGCTGTTGTGTGGCATTGCGCACAAGCAGTTTTTATCAGAAATACAGTTATGTGTAGATGAGAGTATCTCATTTTTCCACTCATGCCTTATGTGGGTAATTCACTATTTGTGTTGTTATGGCTGATTTGATTTTTTAGAATGTTTTTCAAGTATTTTATGATTGCTCAACTGAGTTTATTGGTAATATGTTTCTGTTACACTTGTGTTTGAAACTGAGTGCAGGCATTCATGTACAAACATGTATGTAAGCATGTAGGTGTGTTTCTGTGAATGTGTGTTTACATGTGCTTTTTTGCCTTTGTGCATGGGTAGCAGTAGTTGTACTTTTATTTGACAGTTTTCACATGATGTTATTTTAGATATGTGTGTGTGTGTGCATGTTTGTGTGTGTGTGTGTGTGTGTGTGAGCAGTGCATTTATAATGCAACATAATGCAGGCGCATTTATTCACAATATAATATTAGTTCATGCATGAGTATGCATCCACACACAGTTATTCATTGACACAAACCCAAGAGCAGCAGCAACAAAAATGAAAGAATGCCTTTGAAAGATTACAATGATGAAAGAAATAGTGTGGTTTGGGATGTCTGATGATGGACTATCTGATGAATAAGCTGCAAATGTCATGAGGAAATGTGTAATTATGGATGGTCTCTACAGGTGGAAATGAAACATATTTTGTACTTATATGGATGATTGATCTGTTAACTTCTGTGAGAATTCTCATCTTTATAAAGTGTAGTTTTGGGGGATTTTTTTTTTTTTTTTTAATATGTTGTGAACAATGTATCGGCTACAGTTACCCTGCTTATACATGTTTTATTCTAAAGCACAGTGAGCATGCTCAGAATGGGATACAACCCTCAAGAAGATTTTGTGTAATCATTATGATTGTCACTATATTTTTGTTTTCTTTATCTCACAGCAAGTACAGTGAGGTGATCACCTATGACATGACTGATCTTCCTGAATGGGAAATCGTAAGTGCTTGCATGTGTGCTTGAATTTTACCTTGGAGAGAATTGTGTTTATGACCAAATATTGCAAAGAGATATTGCACTGAAATTTTGCAGAGCTAGAAAAAGAGTTTGCGTTGTTTTTTGCAGTGGCAAAAGAATCATTTTTGATTTTATGCTGTTGATGTTAATGGTGGTGCACTGATGGTTGTCTAATAAGAATTGTCCGCAAATGCGTTGACAGACCCACTGGGAAAATGTGAAGCTCAAGTATGAATTTCCTCTTTCTCCCACACTGGTCTGTTGCTTACCATCTGGAAAATATTTGTACTTGAAAATTGTGGTTTGGGGGCTTGTAGTCCTTTAGCAGCCATGAAGTGTGAGTTGCCTGAGTGCAGTTTTTAGCCATATAATGATATATGTATATTTAACGTTTTGAAGTGGATTTTTTTTTTTTTTTTTTTAGAAATGTTCTTTACACTTTTGTAGTCATATGGTGGTGGGGTTTGTTTTTGTTTTTTTTAATCCTTTGGCTATGCAGCTGATACAGTGGACCGTGCCAGAGGCATGATTTGGGATTATGTATTTTGTAATCCAGTTTTAATCATACCCAGTTCCCCTATTTTGTTACCAGGTGTAATATTACTTTGTTTTGAGTGCAGTTGAAGTAGGAAGGTGGCAGAATGGCTGCCAAAATTCCATGAGCATCTGGGTTCAAATCCAGCTCTCACCTTTTCTCCCAAGTTTGACTGGAAAATTGAATTGAGTGTCTAGTCATTCAGATGAGACGATAAACCAAGGTTCCGTGTGCAGCACCTATTTGGTGCTCTGAAAAAGAACCCATGGCAATGAGTGTTGTCCTCTGGCAAAATTCTGTCGAAGAAACCCACTCTGATGAGTACACAAATATATATGCATGCACTTAAGGCCTGACTGAGCGCATTGGGTTATGCTGCTAGTTGGGCATCTGCCTGGCAGATGCGGTGTAGTGTATATGGATTCGTCAGAACACAGTGACACCTCCTTAAGAAACTGAAACTAAAACTGATTGAATACAGTTGTTTCTTTTGCTATCTTTTTGTTCATACATCATGCTCAGCCCTGATGTGGCCCCATGCACTTAGCTGGGTGATAACAGAAGTCGCTGGCCACGGCAGTTCACCCTCTTCCGAAATCGCACATTTAGTCCTGGCTTCTTTTTATCATGCACATGGCCTCCTGCCTAACCCGTTCAGCCACAGAGCGCACTGCACGCGGCGCACTGTATCTAGGTCACAACTTTCCCTGACTATTGCAGTCTTTTGGCTGTGCGGTCATGCGTTGGATTGCCTGTGTTTGTGGATCTATAAAAAGTGTGCATCTGTTTTTTTGTGGAAAAAAAATAGGGACGAATCTGGCTCCAGGTGTTGTCTTTCGCCTGACAAAATCTGGTGTCTGAAACGCGTATGTGAGTGACTTAATTATACGAATTAATAACTGACGATTTAAGGTCTTTGTGAGGCAGGTCAGATAGATGCTACACACTGGCACTGTGCCAGGAAGCTGAGTCATTGCAGTGAACTGGTGGTGACTTGTGTGTATAATCGTTCTAGTTAGCAGCGTCGCAGAAGAAAGTCACATTTGATATTTAGAAAAATAAAAAGAGTTAAGAAACATAGCAACAGTAATAGCAGCAGCATTAGGTGTAGTTGCAATTGTGGTGGTAGTGGAAGCGGTAGTCAAAGTCGTATACACGTAGTACTTTTCATAGCAGTGTTGATTAGCTCAAGTGTGTGTGTGTGTGTGTGCGTGTGTGTGTGTGTGTGTGTGTGTGTGTGTGTGTGTGTGTGTGTGTGTGTGTGATTGATGGGCCATTGAGTGTCTACACTGCACACATATATGTACCTCTCAGTAACACATTCATTGTAGAATTTCATATATAGATATGCGTATATTATGAGTGAAAGTCAAGAAAAGTGAAGTTTGTATTATGCTGGTTATGTTTGGTTGTGCTGGTTTTGCGCTCAAGTTACAAGATCATAAGCAAAATTGATACAACTACTGCTCAGTACAGCTCAAAACACTAACAAAGCAGAAGCAACAGTGACAGTAGCAGTAACAGCAAGATCACGAATCAACAAGAGTGAAGTATTAGTAGTAGTCAGTCTTTTATTTGTCTTTTCTTTCCGCTCTTTTCTGCATCTCCTTTCTTACTGTTTGTGAGTGTTGTTGTATCTAGACATTGAAATCAAATATGGAGCAAAGTGATCACTCTCTCCCAAAGCATATACAACATTTAAATTCTTTGTGTAGACTTTGTGGGAAAAGGTCCAAGAGGCTTCAGAAAGATAAAAAGAGGTCATCAACAACATGTCTAAGTATTGCTTCTGATATCAATAGATTCTACAGTCTGAATGTTTTGGAGGACAGGGAGGGGGTGCACCCAAAAACAGTGTGTGTGTGTTGTACCGTGCGGTTGAACATACTGCACAAACGCACAAATACTTCAGGATCAATAGCCACTGCACTGGCACAAATTGATGAAGCTTCTCGTTTATGGTGTCAGTTTGATCCAAATCTAACAGAAAGCCAGTGTCCAATATGTGATCACTTTCGACAACAGAGTAGGGGTGGAAGACCAGAAAAAAAGGTAAAGAAATCTGGTGTTCCCAAACAACAACAGTGCCAGTCAGACACTCAAGTGGATAATGATATTTCCTTCTGTATCCCTGCTGCGTCCACGTCAACCCCAGAAAAAGATCCAAGGACAGCATCAGTGCAGACAGTTTCAACAGGCATCGATAAAGCAATGTCTCCTTTCAAACAGCAAATTCTACGGCCCCTGAGTCAGTTGACGGCACCTTTGACCCAGCAAGAAAGAAAATATTTGACTAAACTTGTTTGCATTGAGATGTCACAATCCAGTGACAAAATGACTGTCACATGCAAAACTGGTGGGCAACCTATTGTTTTGAAAAAAATTATCAAACCGCGGAAAGCATCAGCGCAAGCCCGGACCCCACTCAGAAAGAAACGTGCAAAATTCATGAATGCAATCCGGATGAATGTGTCTGGAAATACTGAAGAAGACGCGGCCAAGCAGCAGGGCACAGAACTGAAGGCAGCAAACAAAGCCCGCAAGAAACTGGTTCTCAAAGAAGCCAACTGTGCTCCAGTGACCATATCAGCAAAGGAAGGTGCTGCTATCCGTGCAGGGCTTAGCATCAGTTTGACAAAATACAGGCAAGGTAAATGTTTACTCAGAAGACTTGGGATTAATTTTGCCAGTGAAAGGAAAGAGAAAAAAGAACAAATTAAGGCACAATGTGCAGAAGTAGAAGGCCAGATGAGAACCCTAGAGGTATGGAATGATAATGAGGGGCAGATGGAACTACTTCCAACTCCATCTGCAGGCATTAAGGATGTCCCAGCTTTTGTCAACAAATTGCTGGATGCTTATGACAGTCAGGGCCGTCTAACATGGCATGATGGGAGCATACCTGAGAGTGAAATCTGGGTTAAGATTGGTGGAGATCATGGTGGTGGGTCATTTAAACTTATGCTTCAGGTCGCAAACCTTGCCAATGCCAACTCAAGATACAACACTTGTGTCTTCAACATAGCAGAATGCAAAGACACCCCAGAAAATTTGAGGAGGCTGTTGGATCCCTACAAAGACCAAATCAAAGAACTCCAGACCATGCAATGGAGAGGCAAGCAAACTTGCTTGTTTCTGTTTGGGGATTATGAGTTTTTAACTAAGATGTATGGATTGTCAGGTGCACAGGCAATTCACCCATGCCTGTACTGTACATCATCCAAGACACAGATCCAAACACCACCTGAATACAATGATGGAAACATCACCCAGAGGACCGTAACTCAGATCAAGAGAAATTATCAGAAGTACAGACAGGCAGGAAAAGTGAAGTCAACAGCAAGACTGTACAACAATGTGATCAGGAAACCAGTTTTAGATATAGAACTGGAGCAGGTCACACCACCCTACCTTCACATCTTGCTGGGTATTGTGAAAAAACATCATGACCTGTTGGAGCAAGAATGCCATGCACTTGATCAGCAGTTAGCAAGAGCTTTGGCTCGTAGGGAGGACATAAGCTGTAACACCTTCACTGCAAAATTTTGGCAGCATGTAGAGCAAATCAGATCACTTGAAAAGAGAAAGAAATATTTGAGACTTCTCAAAGCCAAAGCAAGATTTCAGAATAACCGTGGCCTTCGAAAAAAGGTACAGGAAACACAAGAAGAAGTCGATGAAATGGAATCTTCAATGAATCCATTGCCATTCCGTTCAGGGCCAATCACTACAAATCTGGACACTGTACTGAGGGAAAACAGGATAATCCCACAAGCTTACCATTCCAGGGCCTTCAATGGAAACCACTGCAACAAGTATCTTAAAGAACCAGTGTACACAAACATCTGTCAGAGTGTTGTGGACAAGACAGAGGAAGTCACTGACAACAACACACTGCAACTAGCTGTCAGCGCCAGGATAGTCTGTGCCAAGTTCATTGAGTTAAATGCACACTATTCTGATGTACATAGGCGAATCTCACACCAAAGACCAGTGACTGAAGATGACATTGAAGGTATTGAAACATCCATCAGATGGTATATGTCATTTTTCAGAGTGAGGTTCCCCCAGATACAAATAATTCCTAAACAACACCTACTGGAACATCACTGTGTCCCCTGGATCAGAAGATGGGGGACAGGTCTGGCACTTCTGGGAGAACAAGGAGGAGAGGAGACACATGCCACAATCAACTTCTTGTTGAAGAGGATCAAGGGACTGAAGAACAAACAGCAGCAGCTCACATTCCTCCTTACTGAGCATCTGACCCTAGTGTCACCTCTGTTACAAGGACTGATTTTTCCTCACAAAGTTGTGCACTGAGTTCTGCAGAGTTTTCAAACAACTGTAAAAGGCCTATCTTCACACACCCAAAGTGTATAAGACATGACTGTATTGTAAAATCAAAATAATACTATGTAAACTTGTATATTTTGTACCTCTTCAGAAACACACACACACGCACGCACACACACACACACACACACACACACACACACACACACACACACACACACACACACACACACACACACACCACACACACACACACGCAAAGAGCACGCACGCACACACACACACACACACACACACACACACACAGCACACACAGCACACACACACACACACACACACACAGAGCACACACACACGCGCGCGCGCGCGCCCACTACCGCACACGCACATACTGTTTACATGTTTTAATTTGTCCTTTCCCTCATGTACATCTTTCAAATGAATAGATATGTCATAAAAATGTATTATATTCTGTTGTATTCATCCACATACCAAAAATTTGTGTTTGTGTGAGTGTGTGTGTGTGTGAGTGTGTGTGTGTGTGTGTGTGTGTGTGTGTGTGTGTGTGTGTGTGTGTGTGCGCGTGTAAAGTCAAGATTTTATTTATTGATGGTAAATTGAATAAGCAACAATTGCTTTTTTTACATCATGTGTGTGAGCGCGCACGTGTGTGTGTGTGTGTGTGTGTGTGTGTGTGTGTGCACGCGTGCGTGCGTGCGTGTTGGAGGTGGTGGTGGTGGTGGTGAAGTGCAAATAAACAGTTTGTTTAATCTGAAGATACGCATCCTTATGAACTTTTTGTATATGGTATGATATGCTTGCAGATATAAAAAATATTCCAAAATTAAGCTTTTTATTATTGTAAGTTACAGTATAACACATTTCCATATATAACATTTGGAAATAATGTGTAGACGGGTGTTGGGTTGTAACAGGAGGAAGGTGGAATTAAAGCAGATTAAAACAAAGCTTTAAACACAGGTTATAGATCACAAGAAATACAGGCGCTGGGTGGATGAAACATTTATATTTTGAGCAGCAGTGAGTTCAGAATCTATACCTGATGTGCTGAAGTAGTTGTTAGGAACATGTATGGTGCTGAGACTATCAGAGAGCCAGTAGTCAGTGAGTTTTTTTAACATTGTGATATGTGAGTGGAGTAACTACATAATCAACATCATAAAATGGCTCCATTTGGTGAGTACAATAATGCATGCATGCATGTGTGTGTGTGTGTGTGTGTGTGTGTGTGTGTGTGTGTGTGTGGTCTATTGTCATTTCATGTGCATATGCCTCCTATTCGTGTGTGTGTGTGTGTGTGTGTGTGTAAATATATGCATGTTACAAGCACTTCATGTCTATGGCATGCAACACGCACAACATTATTTCTTTATAAAGTAAATGCTATAATAATAATAATTCCAAATGCATGTTACAAGCATTCCGCATACAAAGCATGCTACAAGCGCCTCAAATGTATTTTTGTGTGTGTTAATGTGTGAATATTACATTCTTCTCTCTCTCTGTCTGTCTGTCTCTTTCTCTCTCCCTCCCTCCGGGCCCTCCATCTGTGTGTGTGTGTGTGTGTGTGTGTGTGTGTGTGCGCGCGCGCACGCGCGCTCCTTCTCTCTAACTATTTTTGTTCGTTTTTGTTTTGTACAAATGTGCATTAGTGCTTTGTCATTCATTTTCACTCATGTTTTCCATATTTCAGCATGTCACTTTTTGGAACCTGTTAAAAAAAAAAATTACAATCACCTCTCCCTCCCTTTTAAAAAAAAAAAAGAAAAGAAAAACAAAGTGGCGAATTTCAGCTTGCACAATGAACAGGAATATAGTCATGTGTGTCGGGAGGGGCGTGGGGTGATATAATTATAAAAGGTGTGTGTGCGTGCGCGCGCGTGCGTGCGTGCATGCGCGCGCGCGCGCGCGCGTGTGTGTGTGTGTGTGTGTGTTAAACAGTGGGAAGGGGATGTATGATTGGGTTTGGTTTGCTGTCGTGTTTTTTATCTCTATGATGTATCACATACTTCACCAAAGTTAATTTGTCTTATGAGGATCATGCACTTATTCTGATACTGATATATAATGTACTGGTATGTATATAAATGTATGTGTATATAATTATGTATATGTATACATGTGTATATATGTATTGTTGTGTTTTGCTTGTGTGTGTGTGTGTGTGTGTGTGAGTGTGTGTGTGTGTGTGTGTGTGTGTGTGTGTGTGTAAATATATATATATATATATATATATACAGAGAGAGAGAGAGAGAGAGAGATTCCCTCATGTGAATGCAAATATTCGCAGACACATCACACTGGCACCGTTGTGTGAGTGTGAGAACTAACACATGGCCGGGATGCCACACCTAACAGTACTGTAGCTGACTATTCCCTCTCTCCTTCCCTTCTCAAGCCCCTTCTCAGCAGGTGGCCTGCGGCAAGGTCAGTGGCAGGCAGCGTATTATCTAGCTGGTCCCATTCTACAGCGCGCTATGCATGGCTTTACTCTGTGCAAGTCGTTTTTCTGTTCTGCGGCTGTGGGTTATTCCTTGGGTCTGGAGTTACCAGAGCTTGAAGATGTTTCGTTACTTCAGTTTTTCGTCTTCAGATAAGTAAATGCCGCCTACTTGGAACTAAAGTGCAAGGCATAAACTGCCGTGTGGCAAGTATCAGCTTTAGGACACACATATTTCTAATGCATTGATGTGGAAAAAAAATGCAGGTAGTTGGGCCACAAATAGGCTTGTCATTTACACACAGAGCAAAGAGAAATGGGCACTTTGATTGATAGTGTGGCACTGCAGTGGTGTTGTAAGCTAATATTTCTGATTGGAAGTGTTCTGGTGGAGAGAGTGAATTGTGCTGATGTTGTCCTGTTGAGTGTTGTGGTGACATGTCTGCAGATTGTGGAAGAGCTGGAGAGCCTGGACTTGGATACTCAGCCCTTTGACAATGAAGACAAGTTCAAGGACTGGCAGTCTGAGTTCGAGGATGATTACAACCTCATGCGCATGAAGTCAGTGGCTGCTGGGAGTTGTAGTGTTGGGGAAATTGTGGTTAAGAAGTGTAGTTTGATTCTTGACGGAGTATCCATCAGCTGAATTCCATAAGCTCATCAAATCATGTATAACTATCTTATGTATTGCATGGTGCATTTAACAGTGTGATAGAATTACATGTTGTTGATTTTATAATTTTGTTTGAAATAAAATCATGAAAGAAAATGGGCCACACTCAGTGAACCCATGCACACCCACATGCACATGCACAAACACAAAGACACACACATAAACATGCACACACACACACACACATACTAACACACGCACTCACAGAATAGCAGCCAGGAAGGCACTGGATGCAGTAACTGTTTATTTTTTTGTTTTTTTTACATCATTGTAGTACTTTCATAACACAAGCAGGTGGTGCATTGTATATGGTTCAGTCTGCACACCTTGACGCCTCCCTGAAACTGAATAGCAGTCTGTTATTTCTAGCATAAGAACAAACGAATCACATGTGAGCCATGCAGTCTTTGTCTCTTGCTATTTTTCAGTGTGGATGTTGTTGCTCTTTTTTTGAATTCGCTTGTGTTCAGTGGTAGTTGTGTGTTGATGTGCGTTTGTTTTTGGGTTGCAGCCTTGCCAAGAAGTGGCAGATTGACAACCTGTTCAACATGTCCAAACCGTGGGATGCCCCAGAGCTGATGACACACCCTGAAGACTTGGACGTCGTCTACCAGGTTGTCCGAGAGGTCAGTTTCCCTCTCTGTGTCTGTATCTTTTGTGTCTCCTGTGCTTGATATCTGTGTCTGTGTCTCTTGTGGTTCATCTCTGCGTCTGTCTCATGTGCTTCATGAGTCTGTATGCTGTGTGCTTCAGTTCTGTGTCTGTATCTCCTCTGCTTCAACTGTGTCTCTGTCACCTGTGCTTCATCTGTGTGTGTTTTTGTGCTTCAATTCTGTGTCTGTCACCTGTGCTTCATCTGTGTGTGTGTGTTTTTGTGCTTCAACTCTGTGTCTGTGTCACCTGTGATTCATCTGTGTGTGTGTTTTTGTGCTTCAACTCTTTGTCTGTGTCACCTGTGCTTTATCTGTGTGTGTGTTTTTGAGCTTCAACTCTGTGTCTATGCCACCTTTGCTTCATCTGTGTGTGTGTTTTTGAGCTTCAACTCTATGTCACCTGTTCTTAATCTGTGTGTGTGTGTTTTTGTGCTTTATCTCTTTGTGCTTCATCTCTGTGTCTATGTCTCCTGTGCTTTGTCTCTGTGTCTGTATCTCCCGTGCTTCCTTTCTGTGTCTGTATCACATAACTTGTCATTGACAGACATGACGGGTGATTGACAGACATGATATGGAATTGACAGACATGATGGGTGATTCATTGACATGACTTGTGATTGACAGACATGACATGACATAGTGGGTGATTGACAGACATGATATGGATTTGACCGACATGATGTTTGGTGATTGTATTTTATTTGCATTTCTCTTTTCTTGCCATAACAGATTTCTCTTTGTGAAATTCAGGCTGCTCTCCCCGGGGAGAGCGCGTCACTACACTGAGAGTGCTACCCATTTTTTTGTATTTTTTCCTGTGTGCAGTTTTATTAGTTTTTCCTATCGAAGTGGATTTTTTCTACAGAATTTTGCCAGGAGCAACCCTTTTGTTGCCATCTTTTACGTGCGCTAAGTGCATGCTGCACATGGAACCTCAGTTTATTGTTTCATCTGAAAGACTAGCGTCCAGACCACCACTCAAGGTCTGGCTGGGGTGGGGGGGGAATATCGGCGGTTGAGCCGTGATTCGAATCAATGCACTCAGATTCTCTACCTATTACCTCTAGGCCATCACTCCACTCTTGATTGACATGACTTGTGATTTATAGACATGTCAGCTAATCTGTATTTCTATTAGTTTATTTCAGTATGGATTCAACTACTTAACATGGCTAGGCACACACATCTTTACTCCTCCCCTGTCTTTCTCCAAGGTTTGACACCTGCGCATTCTTCCTGCCCTTCTTGCTGCCCTGTTCAGTGTTGGTGTTTCATTGTGTTGCAGCACCCAGAGGTGAAGTACAAGTGTGGTTACAACCCACAGACCACCAACGTTCTGCTGAAGTGGTGAACGGCTCTGCTGCACCATTGCCGGATGAATGGTGCTGCAGTCACAGCCCAAGCCACGTCTCTCTGTTGTTTGTGCGATGTTTGCTGGCTGAAACACCCATCTTCCTGTAGTGAGGAAATAGACCTCCAAAGTTGAACATTGGATAAAACAAACTTACTGTGATGTGATGTTCTATTCACACATTAATCTGAACTGTAATTTTGTGTGGACAGCAAAGATGTGTCTTGTATTGTTTCATGCCCAGCACATCTGAAGCGTGTTGAAACAATGTAGCAGTATGGCAGTAGTGATATGATTGATACATAGTCAGTAAGATCTATTGTCAAAGACCGTTTCTTGTTCACAAATCACTTTGTCATGATGGAACTCAAAAACTGAAGGAAACACAGTGGCAGAAGCAGTTTCTTTTTTCATTATCCCAACATTTCTTTTTACATTATTGTTGTTTGAGTTGTCTGATGCCATCAGTATGAAAGCATTGGGTGTTAAATAAAAGATGAAACAAGTTAATTGTGTTGATATGACAAAATTACCTGCAACCATGAGGGAGTGGTGTGGATATGGTTGTATTCTGTTGAACTTTTCTTGCTGTGTTAAGTATAGAAAGAAGATGGATCTGACAGCCTTGAACCTTGTTTTCAATGAATAATCACACCATCAAAAATAATGCAGTCAGATTCATACGTACACACACAGCTACACTTGCACAGACCCACATATCTCACCTGCACTCATGCAACATAATTTTCATGTATGAGGAGCACCCAAGGAAAATGTGCTGCCAACAAAAATGCATGGAGCCACAAAGTCAATGGATTCGGCAGTCTCTCCAGTCTTAACGCACCTGTACTGAAAACAGAGTTTGCTGCCTTTCAGTATTACCCTCACAGTCCAGAAATTTGGTACAAATGTATGTGTGACACATTCACGAAAACGTCATGAATATGAAATTACCGGTAATCAATTTACAAGCATCAGAACTCCACAGAACCACAAAACAAAATTGACAGAGGTGAAATAAAATGAGAAAACTGGCTTTTCTTGATATGTTATGAATGTTCTGCATGACTGGACCATCAACTTGATGGAAACACAAACCAGTCCACTCAGACCTGCCAATTCCTGAATGCTAAATATCACAAAATGTATGAATTGTCAGAACTCTGTCCCTTTTTTTCTGTAGAACCTGTGCTGTCAGTATGACAAATGATAATCAAGAAAAAGAGATGGAACATACCAAATATTGTTGCAGTCCAATGGATTAACTCTTTCCATACGAACAGCGAAAGAGACGACGTTAACAGCGTTTCACCCCAATTACCATCATCAAAATATTGCAAGCGGAAGGCTCTTACACTGAAGACGTGAATGTTGACAAAGACTACCACAATTCTGATGACGGAAGTTAAAGGTTGGGTCATTCAGACACCCACTGGACATCCGAGGGGTCTGTATAGAGGAGAAGAGAGGACTGGCCGTACTGAGTGAGTTAAGAAAAAAAGTAAGCCTACACAGGTTTTATTTTCTGTCTACTCCTAAGGTTATGACCAGAAACCAGTCAATAACAGGAAGTCACTCAATAACCATTTTTGTAAAAGGTGTATCAGAAAGGGCCATTCCATATACATTTTTTTAATCTTTTTTTTTAAGGACTATCAGAAGATCATTTCTTAGCCATTAATGTGAAAGAACTAACAGAAAACATCATTCCATTGCCATTAATGTGAAATGACTATCAGAAAAACGTCAGCCCATAACAATTAATGTGAAATGACTATCAGAAAATACCATTCCATTAACATTTTTTATTAAAGGATTATCAGAAAAGATCATTCCATAACCACTGATATGAATCAGAAAGGACTATCAGAAAACATCATTCTATACCCACTGTTGAGAAAGGACTATCAGGAAATTTCATTTCATAACAATGTGAAAGGACTATCAGAAAAACTAAAGTAAAAGTGGAGAAAATTTAAATTCCTCCATCACTTAGACAGGACATCAGATGACATATGATACAAAAGTAAGTGAAGTCAGCGTTAGGGGAAAAACGTTTTTAAATTTTTTTTTCTTTTATTTTCTCTTTGTTTTTTGTTGTTGGTTTTCTGTGTTGTTTTTATTCCCCAAGTTTCTTTAAATCTTGGTTTAATGAGTGAGAAGCACATTCTTTCACATTTTACCAGTGAAATGAAATGTCTTTTTACAAAGAATTATGAATTTTACAATAATGGTTTTTTACAACTCTTTTTTTTTTTTCAAAGAGATCTCAGCAACAAAACATGTTGACCATTCTAAGCCCTAGTGTTAAATTTGGGTATGGAGAGTACAGGCCTGATCTTTCCTGAAACTCAAAACAGTCTGAAGGCATTGTTTTTGTTATTCAAGCATGAGTGCACACCTCCAGAAAATCAGGACACCAAGGACACACATGCACTATGTGTTATATTACTCTTTTATCATAACAGATCGTGTAAAATTCAAGCTGATCACCCCAGCAAGAGCACTTTGCTACAGAGCAGTGCCATCTTTCTTTTCTTTTTCTTTTATCTCTCTGTATGTGTATTTCTTTTCCTATCAAATTGGATATTTTTACTACAAAATTTTTTCAAGGACAAACCTTTTGTTGCTGTGGGTTCTTTTACGTGCTCTTAGTGCATATAACATGGGACCTTGATTTATTTCATCCAGATAACTAGCATCCAGACCACCATTCAATGTCTAGAGGAGTGGAAGAAATACATGCTAGTGTGGGATTCGATCATGTGCGCTTAGTCTCTCGCTTCATATGAAGACGTATTAATAGGCCACCACATCACCATGTGTGTCTGAACACCAAAAGGAAGCGTGTGAGGGGCACCCGAAACAACACTCTCTCAGACCATTTGGGCAACAGCACAATTAGTAATGCTGATGGAATTGATAGCCAAGTGGTAGGAGCATTAGACTGCCATCTAGGTTCAGCCCCAGCTGCCTGCTGAGTAAAGGGTGAACATTATTTTCCAGGACAACTCATGTGGACTTATTGGAAGACTACGATCTCAATGATTTAAATTTCAATCAGTCCATAACTTCTTTTTATACACTTACTTAGGAAAGAATTGTATAGGTAACAGTCATCAATGTTTTTGGTATCTCAAATCCAGGAATAAAAGGCTGCACCCAAGACCTTCCACATTTAAATTATCCTAACACTCTAAAAAAAAATATGAAAATGAAGGGGGGCGGAGGGGGGGACTGTTGCCTGGCTCTATTCTGTAGAGGGGGACTGGGGTAGAAGGTGCTAGAACAATCAGTTAATATGATTGTGGACCATCAACAACGAAGAAGAAGAGGAGCAGAACTGATGTAAAGTTTTACAGTCATGGAGGCTACACAATCAGTAACCAAGAACAAGGAGAGAAAGGCCACGAAATCTGTGATGATTTGTCTGTATTTTGTATGATGAGGATGCTCACCATGTTGCTAAGGAAATTTTAGGTTTTTTACAAGGTGACAAGGCTATCTCTAACTGATAGCCGAGTGGTTTAAGCGTTGGACTTCCAAGTCTGAGGGACCATGGGTTCGAATCACGGTAACGGCACCTGGTGGGTAAAGTGTGGAGATTTTTCCGATCTCCCAGGTCAACATATGTGCAGACCTGCTAGTACCTGAACCCCCTTCGTGTGTATACGCACGCAGAAGATCAATTAATACGCACGTTAAAGATCCTGTAACCCATGTCAGTGTTCGGTGGGTTATGGAGACACGAAAATACCCAGCATGCATGAACCACGACAGAGTCATCGGCAATTCGATGTTGGTCGTGTCACGGACAGAAAGAAAGAAAGAAGCTTCCTCTCATAGTAATTGACGACATCGACATGGTCCAGGAGATAAAGACACCTGCAGTGTTGGCCTGAACATTTTAGCAGCAAGGCCTCAATGGTCAGCGTGGGTGTGTGGGTGTGTGTTGGGGGGGGATGGGGGGTATGCCAAGATCAGTAAATCAGTAAATGTGGTGTTGCGTTTTCAGATCATTTTGGACAGTTTGACACCTCCATGAAACTGAAAACTCAAACTCCCTATTCCAAAGACGCACATGATATGTGAAGTGGCTGGCTTCAGACTATTATCGTCCCATTCTTCATCTGAGTCCACATAAAACAGGACTCAGAGGATATGAGAGCCGGACATGGATTAAAAAAATCCCACAATGACACACCTGCAATGGAGTTTGAACCTACGATCTTCTGTTCACTTTGCTTGATGCTAAAGAAATCTAAATATACAAAAAAAAAATGCTTTGTCACTTTGTTAGAACCTAAAGATTAAATTTTAATTTAAACGAAGTATGCAAAGAGACTAAGGCTTTTGACACACAGCCGGCGAACAAACCTGAAGGTATCCGTTGTGCAGTTCTGTGCTGCGCCCCCATGTTTCATAGTAAATTAAACGAGGAGAAGAAGAAAAAAAAAAGTTGTCACTTCGAAGAAAGATAAATATTTTATATCTAAGCTGAGTATGCGAAACAGGATTGAGATTTTATACGTAAATAATGTATACAAAATAGGAGTAGTATGATGACATTGCACATTCGGTTTATTGTTAATGTGACGAGGAATGTTGAGTCCGTAGAAATTTTACTCTCGTGAAAAAAAAGTGAAAAAAAAACAACAACAAAAAACCCCCCAAAAACCACTTCTTTGATACGGAAACAGGGTTTTCGTTGCACGTGCAGACATGCCGCAAACGCCGCCGTTGTTCCGAGAGACAACTATTATATGAACACCGATCACAATTCATAACTGATGCGTTAACGCCTATGCACTGTCAAAATCAAAGCAGAAAACGATTCAAATCGAGAAAAGACACAATTGTTGTTAATGGTGTGTGTGTGTGTGTGTGTGTGTGTGTGTGTACTTGTGCATAGGCGCGGGCGTGCGGCGTGTGTGTGTGTGTAAAAATTGTGATGTACCAATTTCCCTTCCCCGACCCTCCAAGTCGAGACAAACTTTGTACTTTTTTTCAAAATGAAAATGGACGTATAGGCAAACGAGTGACAATGGCAACTGCACATTTTTATGTTACACAACAACAAAAATAACTCGGGTCCGTCTCGGTATTTTGTATCCCGTCATCGCCTGATATGTCAAGGATGGGAGAGGGGGCGGGGGGAGGATGATTTTACAACATCCCATTGTAAAACAATTTCGTGGGAACCTGCTAATACCTTCTCATGTCCGAGGTCAATTTTTTCACGTTGGAAAGGAGGAACGTTTCGTATGGCTTTACCCGTAACCTTCCACCTCTCCCATCTCCAAAGTGTTCACTCGCTGACTTCAGACTTTGTTGTTTGTTCTGCTCAGTCGTCGTCTGGTGTTTCGACGAGCGCTGTTTCGAGGTGTTTTGATTTAAACTTTCGATGGACTGCATAGCGAAGGAAAAACAGTGTTGATGTCAGTCCATCAATGACCTACGAAAGGAAGGTGCTAAAGCCGTCAACTGTCTCAACGGAGGCCGGGGACAAGACACGCGCCCAGACACACTCTGCACCAGTGGAAGTGGTCAGCAGACAGCTGGACGTGAAACCCGCAGTACACTCAGGATCAATCTTCATGTTGCCCGGCGGCGGCGGCGGAGGAGGGGGGCCAATGATGTACCCTCAGCACGTCTACACTACGGACCAGAGCCAAGCTCATGGATATGTCGGTGTTGGTGTCATCGTCACAATACTGCTGGCAGTCTTTGGATGCATAGTGTTCCGTTTCTGCAAGAACAGAGTGCGGAGGTCGGCCCAGCAGGAGGGCGAGAGAAGAGGGCCGGACACGGCCACTTCGAACGGCCAAGAAGCCACCAGCTACGAACAGGAAGACGCTTCACACGATGTCAGCGAACACCACAGCTCAGTGTCCAGTGATGCTGAAGAAGGGGAGCTTCGATTCCTGACAGAGAGCATTGGGATGACGACACCCGCCCGTTACTGCATCATCCCCCACACTGACCACCACGCAGACACCAGCGTCACCAAGGACGACACAGACGCTGAAACAAGTTTCACTGACCCAGTTGCAGAAACGAACGGTACAGCTTGTACGGAAGATACGAAAGAAGCTGTGAATGTTGAGGGAATGTGTTTAGACACTCGTCAAACAGAAACCGTGGGCGATGTGGAAAAGACCCACAGAGCGGGTAACATAAATGACGTGGTGATTGTGGCTCCTAAGGATGAAGGATTCCACACAGACAACACAACTGACCTCACCAGCTGCAGTGGCCATCAGGCCTCCTGCTACTCCCACCGCAGCCAAACGGGGACACAGACTTACGACAAAGGCCGCACACTGGCAGCGGCAGACACGGAGCTGTCCCCACAGCCGGACTCAGCCAGTGACGAATCCGAGTACCTGGCCACCTTGATGCTGGAGGTCAGTCCACAGCACAGTGACGTCACAGAGGGAGACAGGACTCATGGCAGTTCGTCCCGCGCTACCGACGACAGCCTGCAGTCCTTTGAGTCATTCACTCGTCTCCAGGATGTCAAGGCAAGTCACTTCCCTCCCTTCCCTCCCTCCCTCCCTCCCTCCATCTTCTATTGTTCCCAATTGACATTTTGTGCTATATAATCGATTTTTAAGTTATCACTTTTTTTTTATACTTAAACTTACTTAGATTCGTTTTGTCTTTCAGTGTATGCAAACGTGGCACTGTGTCGCGAATAACTCATGGGATTAAAGGGAGAAATTATGACGAATCTGCAAGACACCGCCTTTCCCCCTCTTCACTTTCATAGGACGTGTTCTTAAAACGGGATGCAATGTGTTTACTCTTCATCCAATAACGAAATTTCCTTCCTATCAGTTCAAATCCCGGTTCCAGTTCTTCTTGTTTGCAGAACGCTCCATCGTTTGTGAGAAGGCGTTATGGTATTTTATTTAAAGCCATTGTCACGGAGAGATATAATTTCTGTTTATCTATGTCGATACCTATATATAATGTGGATAATTGTCTGTGCGTGTCAGACTGTCAGATGGATAATCATGGAGATAAGATGGAACAGACAAATAAGCAAGAGTTACACAGTTGTGTGTGTGTGTGTGTGTGTGTGTGTGTGTCCCCGCGCGCGCGTGTGCGCGATGTGAGCACACACCCAGCTACCCACCCACTCATGCACACACACACTCTCTCTCTCTCTCTCTCTCTGTCTATCTGTCTGTCTGTCTGTCTCTCTCTCTCTCTCTGCCCCCCTCCCCCCCAAGTCAACATGCGCAGACCCGCAGTTGCCTGGACGCCTTTTTGTGTGTGTCAGTGCATGTAGAAGATCAATCAAGCACGCGCGTTGAATATCTTGTCATTCATGTCAGAAACACAGAATTTACCAAAATATGCACCAACCACGACACTAATCACCAGTTTATGTTTGTTGTGTAATGGAAGAAAAGGGGGAGCAGACAGCAAAAAGAGGGGTTTGGGGTGTTAACAGGTATTGGCAAAATAGAAAGGAGAGGGGGGTTCGACTCAAAATGGGTTGTTCATTTACGCCTACTCTACGCAGTAAGGACGCGACCTCAAATGCAAAGTAGGGGAGGGGTATGGGGGCGACATTAGTATCTTGGAAAGTATTGATCTGAGTGCAGTGCATAGGTATCACTAACAGTACGACAATAATTAATGCACGTGAAGAATCAGAATACTACTCACTGGACTGAAAAGCTGTATGGAAAGCATAATGTAAAGCTACCGTGTCCATGGATACAAACAGGCTCGTCAGCCGAAGCGATTGGCGGACAAAAATAGAATGGACTTGGCTGGGCATAGCAGTTCTTTTGGACCCATTTCAACCGGAGATCAGTGAAAGCATGGCGCTTCGCGGTGAAAAGTTTGAATTTATAGTTATTGAATCTTGTCTCACGTGCAGCTGTGGTTGATTAATACACTTATGGGATGATGTCGCGTTCCGGGCTGATGGCCTAATTCCGTGTGAAAGTGGGTTTCGGTTGCTTCCAAATGTGTGTGGGAACAAGCACCACGACATGTATTGCTGAATTATTGTACTAAAGCGATGTCAGTTTGCCGTGAACGCTCTCTCTCTCTCTCTGTCTGTCTGTCTCTTTCTGTTTGTCTGTCTCTGTCTCTGTTTCTCTCTCTCTCTCTCTCTGTTTTGCTCCCTTCCCCCCGCCCCTCCCTCCCTCTTTTCTTTCAACACTGAGGTGTGGATTTCGTTCTGTTCTTTTCAGGCTCAAGCAGAGTTTTCTCCTTACCACATCGCATGGAGTACACCTCTGTTTGCCCATCACTCCTCTCTTCGACTCCGCCAGTCACAGAAAGTTCCAGCAGCCAAAAAGCTGAACATGGATGCTGCCGGGAGGAAGCCAAGTGACTCCCTGCCCCAGAACAGCACGGGACGCACTGAGCTCACCAGCACAGACAGTTTGGTGGACACAGCCAAACGTCATGGCGACTGTGCTTCTGCAGAAAACGTGACCCTGGAGCCCACAGAACCTCTATGCTGGGGGTTCCTGAAGCCCCCTGATGCTTGGTGCAGACCAGCCTCCATTGAGTTCCGCACACCACGACCTCAGTTCTACAGAGACACACACGTGAGCTTAGGGAGCTTGGTGGATGCAAACGAAGACAACGCAGTCAGAGAACACCAGCCTCTGCTTCCATACTCGGTAGCGGAATATCGAAGAAGTCTGAAGAATGTCTCTCTTGCAAGGGACAGTACCTCAAGTCCCAAGGAAACCCTGTCACCAGAGCAGCTGAACACTAGCTGCGATTCTTCATTATCCTCCCAATCGTCAACCTCGCATCCCACGTATCTGTTCAGAAACATGGACGCTTGCAGAAAGGTATTGACTGAGACTGATTCTTCCCTGGTTCAAAGTGGGCAGAACGAGGAACACACACTGCAGAACCTGGCAAACTCAGCCGTCGCATGCAACATGGACAGCACTTTGTCTGGCGTGGCAGAGATCACACACAGTAGTCTTGGGGACAGGAACTCCTCTGTTGTTTCTGTTTCGTGGAATAACGGGGGCTGTCAAAATGGGGATCCCAAAAAACAGTCTCACGATTCAGTGAAAAACAGCGCAAGAGTGGAAACAGTATGTGGCAACAAATCACGATGGTTTCATGGTCAGCCCACATCCCCGTCCTCTCTGCCGTTTACTATCACGTCGCCGTCCCGCCTGATGTCGTCAGGAGCAGACTACAGATCTATGACGACGACGTCGTCCTCGGACAGACTCAGCTGCTTTCCAAAGGCTACCTCCCGGGATCAGCTCTGCCCGGAGTCAGACCTGAGTCAAGGAGGGACAGACAGTAACGAGTCATCTGTGCTGTCACGAGGTCTATCCACTTTATCCAAACCATCGTCACAAGACTCGCTGATTTCAGAAGCTGTGGACACCTTCAAGGTTCCGTATCCCTTGCCTTCAGCCAGTTCATTCAGTGTGAAGGGTGGAGGGAAACGCGGCCTGCCCAGGTCCAAATCGTCCACGCACAGACCTCTAGCTCACGGAGCCCTGTGGGAACCAGGCCGGTCCCAGCTGCGGAGGTCCAGGACATCGGAGTCCATCTGTTCGTCAATGCAGCATCTACAGCACCCACCGAGTCTAGGTTCCTGGGGTGACATCAGCACAGCGGGTTCGTTCGCCAGCTGCATGTCTTTACAGGACCCATCGCTGACGTGGGACAACGAGTTCACTGCGTCTGGCCGGGGTCACGATGACTCTCTGACGTGGGAAGACGACCCGTACCTCACCTGAAGACCCAGGCGATACCTCCTTTCAAGGTCAACACGAATTTGAAAATTTGAAAAGCAGAGATTTGAAAAGGAAACGGTGCGAAGCCCTTCAAGCAGTATCGCTACTGGCCCGCCCCAGGCTTTCCTGCATAACTGTTCGTCTGTCTGTGTATAATACTTTCTTAAATTCGCCTACACAAAGCAGACCTGTACATGACATCCAACCCGTGCATGCGTATACAGCAGACGCTCTAACTGTCAGTCAATCTGTTTAGATGGTTGTCTGTACCTCTCTCTTCCCGCTCTCTTTCTCTTTCACTCTCTCTCTGTCTGTCTGTCTATCTATCTATCTATCTCAAACACGTACAATGCTCTTTATGTCCCATGAATTAAAACAGTGCAGTGTGTGTTACTCCCTTTGTCTTCACATATTCATCAGATGTAATCTGGCATGTCTGTTTAGAATGATTTTAAATCGCCAATACATACAGAAACAGAAGGAAAGGGAAAATTCGCACTGATGTAAAGGTAACGATTTATATCTTGTCTATCTGTCTCTGCTCACCTGTCCACCTATTGCCAACTTACCCACCTAATGTAACAAATAAAAATTCTCAAAACTTAATATCATGTTTATAGAAGTTTGATGCAGGCCTTGATTTGTACGCTGGGTTGATCACTCTCCAGAACGGACACACCAATTAAGTCAATTTGTTCAGAGTATGAAATCAGGAGTCCACTCTTACGTCAGTTTCATGCCCGGGAGTGTCCAGTTAGGAAAGGTCTACTTGAGTAAAGTGACGATTATGCGTACGGCTTTTTTTTTTCTTTTTTTTTTTTCTTTTTTTCTTTTTTAAACACGAAAATGGTTTCAGATGGACCAGAGTGGGGCGTGTTTCACCTTTTCTTCCGTCCATTCTCTAAACCAAAAAAAAGAAGAATGAACCGGATGTTCGTTAACTCAGTGGATTATATTTCTAACAGATAACCGTAACAATTTGAGTTCATTCAGGTTAAATGTTTGGCAAACACCTGCTCAAGCAAGATATGCAGATTATCGGTAATCCACATACGTCTGCAATCTAGCTCCAGCGTAGTAGTGAATCCAACAGTTGAATGTTTGGCAAACACCTGCTCAAGCAAGATATGCACGGATTATCGTTAATCCACATACGCCTGTAATCTAACTCCAGCGTAGTAGTGAATCCAACAGTTGTTTTTATGTGTGTCTCAGTTTGCCTTTGATGGAACTGCACATATAATTGGCCGTCTGTGTGAATGTCAGATGCTCACATCAGACCGTCAAACCGAACTGGTTCAGAACATTGACTAGTAAATTTGAAACTCATCTCCCCCCACCCCCCTGAAAGTGGGGTCACACATTTTACCCAGATGACAGGGTTGCAGAAGGCACAGTCTGTCTTTGCTTAAAGGGCAGATGTGATATGCAATTCATTAATGCAACAATGAATGATAATGCTGTTTTTGTTGTATATATTATTTTATATTAATTCCCCCACCCCCCACCCCCGCGCCCCCAAAACATACACCTGTCTTAATTCGTGCGTTATGTGCGTGTGAACAGTACGAAACCGGAAACGAAAGTTGAAGCGAGGGAGCGGATTTACTGCATGAGAAGGGCGGATATGGCTTGTGGAGCACATCAGTTCTTGATTGACATACTGAGGATGGGGAACTGAGGAGAGCCCCGTGGACGTGTGTGTGTGGTTGGTTAGTTTTTGGGTTTTTTGTTGTTGTAATAATCAGTCTCTTCTGACCAGTATCATGCAGCTTGGTGGTCAAATACGTGCATTATGCCTACTTTCTGAATTGTAGGGCATTTCATCGCCATCATAATCAGTATCGTCGTCATCATCATCATCATCACCACCATCATCGTCATTGCCAGTAAAAAGATATTATTATTATTATTCTTATAATTTGTTATTCACAATGACAGACCAGATTTGTGTTATTTAAGTTTTATTTTTTAATGATGCTTTTTTTTTCTGGCATCTATCACGCATTAATTTTGATCACTTGTGCGATCAATGGAGATTGTAAAACTTCAAATACGAAGACATTCATCGCACGAAAATATTCACTGTTGGACATGCTTTTGTGATTATGTTGATAAATAAAATAAGAATGACTACAAAACCGATCATGTACTGTATGGAAGTTTTTTTTGTGTGTATATGATTTTGTTGGGTGACTGCTGCACTGACTAATCCGAAGTGCATTCCTGAAAGAGTTCTCCCATGCGAACAGTTTTTGTTTTTTGTTTTTGTTGTTTTTGAATTATTTCTTAAACCAGTCTTTGTGTATCACAACTTTTCAAGTTAAGACGTAAGCGTGCCTATAGGATGCAAACATCCAGTCGGCGTTATTTGTTCTGTTTTTCACTCCCACTCCCACCCTTATTACCGTTTATTTCCGCCTTTCAGTCTCTCTCTCTCTCTCTCTCTCTCTCTCTCTCTCTCTCTCTCCCTCCTCCGCACGCACACACACACACACACACACACACACACACACACACACACACACACCCGCTAATGCGAGCGCGGGCGCACACATACACACAGACATATCAGTATGCACTCAACACACACACACACAATTGTGATCGTGTGCTATTGCACAGGGGAGACTCGGGTGCCGATACTACCATTGGACCTTGCCGATTACCCTGCTAGCTGTTACCCCACCACTTTCTCAAGTTCTCATCCTCTGCCGGTTCACTCCACATCATTTCTTGAATTCTGTGGGGTTTTTTTTTGTTTGTTTGTTTTTTTTTCTTTCTCAAGGCCTGACTAAGCGCGTTGGGTTACGCTGCTGGTCAGGCATCTGCTTGGCAGATGTGGTGTAGCGTATATGGATTTGTCCGAACGCAGTGACGCCTCCTTGAGCTACTGAAACTGAAACTGTTATTAAATCAGTTAACACTGAAAAACAACAACAATGATAATGATAACAACAACAATAATGATGATGATGATGGCAGTAGATAATGACAAAGACAAGACTAATAAATTTGCTTTAATCTATAAAGCGCCTCTCCATGTAAAACATGCTGTCGCTGTTGCCGTGCAGTGTACTGATGATGTAAGAACTCGACTGACATGAACACATGAAACTCTAAAGTGAAAGATCGCGCCAACCATGCAAATGCAAACGCAAAAGCATGAATTTATGCACTCACAAAATCTTCACAGACTACGGCACAACGTTCACCGTACATATCACATAATTATGTACCACAATGCCCAAGTATTGTACATATCATATGACAACACTTAAATCCAGTATCAGTATTTTTTTTCCACTATTTCAGTAATTTTGTCACAATACTTAAAAAAGCAGATCAGTCACGATACTACAAACTACCCCCAATTGTTTCAATACATTTAAACCATATATTATATATATCACACTATACGTAAAATCCACTTCCAGCTCTTCAGTAAAGCCAATCGCATATGAGAATACAGAAAAAAAAATGTATACATTAGTTTCAAAGTACAAACTGTAAAGATTCAGTTGTCACATGCCCCCTTCCCGAGCTGAAAACACAACACCATACACAGAAAACAAAAAGAACTTGAGCGCACTGACATTCATACATATCATGAGAGGTGAAGTTGAAAAAGGTGCGTCAGTCTTCAAATTATCTTTAAAAGTTGAATTTTTTTTATTTTTTTTTTCTGAGGGACACAGGCAAGGATTCCCAGAAAGTATGATTACGTGGGACCAAAGATCGAGGAAAGTTTTCTAGCCAAAAGTCTTAAGAGAGAACCGAGGAACTGTTTGCAGAGAGGCGTTAAGAGAGCGCAATGACCCAGAATTAAGGATGGTGTGGATTGGATCTGAAAGATACGATGGCTTATTTATGTTTTTCTGAGGGACACGGGCAAAGAGTTCCAGATAGTATGATCACGTGGGACCAAAGATCGACTGAGGAAAGTTTTCCAGACAAAAGTCTCAAGAGAGAACTGAGGAACTATTTGCAGAGAGGTGTTAAGAGAGCGCAATGACCCAGAAGGATGGTATGGATAGGATCTGAAAGATACGGTGGCTTAATTATGTTTTTCTGAGGGACACAGGCAAAGAGTTCCAGATAGTTTGATTACGTGGGACCAAAGATCGAGGAAACTGAGTTTTCCACGCCAAAAGTCTCAAGGGAGAACCCAGGAACTGTTTGCAGAGAGGTGTTAAGAGAGCGCAATGACCCAGAAGGATGGTATGGATAGAATCTGAAAGATACGGTGGCATGATTATTGCCAGTTGTGAAAGAGGCACTGAAAGCAGAGACAAGC
Organism: Babylonia areolata; assembly: GCF_041734735.1. NCBI lineage: Eukaryota > Metazoa > Mollusca > Gastropoda > Neogastropoda > Buccinidae > Babylonia > Babylonia areolata. The sequence goes on along the minus strand of NC_134877.1, from coordinate 23,718,357 downwards.
GATTTTATATTGAATTCTCGCCTTCAGTGGAAGCCAGTGAAGTGTTCTGAGCAGTTTCTCACAATCCCACTTGATTTTTATTCCTTGCTTTAAAAAAACCGAAGAAATCTGAATCTGATTTTCAACTCTTGGAAGACCTCCACTCCCCTCTCTCCCGCCCCCCCACCCCCTCACCCCCTCGCACACACACACACACACACACACACACACACACACACACACACACACACACACACACAAATGTTGACATAACATTTGTCGTTTTCACCACCTGTTGTCCTTGGGGAAAAAAAATAAAAATAAAATAAAATAAAATAAAAAGAAAGAAAGAAAGAAAGATGTGTTACTAAGGGAGAACACTCCAAGATTGATCACGTGACACAAACATCATACATCATGGCAGGTTTTCGATTCCGAAAACGTGTCTTTATTCTTTTGTTGGCTGTATCTTTTGTCAGCATGATTTACTTGCTGTCTTTATTGCCACAGAAAGGTAATGATTAGTGTTCATAATTTTGTTCATACACAGCTGACATGCATCCACATACACTCTTCATAGGCGGATAAATAGACGGACAAAAAGATTGAAAGACACGTCACACACGAGCACAATTGATCAGTTAGAAATATCGCGCATATGAAAATATATCAACTGGAAACGAGGAGAAAACACAACCTGACTTGTAATTGCCAACCTACTTTCATTTAGGATGGACATATAAGGTGATTGGGGTGTTGGCGGAGGGGGATGAGCCAGCTTGATACTCTCCCATTTCGATGAACTCTGCTTGATAGATCCCTAGCTCATGTATGGCAGTTCCATAGCTGTGCTGAATAGTATGGTCGTTCTTGGGTAGGAATGTATACAATAATAGTGCGCAATAACAACGATAATGATAATCATTAAAAGTCAAAACTTTGAAACTTACAAAGCAAGAATCATGACAGTGAAAGCGTAAAAGAGAAGACATCAAGATCTATTCATGTGCATAACATCATGGAACACTCTCTCACTCACTTAAACACACACACACACACACACACACACACACACACACACGAACACACACACACACACACACACATTACCATGATTTTTATGGTGCTGGGACTATTTTTGTAAAGAAAGAACAAAAGAGTGCTACTTGTTCCTCAATTCTTTCTCTCTCTCTCTCATTTTGCTCTCTCTCTCATTTTGCTCTCTCTCTCTCTCTCTCTCTCACTCTGTGTGTGTGTGTGTGTGTGTGTGTGTTTTCATACAAACACTAGTATATGCATGTTTAAATACAGAACCACTGAAATTCAAGTCTTTCAGTTTTCATGTAACAGCTGCACTTGTCTAGGTGGTTTATGCTCCAGGGGATGAAGTCCAAAAGCAAATGAAAGAGTAAACTGATATGTCATGTGCTATTACTTGTATATTGATTTAGCTGGCAGAACATGGAGAGGGATATGTTGAACTCCATATCACTGTTACCCGAATGACTGTCTGTTCATATGGGCAGTCATCAGGGTAGGTTTTAGTTGTACACTGGGGAATCAAACTCACTACTGGCTCTTGGTAGTCTTGCTCAACTGTGTCAGAATCCCAGAAGCAAAATCACAGTAACAACACAATTGTATATATACAATGCATGAAGACAAATTTGACCTTACAATTTATGAAGATCAGCAGTTGAATTTTTATTGTATATAATGTTATAAATTCTCTTTCTCTTCTCTATTTCTCTTTCTCTCTCACTCTTGTAGCTTTAGTAGACCTAAAGAACCCTTGTGGCTGACTTGGTTGTTACTTTTCTTATCTCTTGGGTGCCTGACGTTGTGAGAGATAGTGGTGATCTGTTTGTATCCAATGTGTCTGCCTGGCTCTTGTCTGTCTTTCTGAGTTTCTCATGCTGTTATGCTACACTTTAAATTTATTGTTTTGTTTTTCTTGTTTTTCCCCCAGATGATATGCTATTCCCTGGGCAGTTAAAACATCATCCTCTTACGAAAAGTCCAAAGAACTCTGTGAGTGTGACAGGGAAGTATGTTACAACACAGCCTCCCAATGGGCGTCAAGATGCACTTGTGATGAATGTTCTAGGATCTCCGCAGCTTCAGTTGGTTGATCATAGCAAACACAAGAACTTCACTGTGGTGAATAATGGTAATGATACAAAGGCAATGGAGGCTGAACATATCAGCAAAACACCCGAAAAGGACTCGGGCGGTTTGATCAAGAACAGAACTGATGAACTAGGTGGCAAGCTTCTGAACAAGACTGTGGCAATAGAGAAGATAAAAAACAAAACGTTAGAACATTTAGGTGTTCTCACACGGCAAGCTGCACGCCTTGTGTTTGTGCCTCGGAAATGGAACCTGACGGTGTCGTTTGAAGACATTGGTGACATCATGAAAGAAACTCAGTTTCTGAACAAAGTGGACCCCCTTAATCTGGACGGGCCGATTCTGGTCAGTTCTCGCAACAGGACGGCCAACTTCACCTACAGCATGCCTCTGAAGTTTGGGTACTGTGACTGTTTCGAGCGCTACTGTGTCTGCTGTTCCCCTGTCAGCAACAAGAGGCTGCATCTGAACTCTACTGCCTGCTCCAACTTCACCTTCATTTCCAAAACTCATGTATGTATGTTTTATGGGTGATTTATTGTTATTTCTTTTGGTGACATGAACATGATTGATGGTTACCAATTATGTCGGTTTGTTAACCTAACCTTTGATAATGTCATCATGTAAAATTTGTTATATTTTCATTCAAATGTATCCTTTACTTGTTTTTAACTACTTGCAGTTGCATGTCAATTTTTCTGTTGTATTATATCTTTATCTATCTATCTGTATATATATATATATATATATATATATATATATATGCATATATAAAGTGTTGGTGAAGTCAAGCGTAACACTGAATAATTCAGAATGTGACAAAAACTGAAAAAGGTCTTAAGTTATGGTGGACTCAATGAGTAAAGGTCTTTTAGGATACCTACTGTAGTGGGCTAAGAATTAGAACACTTGGCTGGACACTGGATATGTGGAGACAAAGATTTAATACAACAGCCCTCTCTGTAGTGTATTGCTACCAAAAAAACAAATAAACCCCCAAACAATAAAATCCGTCCAGTACGTAGGTTTTCAGCTGTAACAGTTTTAGTTTTAGTTTGAGGATGTCAAACAATGGGGATTGATCCCCATATATGCTATACCACTGTCACATCTGCTAAGAACAAACAAACCATCAAAGAGCAGATGCCTAATCTTTGCATGAACCCAAAGTGCTGGTCAGGCCTTGTTAAAAGCCAGTTACAACTTAAGGGAGACCTGTATGTTTAGTGCCAGAACTGCACAATGAACACAGACTCCAGACAGCACCTTCCCAAAAATGTTTGTCGGACTGTAGTATCTTCCTTTAAATCAGCTTTCAAAATGTTTCTATTTCAGGAAAGAAAAACTTCAGTGTAGACAACTTGTTGATGATCTTGTTAGATGCTTTGTTCTTGTTTTTTGTGTGTGTTTTTTTGCTTTACGTTGTCCATGGTTATTGGAGGCCCCCACCCCCTCAAAAAAAAAAAAAAAAAAAAAAAAAAAGGGCATTGGTATATCATATCATCATGAAATTTGATATCTTTGATTATAATCATATTTACAAATGAATGTTTGAATCTAAGGCTCTCACTATGTGCATGGGGTTGGAGGGAATGAGACTGGGGTAGGGGTGGGGATAGAGAGTTCTTTAGTTTGTTGCTTTGTAGTAGTCTTTTTTCATAAGTGGGCAGCATGTGAACACATTGCACAGCAATAACCTGTGTAATATCACCTGGAATCGATATTGTGGTGAACATTTATTGTTCTGCTATTTTGATGTTAAATGCTCACTGTTCAGGGTGGTATTCCATCTTTACTTCCCAGTGTATAGATTATGTTAAATTCTGTAAACCTTTGTCTGAATAAAAATTATTGGAAGAAGAAAAGTTAAATCTGCTCAGAAGTGTAAAGTCTTGGTTATGTAACGTTAGGTTGCAGTGCACTGACATATAATCCTATGTCACTGTGTGAAGCAGAAAGAAAACCTTACTTTTTGTGCTTGCTGCAACCAGCACACAGCTGTTAAAAAAGGAAACAAGGAAAGGCTCTGCAATGGGAAGTAAATCTTGTGAGGTACAAATGTAACATGTAAACACACACACACACACACACACACACACACACACACACACACACACACATATTATTATATATATATATATCTGTAGATCATGTGATTTTTTTTCCCATTTATTCAGTTTTCAAATTTGTTCTCTGTTTTAAACTTTTTTGTGTTATCCATATATACTTTTTAAGATTATTTATTTTAATGTATTATTGAACAATCTAAGAGTAAGATATAAATGCTATCTTGTCACTGACTTTGTTAGAAATGTTTGTGCATTCAGCATACCCATCCTGAAGTTTGATTGAATTGAGAATTAATCATTGCATGCTGCTTTCTTTCAGGAACTGGACTTAAAGTTTTTCATGGATGGAAAACTCATCCACAAAGCCCTCATCACAGGTGTGTATAGAACTGGGTGGATGGCATTGATTGATATGAACCTTGCACAGCCACTGTGGTTTCAGCTGAAAGAGATTTCTCACACAGAGAAGGTTGCCTTAACTGGTACAGACTGCACCACATCGGTGTTTGTCACAATGTCAGTTATAACTTGATGGATTGGGAAGTTTTGTTTTTGATAATTTACTGTTCAATGCTACAGTGAGAAGAATCACCCCGGCAGCAGTGTTAGAAAGACTTGAGTGATAATTCCACGGGACTGACAGGCATGTTGGCTGATATGACCTGAGCATTTTAATGACATGAACATTTATTGACAAAAGGCCATGATCATGCCTTGTGATAAAAACATTAATGCCTGGAATTGGTTTTAATTTGATGCTTATTGTTTGTATACTTCAGCAACAGCTAATATCTCTGTGTGGATTTCGGGCTGCTCTCCATGGGAAGAGTGCATTTGAGTAATCTGGCATCACTCTTTTTGTCTTTTTGTCTGTAAATTTATGCATACTGTTTACTGTCAGAGTTAATTTTTCTACAGAAGTTTGCCAGACAAAAAAGTTTTTTTATGGGTTCTTGTGCATGCACTAAGTGCTTGCTGCACATTAAACCTCAGTTTTTTGTCTCTTCCGAAAGACTAACATGCATACCACCGCTCAATGTCTAGTGGAAGAGGGGGAGTAAAAATCTTGATATGTGCGAGACTCGAACGTGTGGACACTTTCTTCCTAGTCTTGTGCCTTATCTCCAGGCCACCACTCCAGTTGATTTTATTCTCACAACCAGTTTGTGTGTGGTAATATGGTGCGGTACGTAAAATTTGTAAATGCACAATGACTTTCTTCTTCTTCCTCGTTCGCCTCCGGTTAGATGAGCAGCCTGGTGTCCTCGATGAAGGCTGCCGTCCATCGCAGCTCCTCCAGGGTGCCGTACAGCTTGGCTTCCACTGCTGTGTGTGTTGACCAGTACTTCCTCCTGGATGCTGCATGTGTCGTACAGTCTTGAAGGATGTGGTCGGTTGTCATTGGTCCCTCACCACAAGGGCACTCTCTACTCTGTCCATTGCCAAATTTTGTGTGCATGTGGTAGAGCAGACGGTTGTGTCCAGTCCTCAGGCGGAAGATCTTGACCTGTTCCTATCGTTCCAGCAAATGGTATCTGTCTTCTGGGTTATATTTGGGGTGCTGGAGGTGCCACTTTATTCCTTGCTGTGCCTTGATGATTGTCTTGATTTCATCGTATGACACCAGTTTGTTGGCCTGCTCCTTCTGTGCACTGTGCACAATGACTTTGATATGGCGCAATAAGGATATAGATAGTCAGTGCACAGTGACTATGGTACAGTTGAAAGTGTGCAGTGTTATATTCAAGTCAGTACTGGTTTCTTATGGTGATAGTCATAACATGATAGTAATGATGACAATGATAGTAACTGAATAACAACAACGGCATGATGGTGATTGTTATAACATAATTATAATGATAACAACAACAACGACAGTAACTGAATAACAACAATGGCATGATGGTGATTGTCATAACATAATTGAACTCTGTGGCTGCCTTCACCTCTACACTCCATCTCGCTCACTACGATCGGCTTCGGATCCACTCTGTCTACGCATACCCTCTGGACCTTGTAATTGGAATGAACTTCCTCTTTCGCTTCGTCAAATCTCCACACTCAGCTCTTTCAAGTCTGGCCTTAAAACCCACCTCTTCCCAAAATAGCCTCCCTTCCCTGCCTCTTCCTTGTCTTCAGTTTCTCCAGTTTTATAGTTATGCATGTGTGTGAATGACTGGTGCGAAAGCGCTTTGATTTGTCTCTGCACAAGATGCAGCGCTATATAAATACCATTATTATTATTATTTATTATTATTATTAATTGTAATAACAACAATGACAGTAACTGAATAACATCAACGGCATGATGGTGATTGTCATAATAATAGTAATGATAACAACAATGACAGTAACTGAATAACAACAACGGCATGATGGTGATTGTCATAACATGTTAGTAATGATAACAACAACGACAGTAACTGAATAACAACAATAGCATGATGGTGATTGTCATAACATAGTTGTAATGATAACAACAACAACGACAGTAACTGAATAAGAACAATGACATGACAGTGATTATCATAACACAATAGTAGTGATAACAACAACAACAACAGTAACTGAATAACAACAATGGCATGATGGTGATTGTCATAACATGTTAGTAATGATAACAACAACAACGACAGTAACCGAATAACAACAACGGCATGATGGTGATTGTCATAACATAATAGTAATGATAACAACAATGACGACAGTAACCGAATAACACCGATGGCAGTAAGTGACCCTATCACACCCAATGCGGTGATCATGTTGCAGCGGACAAGTCCCCCATGCTGTGCCTGGGTTCGGTGCCCAAGGTGGCCGACGTGTGCGTACACTTCTTCAACATGACGTTTCGGGTGAACGAGCACAACGAGGCTCAGACCCAGCTTCTTGGCTGCACAGACCTGAGTCTGAACCTGTACAACAGGACCATCGGCGCCTTCCCCGTAGACTGCTTCCAGATCCCAGGAGACCCCAACAAGGCCCACCGGGAGAGGAACTTTAACATGATCTTCAACTGGGTGCCGTGATGCTGGGGATGGGGGGCTGTGTGGGTGGAGAGGAGTGGTGGTGAGGGGGTGGGGGGGCCAAGTGGTTGTGAGCATGGGTAGGTTGCTGGCAGGGGGGGGAGGGTGTGGACATGAGTGTGTAGGAATGTGAGTGACTGAGTATGTGAGGGTGTGTGTGTGTGGTGTGTGTGTGTGCGAGGAACATATGGGGAGTGTGTGGACATGAGTGTGTAGATGTGAATAACTAAGAGTGTGTGTGTGTGTTTGTGTGTGTGTGAGGAATACATGGGGATGGGGTGTGGGCATGAGTGTCTACATAGATGTGAATAACTAAGTGTGTGTGTTTGTGTGTGTGTATGTGTGTGTGTGTGCGAGAGTGAATGTGAGGAACAGTATGTGTATGCCAACTAGCATGAATCCTGTGTTTCGTGTTGATGATTGTTGTTCATTCTCTGGGTGGCTGAGTGCAATGTGAAAGGAAAGTGAAAAGAAAACGAAGAGTGAAGATGTGAAGAGACTTCAATTCTAATTAATGAAATGTTTCAGCATCTTTGTGATATTTGGGTTGCCAGTGTTTATATTGCAACAGTATTTAAGCAAAAGTTACACAAGAACAAGTCATTATTTTTTTGAAAATAAAGATTAGAAATGATATTGTAACTCTTAAGGTTTTACAGGCATGAGTAACTCACTGTATTGGTATTATTTTTGAGTGCTGTTTGTATAGTAAGTTTTTTTGTTCATGATTTTTTGTTTTGCTTCCAACACCTCATTTTTCATTTGCACTGATTTTTTGTGGTGATTGTTTCATTGCTGTCAAGTTTTGTATGTGTGTTGTTACTGCAGTTTCAGTCTCCTCATTTTTAACCCACAGCACACGTTGATGTGGCCATGCATGGTTGGTCAAGGCTAAATGATCCCTCAGTGATGGGCGCAATAGCCGAGTTTGACATTCAGTATAAGGGTCCCGGGTTCGAAGCTCGTTAACGGCGCCTGGTGGGTAGAGGGTAGAGATTTTTCCGATCTCCCAGGTCCACATGTGTGCAGACCTGCTAGTGCCTGAACCCCCTTCGTGTGTTTATGCAAGCAGAAAGATCAAATACGCACGTAAAAGATCCTGTTATCCATGTCGGTGTTCGGTGGGTTATGGAAACAAGAACATACCCAGCATGCACACCCCCGAAAACGGAGTATGGCTGCCTACATGGCAGGGTAAAAACAGTTATGGAAACAAGAACATACCCAGCATGCACACCCCTGAAAACAGAGTACGGCTGCCTACATGGCAGGGTAAAAAGTCATACACGCAAAAGCCCACTCGTGTATGTGTACGAATGAACGTGGGAGTTGCAGCCCATGAACGAAGAAGAAGAAGAAGAAGAAGGTCCCTCAGTGATGTTAGGTTTTTGATGGGGATTGATCCCATGACCTTCCAGCTGTCAGTAACCTTGACCTCTGACCCCAGACAGCTGCTCACCCCTGCAGTGTTGGTCGAGAAATTCCAGGAACGCTGTCAAAGAAGTAAGTCTGCATGGAAGTGGACAGTGCTTGGCTGTATGAGCCCAGGTGTGTGTAGGTGGCTTGTGGTCAGACAGTGATACATAGCCTGTGGTGGGGTTCACACACACACACACAACCCACTGTGTTGCAGTCATCTGTCTGTTGCCCCAGTCAGTGCTCTATGATGTTTGTATTGTATTGTATTAGCCTTTGTCACAACATATTTCTTTGTATGAAACTTAGGCTTCTTGAGTTTAGTATTGTATTACTCTTTGTCACAACATATTTCTTTGTATGAAATTTAGGCTGCTTGAGTTTAGTATGGTATTAGTCTTTGTCACAACATATTTCTTTGTATGAAATTTAGGCTGCTTGAGTTTAGTATAGTATTACTCTTTGTCACAACATACTTCTTTGTATGAAATTTAGGCTGCTTGAGTTTAATATGGTATTAGTCTTTGTCACAACATTTTTCTTGGTATGAAATTTAGGCTGCTTGAGTTTAGTATGGTATTAGTCTTTGTCACAACATATTTCTTTGTTACTCTGTCACAACATATTTCTTTGTATGAAATTTGGGTTGCGCTCAAGCATACTTGTTTTCTTATTGAAGTGGATTTTACTGCATAATTTTGCCGGGGACCACACTTACAGCTGTTGTTGGTTCTTTAACGTTCACTAAGCGCATCAGACCACCTCTCAGGGTCTAGCGGAGGGAGAGAAAATACTGGTGGGTGTTGGATTTCATCCCGTGTGCTCAGAATCTCTTGCTTTCATGGTGGACATGTGTAGACTAGGCCGCCACTCCACTCCGCTATTGTGACTGGCCCTGCTTCAGCCTTATCTGCCTGACAGCCTGATTCTACTCTGAAGAAATTTCAATCAAGAAAATCACTAATTGTGTATTAAAAAATATTTAAAAGACAACCTGCACTGCAAGCCGAACAAAGCCCAGTCATCACCAAATTTTGTGTACATGATAAGAAAAAAAGGATGCCAAGTTTCACAGTGCTGTTTGTAGGTTTAGTGCATGAATGGTTTTTAGCTGACATCTTGGGAAAACAGCAGTTGTTATGAGCATGACACGAGCATCAAACACCCACAACCTTTCCACGTTCAGTCTGTTTACTTGTGCTCGCAACAACAGCAAAATCTGGCACTGGCATTGTTTTTATGCAGTCTTCTTCATCACTGTGGCCACTATTTTCACTTTTGTGTGGAGTCTTCAGAATTCCTGTTGGCAGAATCATCAAGATCAAGCAGACGAAGAATCTCCTTGTTTGACAAAGGTCACATTCGAGACATTTTTACATCAAAATTGGACTGTATTGCGTGTTAAAACATTCACTTACTGAAATGGAAGCTGAACTAGCAAGGGAAATTACTCTATTGCCACCAAAAGTGTGCATACTTAAAGCAGACAATAGTTTTGTACATTATCCTGCTATTGCAAGTTGACTCATATATATATATATATATATATGTGTGTGTGTGTGTGTGTATCAGCTGTCCACAATGCTGATGGTATATGGCTGCAGATACATTTTGTCACAGACGTGTTAAAGGTTGTTCAGCACACAGTAAAAACAAGAAGTGTCAAGTGAAGTGCTGACTGACGGTCTACTGTTTATTTTCCAAGCTTAAGATGTTGAGAGAGTCTCTAGTTTTTGTTGTTGTTTTGTTTGTTTTTTTAAATTTTATTACGTGACATTAAAGATCTTCAAAGCACAGTTTTAAACTTTTGCAGCCAAACAAAAAATTCTTCAAAATGTGCAAACAAACATTAATTATCACTATAAAAAAAAAAAATGCATGATACTGCACACACTCACAGTGGATTCGTCATATTAAGCTAAAAAGCACACCCAGCCCGAGCAGATATCGTCTGCAGCCATGAAATCTCATTCAAGCGCATCACTGTGGTGAAATGGCTTTGACATCACAGAGGTTGAAACAACGTAATACCGCCAATATCACAAAATTCTGACATTGTGTGCCGCAGCTGGATGCACTGAAATAATAATATGGTGGGCTGTGTTTCATTACTATACCTCATGGTTACATTATTAATTTGCAAAATTTACACCGTTGGAGTAATTTGAGGTAGACTGCTCTCCTCTGTAGTTATTTCTCCCCGTTACTTTCACTCACAGTTTTTTGATGGCATGAGACTTGTCATGTGTGAGACTGCGAGTGGTATGAAAGTGTATGTGTGTATGTGAGTATATTTTAGTGTGTGTGTGTGTAGAGGGTAGAGGCTGAGTTTGTTTATGCATACATAGATGTTGCCAATGAGACTGATAATTAGTGCATGTGTGTGTGAGTGTGTGCACACGTGTATCTGTGTGTGCGTATGTGTGCAAGCGTGTATGCATATAATGATATATATGAGCGCACACAAGTTCGAATATACATGGCCCCTTTTCATTCTTACTATAATTACATGCCCTCTATGATTCACTTCTATTCTTATTTGGCAATTTGTTTTTCTTGGTTGTATTTTGTTTTATTTTTGTTTACTGTTTTTAAATTGATTTTATTTCCTTTTGTTCAGTTTTCAAATGCACACACATGCCTACATACACTTCAAACTCGAAACGTCAACACTCTCTCTCTCCTCTTTTTTTTTAATTCTGTCTTCCTCTCTTTCTCTCTTTGTCAGGAGGTGGGGTTCCAGTCAGATGTGCATGCATGCTTACATCCATGTTTGTGTGTGTGTGTATAGACATGCATGCATGCATGCAATCAGATGTGTGCATGTGCATGAACGTACTTCCTTCTTCACACACACACACACACATGCATGCATGCATGCATGCACGCACACTAGAGTAAAAATCTTAACAGAGCGCATAAGTGTAAAGACTCCTCTCTCTCTCTTGGAAATCACGGGAATAATTCTTGAGGCTTGAAAAAGCTTACAAAATGCAAGCCACAATGGCCAAGGTCAAGAAAGTTGTTTTTCGGATCGTATGTGTCTGCGCACATCACCGCAAAGAATAAGAGTAAAAAGGTAGTTGATAACCATAAACTACAAAGTTTGCATTTGTTGCCAGTATTTGTCCTACAAGGATGATCCATGGCATTTCAAAGTGTTTTTGCACCAGGAAACCCTGTTTTGGGGAACTTTCATATCAGTCATTTCATGTTAATTGTTATCACTTGTTTTTATCAAATGTCACTTGGCATTAATATCAGTCGTTATGTATCACATATTCATACTGCTTGGCATGCATAAATATTGGTTGTTTTGTATTGCATGACATTAATATCAGTTGTTGTAAATCACTTGACAGTATTAATATCAGTTGTTGAAGGTTACTTGCGTTAGTTGTTTAATGTCATGTTGCACCGATATTGGTTGTGCTTATTTATTTTAAATTTTGACAAGATGAGGGTTCAGTGTTTACGTTTTTGAATGCAGTTGTTGTGTCCGTAATACTGCACTGTGCTTGAAATGCAGACTTCGTGTGAACATTTGAGAATTGAAGCTCATGGGTGGGAGAAAGTACCATACGCATTTCTGTATTGGTGTTTTGGCAGTTTTTTTTCCCTTTGTTTTATTTTTAGTTTCTGCATAAAGTCAGAAATGTTGCTTAACCATCCCCTGGAAGCTGGCTGCAAACTTTTCAGTATTACTTCTGCTTCGTTCGTGGGCTGCAACTCCCACGTTCACTCGTATGTACACAAGTGGGCTTTTACGTGTATGACAGTTCAAGTTTTATCCCGCCATGTAGGCAGCCATTCTCTGTTTTCAGGGGTGTGCATGCTGGGTATATTCTTGTTTCCATAACACACCGAACGCCAACATGGATTACAGGATCTTTAACGTGCATGTTTGATCATCTGCTTGCGCATGATTGGAAAAATCTCCACCCTTTACCCACCAGGTGCCGTCACCAAGACTCGAACCCAGGACCCTCAGATTTAAAGTCCCAACGTTACAACAACTTGGCTGTTGCACCTGTCTTCAGTATTACAAAAGTCTGTCACTGACACCCGTGGAAGCTGTTTACAGTCAGTTGTTGGCCGGTAAGGTGAAAAGCCAGTGAGGTGAAGTAGACAGCTGGGGGTATGTGCGACAGTCTGTGTGAGATTTTTGACTGACAGGGTCACCGTACATGTCCCTGTACTTTTCACAGAAAAGATTTTTGCACTGTACAGAGGTTCTATTGTTTATCACCGTCCATTCCACTTTTGTTTTGAAACACGCATGTACTTACACAAACCGCGCTCTCAACACCCCCCCCATCCTGATAACCTTTGTGCACAGACAAGCGTATAAACATATGCATATTACAATGCTCATTTAATGTACAGACATGAATGTGACAGTCACTGCTGCTGCTGCTGTGTGTGTGTGTGTGTGTGTGTGTCTGTGTCTGTGTGTGTTCTCATGCGCTTGTGTGTGTGTGTGTGTTTACTTTGGATATTCTTCTTTTTTTTTTATAATCACATTCATAAGACACTGCCATACCTTGAAATGAATGACATTTATTTCAGTGATTATCATACAGAGACAGACAGACAAACAGACTGTTGTTGCCATTTTGTGAATAAGGTGAATACTGTGTTTGCTTATGTTTAAGAATTAAATATGTTTGAATATGTTTAGAAGGTGTCAAGAGTGCGCTGGTGAGAGAGGATATATATATGCACACACACCAGTCAAGTAAACATCACACCAATCATGTCATGGTTTCATAGTAAATAAAAGAGTATGTATTTCAACAATGCAGTGCCATTTTGAAATAAAGTATACATCTTACAAACATGCCTATTTCTGTCAGATTCTTCAACCAGCAAAAACCTAGGCAACATGATCTGATATTTACAGTAAAATGATGAAAATAACAGCAGTCAGTGTGTATAATAATGCATTACAGCAAACAAAGTGTATAACATGTCTATAGATATGATGAAATGAGTCAACTGCTAATTTTTTTTCTAAATAAGATATTCAGGCACTACGTTTTGCTTTAGTATATTAATAATAAACATTTCAAACAAGGGAATACAATAACAATTCATAATCCAGCTGCCGCACTATTATGTGCACAATGTACATGCACACGCACTATTAAACTGGATTCAGCTGAAAAAATGTCAATGTACCGTATGTCAAAGAAAAAAAAAGGATAAACACACAGGTGAACATCATGACATTGGTGTGGCATTGTCGTGACATAAAATGGAAATGACTGTGGTTGCTGTACTTATTTATTTCATCCCTGTGTTATTTTACACAAGAAGTCTAAATAAATAAATATTTTCATGCACCTTTTCAGCAGTTATGAATAATGTGCTAACCTCCTGAAAATGCTGCAGTTCCTTTTGTGTCTGTCTTTCCTTTCATTTTCAGCCTGCTTGTATACATGTATGTGTGTGTGTGTGTGTGTATGCTTTGTTTTTTTCATTTTCTGTGTTTGTCTCCTCCTCATTTCGACATTGAATCTGTTAATGATCAGGAAAATGTTGTCTCTGTGATTGACATTGCGTGTTTTTGTCCTCAAATCTTTTTGTTGTTGTATCTCGGAGGTCCCATGGCAGACTTCTCATCCTGTGTTCTCCAGTGATCAGGGTTCGAGGCCCCGATTTGAGCACGGTGTTGAGTTATTATGGAAAGCCACTTTCCACCAATTCTCCTTACTCAACCCAGTTTTGAATGGGTACCTGACTTCGGGTGCTGAAGGGGTTAAAACAGCAGAAGGAGAGGATTGGGTAGATGCCTTCCTATGCTGAGCCATAGACACAGTGGATGCTTATTCACTATCTTGATGGCTGTAAAAGACAACAGGACCTTTTACCTTTAATCTTATATTTTATTCAGGAGTAATATTGACTTTGTGGCTGATTGTGTCTTCTGTATGGTGTGGAACATTGCTGAAGTAGGTTACCTAGGACACAGTGTTCAGAATGAGGGGTGAGCTTCGTGTCAGTTCTGACTGGCATGGGGATCGTGCTCTTCCAAGTTCTATGGAAACAGTATCATGATTATTTTAGTTACCCTTCAGGCTGACAAAGTGGTAACAGGAACAACTTCTCAGAACTATTTCTCTGTGTGTGTGTGTGTGTGTGTGTGTGTGTACATATATATATATATATATATATATATTTTTAAAGTGATAAATAATCTATAACTATTGCAATATCACTGCTTCATCAACATACGTGTACATGTCAGTGGTGCGTGCTGAAATCTGTTAGTCAAGTTAGAAAATGAAGGCAGAGTAAGCCAACTATTCCCAGTGCTGTCCACTAGCTATCCTGCAAACCAACCAATCCACACCACATGAGCTGGACAGTACCGATGCCTCCTGCCTTCTGGACAAAGCCAGGTGTCCAGAGACAACCAGCCGATGCTGCCCATAAGGACGGCCCTGACCACAGCCCTGTTGCATCAGGCAGTGACTAAATCAAATCTAATTATACTGCTTAGCACCCCTGAAAAAACAACAACTGAGTATGGCTGCCTGCATGGCTGGGTAAAAACGGTCAAACACGTAAAAGCCCACTCATGTTCATACGAGTGAACGTGGGAGTTGCAGCCCACAAACGAAGAGGAAGTAGAATAGTGCTTAGGGCCTCGCCAACCACTAAGGCCATCTCAAGGCTATCACCATACTAAAACCTATTTTAAGTCAAGGGTAAATAAGTACAGCAAAAACTAATCACCGCTTCAATCTTTTCACTCAAAAAGTTAATTAAAAAAAAAAAAAAAAAAAATTTCCAGACAGGCAGAGAGTGGCTGACAACTGTGATGGTGGGTCAAACAACAGAGTTCCTGCCCCTCTCCCGCACAGCACAGCACAGCAGTAGCACACACAGCATGTGGACTACCTGCACACAGGACCCGGAGCAGTCTGTTACCAACTGGATCACATCAACAGTGATAACGGATAGTCACAGTTTGTAACTGTAAACCATCAAATATAACATGACGATAAATGGAGTGACAGCCTAGAGGTAACGCGTCTGCCTAGGAAGCAAGAGAATCTGAGCACACTGGTTCGAATCATGGCTCAGCCGCCGATATTTTCTCCCCCTTCACTAGACCTTGAGTGGTGGTCTGGACGCTAGTCATTCGGATGAGACGATAAACCGAGGTCCCGTGTGCAACATGCACTTAGCGCACATAAAAGAACCCACAGCAACAAAAGGGTTGTTACTGGCAAAATTCTGTATAAAAATCCACTTTGATAGGAAAAACAAATAAAACTGCACGCAGGAAAAAAACAACAAAAAAATGGGTGGCACTGTAGTATAGTGACGCGCTCTCCCTGGGGAGAACAGCGCAAATTTCACACAGAAAAATCTGTTGTGATAAAAAGAAATACAAATACAAATGATCACAGGTATTGTATTGTATTGTATTTCTCTTTTTGTCTTTTTGTTGTTGTTGTTTTTTTCCTGTGTGCAGTTTTGTTCCCCCCTCCCCCCCCCCAACCCCATCGACGTGGGTTCTTTTACGTGCGCTAAGTGCATGCTGCACACGTGACCTCGGTTTATCATCTCATCCAAATGACTAGCGTCCAGACCACCACTCAAGATCTAGTGGAGGGGGAGAAAATATCGGCGGCTGAGCCATGATTTGAACCAGTGCGCTCGGATTCTCTTGCTTCCTAGGCGGACGCGTTACCTCTAGGCCATCACTCCACTTGTAAGCAAACCGTGAATCAAAGTGAGGTGTAACCCCATACCGTAAATCAAAAGGAGCCATTACCCATACCAAGAATCAAACTGCTGTGTGATGGCACCATGAACAAAAAACGCTGTGTGACCGTACTATGAATCAAAATGTGGTTTATCCATACTGTTAATTAAAGTAAGGTGTGGTCATACCTTGAATCAAAATAAGGTGTGACCATACCATGAATCAAAATACTGTTAATCAAAATACTGAGAATCTATACCATGAACCAAAATGCTTTGCTGTCTGTGGCAAATGTGTCCATGGTGGTGTCCATGTGTCCTCATGTTCAGGCAGGGAAACCTGACAGAGACGGGGTAGACAGAAACCAGACAGAGACAGGGTAGACAGAAACCAGACAGAGACACGGTAGACAGAGACCAGACAGAGACGGGGTAGACAGAGACCAGACAGAGACACGGTAGACAGAAACCAGACAGAGACAGGGTAGACAGAGACCAGACAGAGACAGGGTAGACAGAAGCCAGACAGAGACAGGGTAGACAGAGACCAGACAGAGACAGGGTAGACAGAGACCAGACAGAGACAGGGTAGACAGAAACCAGACAGAGACGGGGTAGACAGAAACCAGACAGAGACAGGGTAGACAGAAACCAGACAGAGACACGGTAGACAGAGACCAGACAGAGACGGGGTAGACAGAAACCAGACAGAGACACGGTAGACAGAGACCAGACAGAGACAGGGTAGACAGAGACCAGACAGAGACGGTGTAGACAGAGACCAGACAGAGATGGGGTAGACAGAGACCAGACAGACAGAAACCAGACAGAGACAGGGTAGACAGAAACCAGACAGACAGAAACCAGACAGAAACCAGGCAGAGAGACAGAAACGGGGCAGACAGAAACCAAGAAGACAGACCAGAGAAACGACCCACCAGACAGAGGGCAAAGGCGGTGGCGAGACATGCCACCAGGAGCAGCTTTTCACGCACAAAGTCCTCAAAGTGCCCGGCAACGTGGTTGAAGTACACAGGCCCGCAGGGCTGCACAACCAACCCTCACCTTTATCATTCATGATTCCTCGTGCTGGAACTATACGGTGTAGGGGCGCGTCCCCCGGGTGGCGAATAGGGGAGCCCTCCCTTTGGGGGTTAATCAGATCAAATCAAATCAAAAACACTTTATTAATCCACATGGAAATTAAGTTGTGCAATCACAGGCTCATTGTAAACACTGGCATAAAATCATGCGCAACATAAGAAGAGATTAAAACTAGTCAAATAAGAATTCCCAATACTACTGAGCTGACGATATACTACCCCCCCCCACCCAACACACACACACACACACACATACTCATGTTAAGACAATAGGGTATTGCACAACAATATTAAATGAAAACATCCAACAAAAAAAGGGTATAGATTACTAAAAATGACATGGGTGCACCAAATGATATGGAATAAGGTGCCTGGTGGACCCACATTGTCTAGGAGAAGGACAACTCTGATTTCAAACCCGGGCAGTCCTTCCAAGAGAAGGAAAACTCCCAAGAGAAAACCCGGCCAACTGTAAACCGTTACCAGAACAGGAGGTCACCGAAGACGGCGCCACAGTGGCCTCTCTAAGGGGCGTGATCTAATCAAAACCGGCTGTGCACGCACTCTACGACACATGGCCACGCAGACGACGACATTCATGATTTAAAGGATATTCATTTTGAGATGCGCCATGGCAGAACCGGTTAGGCACTGGACTTCTGATCCAATGCTGACAAGTTTATCAGGGTTCCAGGCCCCACTTCAGCACAGAACTGTGTCCTCGGGAAAGACATTTCACTCTAATTTTCCTACCTTTTTTTTTCTTTTTTCTCAAGGCCTGACTAAGTGCTTTGGGTTACGCTGCTGGTCAGGCATATGCTTGACAGATGTGGTGTTCGCGTATAAGGATTTGTCCGAACGCAGTGATGCCTTCTTGAGCTACTGATACTGATACTTTCCTACCTTCCCCCACGTGTTAAATGGGTAAACGACTTAGGTTAGGGAAGGCTGAAATGGCGGAAGGAGAGAACATGCCCTGTCTTCCAATGCCGAGCCTTGGATGGAGTGGAAATGAATTCACTGCCCTGATTGCTGGGAAAGGTTGAGAATTTTGACATTTTAACTTCAGAATTTTGTGTGTTAACTATAGTATCAAAACATGTGAATTCTAAAAGGGACTGGGCTGCAAAGTATGTTAGTTCTGTATGCTGTCTTATTTCATCAAGCTGCGGTTGTCGTTTATGATCACATAAGTTCTGTTCATAATTTAAAAAAACAAACAGGTTTTACCTGCAGTATATTTTAGCAAAAATATAGTCCACACACACACACGCAATTGATTACCCTTAAAACATTAATGTAACTATTCCAATCTAGTATAACAAAAAGTCTCATATATCTGACAATATGATTTGTCAGGTCACATAACTGATATCATTCTCCTGCAATCTGTTCCAACCACCACCACCATCATCTCATTTTTCTCTGGCGTCTCAAACCAAGGTGTAAAGGGAAGCAACCCAATGTTTATCCCAATATCGATCATCAAAGAGTGACTTCCCTTGCGCTGGATTTGCAATTTAACGATTGCCAAGTCTGATCGCTCTGTGCTGTGTCCTGAGTTATATTGCAGATGTGTGTGCACTTGATACTGATTATGGCCCACAGGCTGACTTGACTCAAGGGATGACTGTGAAGAAGATAGGAATGGAAGAGGAAATGGTTTTATGGTTAAAAGATACTTAAGGCTAATGAGAGGAAGAGGACACAATGTA
This sequence comes from Babylonia areolata, assembly GCF_041734735.1. Taxonomy (NCBI): domain Eukaryota; kingdom Metazoa; phylum Mollusca; class Gastropoda; order Neogastropoda; family Buccinidae; genus Babylonia; species Babylonia areolata. The sequence goes on along the minus strand of NC_134877.1, from coordinate 23,699,200 downwards.
AAATACTCTGGGATGGTATCATTCTGTTTTTACAAACAAACAAACAACAAGAAGAACAACAGCAATAACAACAACAAACGACAAAAACCTATTATCTTTGTGGGAAAAAAAGCAAAAGGGTTGGGAGCCCCAGAACAGTATTCATTAAAATATATTGAACATATTTTCGCAAGAAATCTCCGCTCTTCCTCTGACTGTTACCGTTTGAAACTTCCTCGCGTCAATACAAGAACCTATGGTGAACGTTCTTTTTTCTTTGCTGCTCCTCACATCTGGAACAACCTTCCTCATCATATCCGTGCATCTGATTCTATTTCTGCTTTTCTCTCATCACTAAAAACTCATTTAAAAAAAAAAAAAAACCTATGTGGGTGGGGGTGGGGGTGGGTGTAGGTGTGTGGGGGTGGGTGGGGGGTGTGTGTCTGTGTGTGTGTCTGTGAGATAGAGATGGGGAGGGGGGGACACTGTTTTCACTGGGCTTTGTACTTGAATTCTTTTAGATGTTTTTTTGTCAAACCTGTATTTTTCTTCACAATATACAGTGCTTCGCAGTATTTTCCTTTAAACTGTTTCCAACATTCCATAACACAACCTCATGCAATCGTATGACACAACCAATCATATGACAGTAGAAATTAAAAGCTCCACTGCAGATGAATAATTTTATCTCCTCAGTCTCTTTCTTTTCCTCCTTCTCCTTCTTCTTCGGTTCATGGGCTGCAACTCCCACGTTCACTCGTATGTACACGAGTGGGCTTTTACGTGCATGACCGTTTTTACCCCGCCATGCAGGCAGCCATACTCCGTTTTCAGAGAGTCTCTCTTTCAAAAACGACAGTGTTACCTGGTGCTGGACGGCGACTTCACACGGCGACTGGCTGTCAGGGCCTCTGCTGAGATAGTCGTCAGTGCCGTTGTCTGCCCCACAGCATGCGAACTGCGCAGACCAGGCACAGAGGAACACTTCATCATGCATCACTAAACATGCATAAACATGATTATTACAAGATCTGCACCAGCTCTGTGTTATAAATGAATTCAGCACAAACCTGCCCATTCCTATCTCTGTGGCTGCCTTCACCTCTGCTACACCCCATCTCGCTCTCTACGATCGGCTTCGGATCCACTCTGTTTACGCATAGCCAGATTCAAAACACTACACTGTCGGCCGCCGCTCTTTCTCTGTCTCTGGACCTTGCATTTGGAATGAACTTCCTCTTTCGCTTTGCCAGGTCTCCTCGGTCAGCTCTTGAAACCTCTTCCCAAAATAGCCTCCCTTCCCGGCCTCTTCCTTGATTTAAGTTTTTTCAGTCTCGAGTTATGCATGCGTGTGACTGACTGGTGTGAAAGCGCTTTGATTTGTCTCTGCACAAGATTTAGCACTGTATAAATGCTAACTATCATTGTTATTACTATGATTATCATTATGATTATTATCATCATTTATATCAATAACAACAACAAAACCAGCAACAACAACACATCTGTCACATTTTCAGCTTTTGCATAATCATATGTACATTATGAAAGGACTTCTGATAATAAAACTTTTTTTTTTAATCCTGTCGGGGGGTGAGGGGGGGTTGTGGGGGGGTGGGGGGTGGGGGGGGGGTGAAATCTGAAACAAATATCTCAATACAATTACAGAAAATTACTTAACGAACTTCCTAAAAGAAGAAGTCGCTATATCTAAATATAATTACAGAAAATTACTTAATGGACTTCCTAAAAGAGAAGTCGCTAATCTAGCAAGCGAAAAAACCGATAATGAATGCAAAAAAAAAGTCTAAAACATCAACGTTCCCAGTCAAAGAAGTAGTTTGATTCTTTCTCTTCTTCTTTTTCCTTTGTGGGCTGTCTACCATCTTCACTGGTATGTATACACGAGTGGGCATTTATGTATATGACTGTTTTTACTCCTGCCATGTAGGCAGCCATACTCCGTTTTCAGGGACATGCATGCCAGGTGTGTGTTCTTGTTGCCATAAAACAACCCAACCAAACACTAACATGGATCACACGATCTTCAACGTGCGTAGTTGATCTTCTGCATGTCTATACACATGAAGGGGATCAGGCACTAGCAGTTCTGAGTTCTGGAAAAAAAAAAATCTCCGCCCTTTACCCATTAGGTGCTGTGCCTGGGAGGCTGATAATCAAAAAAGAAAAAAGAAAAAAAAAAAAGAAAGAAAAAAAAAGGTCACTGGTGCATGCATAGGGAGTTCTTTATATTGTAGAAAGTGTTCCCGTTTTCATATTGTTTTGAATCTTCTTCTTCTTCTTCCTTCGTGGGCTGCAACTTCCACGTTCACTCGTATGTACACCAGTGGGCTTTTATGTGTACGACCGTTTTTACCCCGCCATGCATGCAGCCACACTCTGTTTCTTCTTCTTTCCGTTACACGACCAACATCGACTTGCCGATGACTCTGTCGTGGTTCATGCATGCTGGGTATTTTCGTGTCTCCATAACCCACCGAACACTGACATGGGTTACAGGATCTTTAACGTGCGTATTCGATCTTCTGCGTGCGTTTTCAGGGGGTTTCGCAATCATCTTTGAAGACAACTGTTTTTGTGGGTGCTGCTACTGCAGTTTCAGACTTCTCATGTTAACCCACATGACACTTCAATGCGGTCACGGGACCCCCATCATGATGTCATCATCATCATCCATGACGTGTGACGCACTATCATGCTCACCTCCATCTGCACAGAGTCCATGAAGGACTGAGAGTGTGCGTCGGTGTAGTAGTCCCGTACAGCGTTCCTCAAGGTGTCCCCTGTCAGCTGCTGCAGCTGGGGCTATACGCACACACACAGAGATCACATGCACACACACACACACACACACACACATCACATGCACACACACACACACATGCACACACACACACACACACACACACACACATGCACACAGATCACATCCACACAGATCACATGCACACACACACATGCACACACACATGCACACACACATACACACACACAATCACACACACACACCCCCCATTACAACTCCTCATCACTGGCTGGTTTAAAACTTTCATCATTACAG
>NC_134877.1:23643639-23688639 GCF_041734735.1 Babylonia areolata | reverse complement strand
TCTTCCATCTTGCATCCATGGCCAAACAGCACTTACTTTGCTCCACACCACCCACATACTCCCCCGTCGCCCCCCTCCCCCCGCCCCCCGTCACCTTGCAGAACTGTTAACTCTCTCCATACGAACGGCGAAAAAGACGACGTTAACAGCGTTTCACCCCAATTACCATCATCAAAATATTGCAAGAGGAAGGCTCTTATACTGAAGAGGTGAATGTTGACAAAGAATACCACAATTCTTACGACGCTAGCTAAAGGTTGGGTCATTCAGACACCCACTGGACATCCGAGGGGTCTGTATAGAGGAGAAGAGAGGACTGGCCGTACTGAGTGAGTTTACGATGGTACAAACAGGCTGCTAACACCGGCGGACTGTCCGGGTCGGACATGTTTGGTGTGAGGGCTGCAGCGCTGGGACACCGGTGATTATGACTTGTGGGCTGCACATTTCGTGGAGGGGGAGTAGGGGGGGGGGGGGGGGGGGGGAACCGGGAGCAAGTGCCGAAGAGATGTGTGGCCGTGTGCCGACCTGCTTCTGATGTTATTGTTGTTGCTGCTGTTTGCCCTTAGCTGCAACCATTCCGGCACACCGGCTGTCTTTTTTCTGACTTGATTAATTCCTGTAGTCGGCCGTTGTTGTTTGTACTGTAACTCGTTAGCATTCAGTGCAACTGACACGACTAAGAAGCTACTTCCCAGACTGTTATATATATATATAACCATTCACTGAGTCACACACAGTGTGTTTGATGTCAGTCGTGAGTCAGTCATCCCGTGGTTGGCGGTAAACTTGACAGATGGAGGGCGAGAAGGATGAAGAAATGATATTAATAATAATAATAATAATAATTATGGATACTTATAGAGCACACTATCCAGAAATCTGCTCTAGGTGCTTTACAAAAACGCTTTTGTTAACATAAAACATTACATCTATGTTACATACACACACCAAAATGTGACTACACACACACACACACACACACACTGCATACATATTTAACATACATGTGTATCTAACAGCTACCCTAACACATACGCACACATAGGCAGGCACAAACTTACATAAACACACGCACACACAATACACATTCATACACATGCATGTAGTTATGTACACATACATATGTATACACACACAGTCAAGCACAGCTAACGCAAAGGAAGTGGACCTGCCACAATTGAACTTACTGCTGAGGGAAAAGGTGAGTTTTGAGACGATATTTAAAAGATGCGAGGGAATCAGAATGACGGAGGTTATCAGGGAGCTTGTTCCACGTCTTTGGCGATTCAGTGAAAAGAAAACGATCTGTGTCCATTGGTCTTACTTCTGACGTGAGGTATCCTGAGAAGTCGAGTATCAGAGGAAGGAACGGGGCTGAATGGTCGGGTCGTTTTATTTTTCTGTTATTTGTTCTTTATTTCTTCATAATGTCAGAGTCGGAGCAAATTCGCACGCATGTATATACTCTTGTTACAGTGTCGTTCGTTCGTGCGTGTGTGTGTGTCTGTGCCTGTGTCCAGTGTGTCTGTATGTGTATCTGTGTGTGTGTGTGTGTGTGTGTGTGTGTGTGTGTGTGTGTGTGTGTGTGTGTGTGTGTGTGTGTGTGTGTCTGCGTGTCTCCGAGTCTGTGTGTTCAGGTTGAGTGTCTGCACGCAAAAACAATGACAACAACAACAACAACAACAAAAAACTACAAGCGCTCAGTATTTGGATTGCTCTTTCTAAATCAGTTGATACAATCGGCATAAAACATTCATTGCTATTAGACAGGGCCTACATGTAGTAGCTTAGGCCTAACACTCGGCCTATGTCACAGATTGACATAAATTTACATTTGGGTCAAAAGCAAAGTGACGGAGCTCCAGTCAATGGGAAACCATTTACAGCTTAGTCTTTTGTGAAGGACTATGACTCTCAAACTAGGAGGCAAAACTGCACTGGCTCTTAGTGCTGCAGCCTTGTGGGCTAGTTGGCCTTTGGGAACCATCCCAACGCTGACTGTCCTAAAAACCCTCTTGGCCGAGAGAGTGGGGATGTACTTGGGCAAGACACTCTCCACTATAATCAAATTCTAGCCCAAATAGTCGGAACAACAGTTGCCTCCTCTGCTGTTCTGATGGTCATAGTCGGACACGACTGACTATCAGATACATGTAGTATTCATAGGATTTGGGATAATATCAGAGCAATGAACTATAACTGGAACTGAATAATGTATGAGCGAAACGGAACGGAACACGATGTAATAATAATAATAATGATACTAATACTCAGTAATAATGATAACTATTTATACGATAGCGCTGAATCTTGTGCAGAGACAAATGAAAGCGCTTTCGGCACACCGGTCATTCACACGCATGCATGACTCTAAACTGAAATGCGAACGACTGCGCGTGGCACGCGACCAAGAACACACAGAAAGAGAAGTAAAAAGCCGGGATTTGAGGGTCACGGGTTCGAACCTCGGTGACGGCCCCTGGTGAAAGTTTGGGTTCGAATCCCAGTCTCGCGGCCCTTTCTCCCCAAGTTTGAATGGAAAATCAAACTGAGCGTCTAGTCATGTGGGTGTGACGATAAACCGAGGGTTCGTGTGCAGCACGCACCTGACGCAATGGGGAAAACAAAAAAAAACTGATGCCGTGGATAAAACGTCCCCCTCAAGCAACGTTCTTGTAGAGGAAATCCACTCACACAATATCATATACCTAATAAGCACTGCACTCGAGGCCTGACTAAGCGCGTTGAGTTATGCTGCTGGTCAGGCATTTCTCTAGCAGATGCATTGTAGCGTCGGTATAATTATGGATTTTGTCCGACTGAAAACAGTGACGCCTCTTTGAGAAACTGAAACGTCCATCAGTCTCCCCCCCCCCCCCCACCCCCCCACCCCGTTTACCACTACATTCTTTCTCCCCAAGTGTCTGCATGGTTTTGACTCGCCCCCGATCTCCACCCCCGCACATCCTCCCCCTCCCCCCCCCACGCCCCCCACACCGCCCCCTGCACTGTCCCTACCCATGCATCCACCCATAATCATTCGCTTTTGATGGGTAAGATCGAATGGGTAACTAGTTAGACTGATGATGATGCTATGGATACTTATATAGCGCCTATCCTCGGTCGAAGACCAAGCTGTACGCGCTTTATAAACACGAGGTCATTAGCAAAACTGGCTGCCTAACTGGGTAGAGCCGACTGACGGCTGCCATTATGGGCGCTCATCATTCGTTTCCTGTGTCATTCAATCAGGTTTCAGTCACGCACACATATACTTATGCATACATGCAGCATTTTACGTGTATGACCGTTTGTTTATTTTACCCCACCATGTAGGCAGCCTACTCCCTTCCTGTAGATGATGGCATATATCAGAGACAGTTGACACAGGCTTACAGTTGGGCCAACAGCAAACTGAGAGCTGGATGATCAATGGTTTCATCACTGCAACGGGAAGTCATTTACAGCTTTGTCTTTTGTGAAGGACTATGACTCTCAATGGATGATCAATGGTTTCTTCACTGCAACGGGAAGTCATTTACAACTTTGTCTTTTGTGAAGGACTATGACTCTCAATGGATGATCAATGGTTTCTTCACTGCAATGGGAAGTCATCTACAGCTTTGTCTTTTGTGAAGGACCATGACTCTCAAACTGGGGGGGCAAGATTGCGCTGGCCCTTGAGAGACTAGTTGCCTCCTCCGTCTGCTTGTTTAGATGGTCATAGTGGGACAGGAATAACTATCGCCGGAATGTCTCCGGCATTCAGTTGATCCCGGATTACCGCCGTACCCTCGTACACCCATCTGTACCTCAGTACACACCCACTGTCCACCCACAACCATTGGCTTTGATGGGTGAGATCAGTCGAGCGGGTAGCCAGTTAGATGATGGGTGAGTGTCTGGTCCGGGTGCTGGTGGGTGGTAAAATGGTCGTTAGTGTGTGTGTGTGTGTGTGTGTGTGTGTGTGTCTGTGTGTGTTTGTTTGTGTGTGTGTGTGTGTGTGTGGGGAGGGGGGGGGCCGGGGGGGGGGGGGGGGCGGGGGTGTTGTGAGTGTCTGCCGTGTGTATGTGGGGGGCGGAGGGGGTGAGTGTGGAGGGGTGGGTGTGTGTGCCATGTTTGAGAGAGAGAGAGACAGAGAGAGACTCGGAGAGAGAGAGAGCATCAGTGAAAACAAATGCTTAGCGGACAAACAGCGAGTGCAACTAGTTAGACGGTATATTTCGAGTTCGAATTGGTGGCAGTGCTTGTGAACATGTGAACAGACACCTCAGTAAAGAAAAACGCGGTAAAGTCCTATTATAGCGTCCTAAATTACTGCACCTATTTAAACGTTGTTTTTTTTTTCCCGTCGCGAAAAACGCACACACTGAATGCATTGAACGATGCTTAAAAAATGTCAAATACTGGCTTCAACTGAGATATGTTACGGAGGGAGGGGGGAAGGGGAATGCAACACCACATCTCTATACTATATGTACTGACCTATTTACACTCACACACACACACACCACTGACACCACTGCCCACACACACACACACCACACCACACAGAGACAAAACACACACACACATCACACACACACTACACACTGACACACACACCACACACACACACTGGAAAACGACAGTGGACTCGGTGCCGGAGGGCTGGAACAACTCACCCATATCAGGAAATTGAAAACGAAGACAGAGATCTTGAAGCACGTGAAACACGAACTGAGCGCCATCCTTTGCCTTGTGACCTGGTTCCCTTACGTCAGTGTCAGTTCCAACACTGAGGTTCCGCGGCGGCGGTACAAAACCCAGTTTGCCGTTTTCTTTTCCTCTGAAGTATGTTGCTTTGACGCGATGCAATATATTTCTCATGTGGTGTTACTTTGAACCCAACCGGATTGTGTAGTGACTGCCTGAACACATTTCAATGACTGCCATCAAGATTTACAAGGGCACAAAACACGAAACAGCGATGCTATAAACAATATTACAGACACAACCCAGTGTCTTTGACTCCGTCAGCTGAGCAACTCGCAAGCTTGCGTGCACTGACACAAAACAACAACACAGACAGTTCAGGTCCCTTCTTCACCCTGTAGCCGATGCCGTCAACATTGCCACTGTTCTGTGCGAAGGATTTCACGGCTGGGAGCAACCAGTGGAGCTAATGTTTCATACATGAGAATACCTTCGTCAGAAACGGGCGCTAAAAATCACGCGTATGTTGCCGAGTTTGCACACAGCTCCACCGACAACTTGATGTGTGACTTATGCTTCGGACCACTGCCAACTCTTTCAGCGCACGCGCTAGAAACCAGTGTTACAAGCCAGCAGTGTTACAAGCCAGTGACATCCAGGGTGCAGCAACGGCCGCGCTTTTCGAGGCAAGGGCGTGTGCGTTTTTTTTGTTTTTTTTTTTACCTCCCCCCCCCCCCCCCCCCCCCCCCCCCCTCGCAGTGACAGCTTGTTTTATTGTTGTTTTTTTCCCCGGACATCACGGCATCTACGTGAGAGCAGGGCGGTGGTATGGTCTGTGTTGGGAACGACCAAGCAATAGATTAAAAAATAATAATAATAAAAATACATATCACATCGTAAGTTTAAGATGGCACATGGTATGCAAAATATAGGGCATAAAATTCGTTCCAAAATGTGTTTTGCCAGGTTCTTGATGGTCAGTATACCCTTCATTGATGTCTCCAGCTTTTGTGTCGTTCATTTTACAAAATCTATGCGTTTTCCATGAGAAATAAATTTAATCACGTGCGTGTACGTGAAAAATGTTATAAAAAAAAGAAGAAAAAGAAAAAAAAAGAAGAAAAGAAATTAAACTCAAAATTGTCGAAGCCCAAGCAATAGTTAAGAATTTAGTTCCAGTTGCTGCATAAACACCCCACCCCCACACCCTCATGTAATGGCTTGCTCGATTGAAAGTTTGAGTCCTGACCTACTTTCTAATGTCATTTTCTGATGCCTGACCACGCACATTCATAATTCATATTTAATTCATAAGTTTGTGTTCCAAACCCATACAAACCCTGAAAAGGGGTCACCCTCTTTCCAACCCCAAACAACGGCACTCAATACATTACTTTGTGGTCAAAGCTCGGCTCCTAGCCGAGCAATTTCATTGGCCAATTGTCTCGCATAGCGAGCGCGTGATCACCGCCCGAGCGCATCCGAATGCCATTTCGGCACTCTCCGGCTGAGGCAACTGAAAGTATCACATTCCATCTCCTCGCAGTCCCCCTAGCCCCCACCCCCGAAAACGGAGTATATGATGCCTAAATGACGGTGGTAAAAACTGTCACACACGTAAAAGAGCTTGTGTCTGTGTGTTGCGTTTGTGCTGGTAGGTGAGTAGGTGCGTGCGTGCGTGCGTGTGTGTGTGTGTGTGTGTGTGTGTGTGTGTGTTTTCTAATGAATAAATATGTGCGAGAGATTCTTAACACGAACTGTTTTATGAAGTAATGTTGTAGTTTGTTTACTCAGTTGTTCATCTGTTGTGCTTTTGTTGTTGATGAGTGTGTGTTGTGTTGTGTGTGTGTGTGTGTGTGCTAGTGTATGTGGGCGGGGTGGAGGTGTGCAGTGAGTCAGTGTTTTTACAATACTGACGTACATTTTTACATTTTCAGTTTAATTTCTTTGTGTCGCTGTCTCAGTCTGTCTGCCTCTCTGTTACAACACACACACACACACACACACACACACACACACACACAGAGGGGCGTCACTGTGAAGGTTGCCAGAAAGCCACATGCCTGTGTACCTGACACCACCAGCATCGTGGGTGGTGGTTTTGTTGCTGCCTCACCCTCTGACAAAAAAACATTCCATGGCTTTCCTTCAACCAAATCCGTCATGCTCTCTCTCACTCTCCCAGTCTTTCTTTCTCTCCCAGTCTCTCTCTCTCTCTCTCTTGAGCGCATATGTGTGCGCCTGCGTGAGTAGAGATCTAACTGGGTTCTACTGCTGCATCCGTGAGTAAGCGGCGTGGTTCCATAAAGAGATTACTTTAGTCTGTTCAAATGGATTCTGATTTTGGTTCAAGGTCAAGCGAGACAAGGTGTCGATGGCAACACATCAGTGTCAGATCATTATAAGCTTATTTGGTTGCGTTCAGCTTTCTTATTCTTTTTCGTTCGTTGACTGCAACTCCCACTGACGTTCACTCGTAGGTATGTATATACGAGTGGGCTTTTCAGTTACCTGTATAACCGTTCTGCTCAGCTTTCAGTTTGCTGTACTAAGTTGTCCACCACTGACCCTCTTCGTCCCAGACAACACTGGAATACAGTCCGTGCTGCAGATGTGATGGTTGTTTCTTCGTCCTGAGAAGTGGTCCGCACTACTGAGGCGAAAACCAGAGTCCTGGAGGCCTTAGCGATGGACTTCCTGTTTGCAGCTGATTGTGCTCTTGCAGCACTAAACGAACCAGACTTGCAGGAACTTGCCAGCTGCCTCTCAGCAGCAGCAGTAAAAGTCTTTGGACTGACCACCAGCCTGCAGAAAACAGCTGATTTAATGCTCTTGCCTGCACCAGGCCTTGCTCCTCCAGGGCCAAAACATCTACACATGCATTCATGCATACATATATGTTTATTTCCCAAACTTTTGTTAACTGGCACTGATAGCTGATAGATATTTCCTCATTATCAATGAAAGTGAAACTCTGTGTGTGAATCTCTCTCTCCGTCTGTGTGTGTGTGTGTGTGTGTGTGTGTGTGTGTGTGTGTGTGTGTGTGTGTGCAGATTACCTACCCTATTCCCTTTTCTTGTTTTCTTTCTCTTTTTCCTATCCTTTTTCACTGATGTGAAATCAGTTTTCAATGATCACAAAGCAGTGATTCTGGCAAAGAAAACTTTGCCAAAATATTTAACATTTATAAGCTTCTCGAACAAGAGCAGCTCATGAAGCGAACAGACAAATAAGTATTTAAAAAAAAAAAAAAAAGAAAAAAAAGAAAGAAGAAGAACAGTTGCAGTTGGGAAACTATTAATTTCTGCACCACAGCTCACATGTTCCCTTCTCGTGGAATCGGATGTTTTGCATTTAACCCCTTGACTCCTGTTTGTCAGTGAACACTGTCATCTCACTGTGATAAAACTAAGCTTTAACTACACATACTTAACCGTGACCCACTAGTGCAGACTCCGGCAGGGGTCTGATTCCTGTTATGTGCAAATTACTACCCGCCTATGTGGAGAAAACGAAAGTAGCTACGGCCGGTAACCTTTTTAGGTCAGGATGTCCACCATCATCCTTTATCTGGACTTCTTCTCTCGAAGCTGCATTATTTTTGTTTGACCAACAAACGCAATTACACCTTGCAGTTCAGAAGTACTTACAAAGTAGTAATTTCACTTAAGATTCATGCCATTGATCTCAATTTCACAAAGGTTCAGTAGTTACGGGATCCATGTGATGTGCATGGTTTGTAGACGGTTGCACAATGAAAGTCTATATTAGGCTCAGCCGGAAGAGAGGTTGTAAAGCATTTATAGGGATTGTCATGATAAACTTCCTTTGTCTCGCTGTCTCAGTCTGTCTGCCTCTCTGTTACAAAACACACACACACACACACACACACACACACACACACACACACCACCAGTCATGATAATTAAGTTTTGTTCATTCACTAAAATCAAGTCTTCCTGCTTGATTTCAGAATGATTGCATCAAGGAAGCAAAAAGGAGACGAGTCATTGACAGTGGATCTGCTGATCAAGCATGGTGGTGCGGCCATCAACAAATCCTCTTTTGGGACTCCTCAGACAGACAGAATGCAACAAGGAGCAGCACTGATCAAATCATGTCTTGCTACTGGGCAGAGTGGCTATGGTGCACGGTTCAGAGTAATACATGTATTTTGAAATGGTTTCTGGAAATCTCTACCACAATAATTATATATCAGACACTGTTTTCTACTGAATCTTTAAAATAATAAAATCTTCAAACTTATTCATTCAAACAGTATTTCATACCATAGATCTTTTACTCCCACCCCCTACCCCAGTGTAGTGTTACATTGTTTCTAGACTGATAGTATTTTAAGCAATTTTTTCTTTAAAATGTAGGGATTGTCATGATAAACTTCTTTTGCCTCGCTGCCTCAGTCTGTCCGTCTCTCTGTTACAACACACACACACACACACACACACACACACACACACACACACACTGCCTCTCAGCAGCAGCAGTAAAAGCCTTTGGACTGACCATCAGCCTGCAGAAAACAGGTGATTTAATGCTCTTGCCTGCACCAGGTCTTGCTCCTCCAGGGCCAAAACATCTATACATGCATTCATGCATACATTATATCTGTTTATTTCCCAAACTTTTGTTAACTGGCACTGGTAGCTTTTTGTTTGTTTGTTTGCATATTTCATGGGTGTCGTCTCTTCATGAATTCTTCTGAAGCCTGTGTCCACGTTCCTCTGTTCAGGTTCTGACAAATAAAGGGATGAGAGATCGAAAGACAACAAGAATCAAATGACACTTGTCTATTCAATATCATCGGCATTTACTGCAGTGTTTTAAACGTCGACATATGAGAACATACTTTGTGTGGAACTGTAGATCTGCACTGATTCCAGGTCCTGGGTAATAGCCCTGGAGAGCTCATGGGTGATGCTTTTGGAGAAGAATTTCGTTGGAAACTCGGTTTTGGACGAGTAAAAGGTAATAACTCCGGCAGATCCGACAGTACTGTTTCCAAGTCGAAAGCCTGTAGGCCTACTATGTTTGAATTCAGAATAATATCAAGCCAGTGGTCACATTTTTGTATCATTCAGATCAGAACAGCTGTATATTTGTAACTTAAAACACCTGAAGAGCCTCGGAGAGAGCGAGAGAGAGAGAGAGAGAGAGAGAGCGAGAGCTGATTGGCCTTATACTATAGTGTGTATTATTACTAAATTGTTTCAGTTTGTTTGACACTGGAAGGAAGTAGCTTATTACATATGCCGCGGCCTTCCCAAAATACCAGGAATGTGCAAAGGAATAATTAAGTCACTAGTAAGGACGCCACTTTTGGCTGACAAAATGACCTCTTGGTAGAAAGTGTATCAATAGCGTACTAAGACCTTCACACATGCTGAGTGTAAAAACATAACACCACTTTCGATCTGACTTCATCATGTTCTAAAGGAAAAAAACAACAGTTTTGGATGAGTTAAGAGAAATTATCTGGATGGGGATTGATTCAATCATATGACAGCCGGGAACCATAACTGGCTTTTCAGTGTCGCTGTAGTGATTGAGTACTAATAACTATTGTTGATATGCAAGCATGAAAATGTACTATTACATGTGCTCATGTTCCAGAACAATCTGCTCGCAAAACGGCTACCGGGTGCATTCTGGCCTATTACTGATTTCAGTCACTGTCTCTTCATTTCCCCCAACAAGTCAGGCGTTTAGTATGCATTCCCTTCAACTTAGCAACACCTCGCCAGACTCTTATATTATTCCTTCTTCCCGAATACCATACTTTCAACTTCATAATTTCAGTAGAAAAGAATGCACTCCCGAAATCGGAGTATGGCTGCCTACATGGCGGGGTAAAAACGATCATACACGTAAATGCCCACTCGTGTACATACGAGTGAACGTGTGAGTTGCAGCCCACGAACGAAGAAGGAGAAGAAGAAAACAATGCAACTGACAGAAACAGCCGGAACGGTGTCAGTGGATGTTTTGCGTGGACAATAGCATAACTCATGACCTCGCAGTCGTGACGCGGCCGGGGAAACTGTGGCCGGCTGCGCAACTTGATGCAGATTAGTCTGAGAGATGTATCCCTTTGAATGGCCGATAACCTCCCAGAAGTAGGTAACCTCCCCTTTGCCCCCATGACTAGTGCCCTCTTTTTCCGGCAGCCATCATGACTCCTGTTCCTGTGCTCTTTATACGGCTAAGTTTTTTTGTATTTTCTGTCTGTCAATTCTCTGGCGTTTTTGTTTTTTGTCAAATTATGTCTCCAACCAGGTCACATAATTATATAGACAATAAACCTGAATTTGTAGTAAATAGACAATAAACCTGAATTTGTAGTGGGCAGACAATAAACCAGTTGAGAGGAACTGTGTGAATGATGTTGGAGTAAGAGACATACAGAGTGAGAGCGAGAGAAACAAGAGTCTTCATCAGTTGTAAGAGCACTGGTGGATCAAATAACAATCATACATGAAGTCCACCCTTCCACTATTTAAATTAAAGCATATAAATAGAAAGGTATAGAAGCTGAGAATGTTTTCATTTATTTTTCTTCATCAGTGTCAGGACCACCCAGTTCTCACCTTTGTATATCACCCACACATTATGCCCACAAAAATTTCAAGGTAACTTACCACTGCTACAAAAAACCCCCAGATATTCTTGATGCCCTGACAATGCCAATCAGCCATACCAAACCTCACTGTGCACTAACTAAATGGCTAGTAGCAGGATAGGTGGAGGGGGTGGAGTGGGAGTGACTCTTCACCACTGATCTAAAAATACATGGATAGGGCATGCCATCTTTGAGCCCCTTTGCTAACTGAAGCCAGTGAAGTGTTCAATCAGCCATTTTGCTTCATGTGTCAGTATAGTGCGAAGCAGTGACTTTATATGTGGAGCCGAGCGCTCAGCTGGCTTCACGGCAAGCTTTCACTTACTCACGGCGTTAGTTTAGTTGACATTCCTGTGTGTGTCTCCACTGTAAGTTTGCGCCACGTGTCACTGCACGGTTTTCCTGTAATAACTTTGGTAGATAAACCATTGGCAGATTTCAATCAAGACACAACATTTGGCATGTCGTGGGGGCAAGCATAACATGATTTCATCGAAGATACACAGTTACAGTTCAGAAACTACCACCAGTTAGCAGACAACTTGTCAGCGGACTGATGGCTGGATACAAGAAACAATATGGCGTCCAGTTGGCTTCAGCTTTCCTGGCCAATGAGCTATCCATGTATTTTTAGATCTGTGCTCTTCACTCACACAGTCTTGGATAGAGAGGGGGGGGTTATGCTGGATCGGGGTGTGACGCTGCAGTGGCTGCCCCTTGATAAAGCCTGAGAAAGAAACCGATGAAGTCGAAGAAACAGAACACCACAGAATGGGCAGAGAGAAGTCATTTAGCAGACTGTGCATTACAGCTACCACACAACACACCTATAAAAGACAACATCCATCACTCAAGATTTTTTTTATATAATATTTATTTCACCCCTGCAGCACTGAAATACTACAGTTGCAAAAGGAAAAAAAAAAACCGCAATGCAAGTATTCACCAAAGTCATAATAATAGTTACCTAGTGCACCACTTTACATTTTGTTACATTTTGTTATTAGTGCTAAATTGTATTAATTTTTTTAAACACTTAAAACTGACAAAATACTACAATTAAAATACAAAACAACACAGACTAAAAAGATTAAATCCCATAAAAGATGTTAACAGAAAAGAGTCGCACCCTTTCAATCTTTCCAGAACACAACACGTATAATAAGACTGCCTTGCGTACAAGAGCAAATACCATAAAAACAACTTGGGGGGGGGGGGGGGGGGAATCAATAGCATCACTTGTCTTTAATACTGTTTTTGTCTTTATATTCCACTTCTTTTCTTTAAAAAATTTTTTTTTTTTTTAAATAAAAATGCTGCATTGGTATTAAAAACATCACTTGTCATTAAATATTGTTATTGTCTTTTGTTTTATTTTTTTTTTTATAAAGGTTTTAAAAATATTGGTATTAACGGCATCACTTGTCTTTAAAATTATGTTAATTTGTTTGTTTTTGTTTTAAAATCCTGCATATCATATTCTTGAGTAAACTGCCCATTAACAGGCACAACCTTTGTACACCATAGCTACCATGCAAGGTTTAATGAGCGCTGTAAAGTAATCCAAGCCCAACAGCTGATATTATTCCACACCTCATTTGTGTAGAGAAATTCAATGGAAATGCATGGAAAACTGCAGTTACATCACAGGAAGAGTGAAGGGGGGTGGGGGGTGGAGGGAATGGGGTGGAGGGTTAATAGATATCCGTACAAAACGTTTGAACTATTGATACGCAATGTTTGAATACATTTCATAATGGCTGCCATCACATGCGCCTTATGCACAGTTTTCAAACAGATGATCATAAGAGAAATAGCGCAGCTTTGCTGCTGTTTCATGTACTTTAGTCATCATAACTCTTTTATTTCCACTTTTCAACTGCATGCATTGAGTTTCTACATGACTTACGTTATAGTGGTGTTGTTTTTTTTTTCTTCTTTTATATACATATATTTCTTTTTAAACACTATTCTATTTTCAACTTACTACAGGCTACAACTACATGGTCTTTGTTCTTGTTTTGATTAGATCTTTTTTTTTCTTTCTATTTTCTTTCTCTCTCTCTTTTTTTTAATTTTATTATTATTATTTTTTTACTACAAAAGTAGCTGCCAGAGACTTTTTTTTTCCTATATATTCATGATAAACTTTTAAAAAGAGAAGGAAAAAAATCTAATTGAGCTGCTATGGTACTGGCCATCTTCTGCAACACAATCTTGATACAGAAATGGCAACATCATGGACTGCAACTGCACAGTGGTACACTGATCCTGATAAATGCAAAAAAAACAAAACAAAAAATCTGTGCAAAGTACAGTGGATCACTTACATGTGATCACCAACAGCCACAAGACATTATCCGTAACCAGGACACATCATTATAACCAGTTGAGGTCACAAAATATCAGTCCAGTATACATTGAGGTTATCATTCACCTGAAAACACAGTCTTGTTTGAAGCTAAGCAGGAGTGAGCAGTTTGAAGTGAAGAATACTTGGACACTCTATGCACTGACACACCACACAAGTATTATATTACATGTACATGCAGACAAAACTCCACTGTTGCTGAATTTATGTTGCTCTCATTTCTGTACAAGCTATTTGCTTCCTTGGGGATTTTTCTTCATATGAGTTGACACCTTGAAACTGAAACTCTGTGTGTGTGTGTGTGTGTGTGTGTGTGTGTGTGCATGTGTGTGCATGTGAGTGTGCGTGCGTGCTCGCATGCGTGCGTGCATGCGTGCGAGCCTATCAGTTAACAGTCTTTTCAATGAACAACTTTTACCTCAGCAGTGCAACACTAAACATTGACTCGTGCAACTCTGAAAGGCTGTATATATACAGTATATTGAAGGGTTTCCAAATTTCTCCTTATCCGAACATGAATAAATACAATGCATAAAACAGTTTAAGAATTCCCCCTCATCTCCTCTTATATTACCAGATCTGAATGGGGATAGGAGCGCTATCAAAATCAACAGTAGTGCAGAGACTTTCACTCCTGTACAACCTCAAGCCAACACTGCCTTGCAGCTCCGTCCCACCACTTCGTGCACAGGTACATGAAAAGTTCAGAACAAACCCAGAAAGGTAAGCAGTTTCAGGGTCCTTCAAAACCTTTCACTAACCACTCGTAAGTGATGGAACTGCTGTCGCAACATCCAGGGTCCCCTGAAAGATGTATCCAAACAAAACTCCAGACTTTATCCACACCTTTCCAAGACCAGGGTGAAAAATTCTCACACCACATACAAAACCAAACTGCAAAAAAAAAAAAGAAAAAAGAAACTGCAAAACTGCTGATGTAAAAGATCAGTGCATGTATGAGTGCAGCTGTTCAATGTTCATTACCTTCTTTTGGTGTGTGTGTTTGTTTTTGTGTTTTTGTGTTTTTTTGTTTTGTTTTTTTAATGCAAAATGATCATTTGTTGCATGTTACTGATCAAGAGTTTTATCAAAATTCCTCCTGAGACTTCAGCCCTGGAAATAGTTCTCTCATTTTTCCAAGACTTCCCTGACTTGAATAAACTTGTATACTGGCTTAAGACTGTCCATTTCTTACTACCCTGAGAGAATAATAAAACATAACCGCCACCAGCAAGATATTATGACCGTGCCATTTTCAGTCAACACTCAAAAGTTTAACACACAAGTAAGGATCACAGGCAAAGTAAAATGAGTGCCATGTTTTCTGTAACCACAAGCTTAGATCACCTTTCAGAAAGGCTTGTAAACTGGACAATGTCTCACAAAGTAAATCAACAAGCTCCAGTCAACATGATCCTAATCCTCTACATTTGTCTTTAGTATCAAGTATCAGCATCAGTAGCTCAAGGAGGCGTCAATGCGTTCAGTTAAATCCATACACGGTACACCACATCTGCCAAGCAGATGCCTGACCAGCAGCGTAACCCAACGCGCTTAGTCAGGCCTTGAGAAAAAAAAACAAAATAAAACAAACATGGCTATGTTGTGAGACAAAATGTAAGAAGTCACCTGTTCTGATCATGTGAGTGCCTCGAGAAAACCAGTCACAAGCCTTACAACTTTTCACTTAAAAAACAAGCACCTGCAACAATAACTACACACTCCTACTGGTATAAGCATTGCTACTTTGGATTCACATACACTTAACTGCAGACGACAATGAGATTTTCTTTTTTTATTACTTAAACAGGATACTCACAGCCGACAAAATGTGCAGGTCGCTCTTGGATATATAACATAAAAGTTGTTCCTGACTGGCCATAAATCCTGTTCAAACAGCAACAACTCTTTCGCTCTCATATTACACGAAACATAGTTTCCCCCCAAACCCCCTACCAACCCTCATCCCTGTATCATAAAAAAACAAGTAACAAAACTAAAACACAGAAGAAAAGAACATTCTAAACATCCTATATCCTCATTTATTCATTAAAATAAACAAATTCATCAAAAATAAAAACTCAATGTAAAATTGGATTAATCAACACCATCTTAATTCATTACTCTTAAAAATTTTTAAAAAAAGGGGGGCTAAAAATACTGCAGAGAGGTAGAGTTATGTACATGAACAGTCAAACAATCTGTAAAAAAAATTCACGTTTCTTTATCCCCGAGTCGACAAACGTAAGCCTCTAAAATGTGAGGACAATGACTGCCTAATCAGCAGGAGCACGAATTATCACACATGAAAAAGCACACACACACACACATCAGGAAAGTGAAAAGCAAAGCCCAAGAAAGCGAAACAAAAAAAAAAAAAAAAAAAAAAAATGAAGATAGAGGTACCCTGAGTACAAAAATGAAAATAAAGGAAATCAGTTTTATTATGTAACCAGGGAGTGTGTCATTATCAAAAAGAATAACTAACAATGTTAGTATGACTATATATAACAAAAAAACATAAAGAAAAAAAAAAGAAGCTCAGGCATAATGTAAAGAGTAAGACAGGCAAAAAGCAAAAGTCGACTGGTATTTTATTTCTGATGTCTATGCTATGAGTGAGAGACCAGTCAGGTCAGTCATTGAGCAAACGTGTGTGGGTGTGTGTGTGTGTGTGTGTGTGTGTGTGTGTATGTGTGTGTGTGTGTGTTTACACATGCGTGTATATGTGTGTGTGTGTGTGTGTGTGTGTTTACACATGCATGTATATGTGTGTATATGTGTGTGTGTGTGTGTGTTTGTGTGGATATTTACATATCTGCATCATGAATATTGTGACTATTCTATCCATTCCACAAGATACATTTGTTCATTCCCAGCGAAAAGAACAGGAGGACCCAGTCCTCAGACGCTCACTCACACATACACCAATCCTTCCACTATGTACACAGATCTGCCGAATCCATGGCACAGATCCAGCCATTCCTCAGAACAGTTCCATCAACCCACATTCGTGGTGGGTGGATTCACTTAATCATCGTCCAACAGTCCACGGTCTACAATCAGCAGTCGGGTCCCGGAAGTGTCTTGCAACAACACATCCTCTGCACCTTGCATACCAGGCTGTGCGGATCACACTGGAGATGAACAATTGTTAACTCTTGTGTTCGTGTCAGCTTCATGAAATAAGGGGCTGCTGGAGGCACAAGCTTTTTCTGCAAGTCTTCTAGCAGTGCCACAAGCGCAAGAAGATGGCGCGGCGACTTCACCACAATTTACTGCTGATCAGCGGAGCTGTTTAGGCCTGTTGCGGGATGCTGACATTTGCCGATGTTTTGACCGGCGAAGATATCTTCTTCTCCACGTGCTTGGTGTTGCGCAAACGCATCGACACGGCAGCAGTCAGTGCTGCCCCCTTTCCGCTGCCGTCATCAGACAGTCTGATCTTGAACTGTAAGAGAACGTGTGCAAGACATGGGTCTAGATACCACCACTCAGAAAACCAGTAAACACACTGTCATCAGTGACAGCATTACATTCAAACATCCTCAATCTAATCCACCGTCTAAAATCACTTCAGGCATTAGATGTTAAATCAATGACCAACCAACATGCATCACCTTCAACACATATCAAAACATCTTTCACAAAAAGTCTGCGTAACCCTTTATTGCCAGGCTGTTTTTCTCGAGTGAGCTATTCATAATCTTGACAAATGATTGAAAATATTTTTACTAGCATCTGTATAACGCTCTGCCTGTTACTTACAGGTGAAAGAAGAGAAAATTAGATGACTGTATTTCATATTTGTCATACTGGAACAGTACTTACGTCACCCAGCCGTAAGAGATTGTGAAAAAAAAAAAAAAGGTTTGAAAAATATCATCCAATCAGGAACATAGTTAAGATATTCTGAATATGAATTCTTTTCTTCATTGCTCACTTCATTGCTTGCTCGCTCTTGCAGTTTCTCTCTTTTCACTCACACAAACACAGACAGGATCCAGCATATGCAAAGGATGTGTCTGTGGCACAGACATACAGATACAAACACACGCACATGCACATAAATGCATATGCACATAAACAAACAGACACACATACATGCACATACGCACAAAGACATATATATATTTGTATTTGTATTTTGTATTTGTATTTCTTTTTATCACAACAGATTTCTGTGTGTGGAATTCTGGCTGCTCTCCCCAGGGAGAGCGCGTCGCTACACTACAGCGCCACCCTTTTTTGTGTTTTTTCCTGCCTGCAGTTTTATTTGTTTTTCCTATCGAAGTAGATTTTTCTACACAATTTTGCCAGGAACAACCCTTTTGTTGCCATGGGTTCTTTTACCTGCGCTAAGTGCATGATGCACACGGGACCTTGGTTTATCGTCTCATCCGAATGACTAGCGTCCAGACCACCACTCAAAGTCTAGTGGAGGGGGAGAAAATATCGGCGGCTGAGCCATGATTCAAACCAGCAGATTCTCTAGCTTCCTAGGCGGACGCGTTACCTCTAGGCCATCACTCCACTATATCTATGTATATACACACACACACACACACAAAATTACCTTGAGTCCTGGGTTGATCAGCTCTTGAATCTTGATGTGCATGAGGTTGGGGAAGCGGGGGTGGAAGCGATAGAGTGAGCCGTCCACACCAACTGTGATGTCTGGCAGATTCAGTCTGTTGATCAGCGTGGACACACCTGCAACAAAAATACACCGACATCAGCCTTCAGAAATGATTGACACTGTTGTTTTTTTTTATTGAAATGCCTGACACTGTTTTTATCTGATTCAACGCCTTCACTGTCAAACAAGATCCATTGATTCCAGACTATTAACCTTTGACCCCTTCTTTTGGGACATGGAGGATTTAAGAAAACAACACAAGTATCCATATCAATCAATAATCAATCTGAAGGTCCCGGGTTCGAATCACGGTGACGGTGCCTGGTGGGTAAAGGGTGGAGATTTTTACGATCTCCCAGGTCAACATATGTGCAGACCTGCTAGTGCCTGAACCCCCTTCGTGTGTATATGCAAGCAGAAGATCAAATACGCACGTTAAAGATCCTGTAATCCATGTCAGCGATCGGTGGGTTATGGAAACAAGAACATACCCAGCATGCACACCCCCTGAAAACGGAGTAAGGCTGCCTACATGGCGGCGTAAAAACGGTCATACATGTAAAAGCCCACTCGTGTGCATACGAGTGAACGTAGAAGAAAGAGAAGAAGAAGAATCAATAATCCAAAACACAAAATAACGTTTGCATGAGGTAAAGTAAAATAATGGTAAAGATTCCTTTATCCATATGAAAGGGTCCTGGCAACAATGCAAGTTTTAATAAATTCATTAAGTCTCAACAGAACTTGTTTTCTGCAGAAAACAAACTACAAAATGAGAATACAGACTTTGGACACAAATGTTTATCAGGCAACAATCTTTTTTTATGAACATCAGGAAAATTTGCATACTCCATGATATACTGAAATACACCACCAACAGTATTCATGTCACTTTTTTTTTTCTTTTCTTTTTTTTTTTTTTTAAACAAATGCTGTATTCTCTTGGAAACCCATTTACCAGCCTTGTTTCAATGGGTAAACAATGACTATCGCATTTGAATCTGATTAGTGAAATCATGTTTGCAGAGGGCAATTAAACAATATATATTTTTCTCTCTTAAATTCCTGTTTATAGTGCTCATAAAACACACATTTTGAACACAAACACACATGCACACACACACATGCACGCACGCACACACACATTTACTAAATGCATGCAGAGTGAATTACCCCCCCAAGCCCCAACCATTATATATTTTTGCTTGCTACTTTCCCCTCATGAAAACCATTCACAGTAAAAAGACATTAAACCGAAGAAAGGAAAGGCCAGTAAAATACTGCATCCCCAAGAAATGACAAAGAGAGTATGATCACAATTTCTTCTGATATGAACAAAAACAAAATATACCGCTATTTTCACACTTTTATAAACTTTGTCCAACTAGTCGCTTCCCTTGGATGAGCACAAATATTTTCATACCACAGTGGGCATGTTCCGTTTTGCTTTCTCAAAACTGTATTCTCGCTTGATGTTTTTCATCTTGTTGGCTCGAGACTATGTTATTCACCGGTGTTTTCAAGATGACTGAGAGTGTTTTTGATGACGTTGTGTATGTTTTGTGTATTTCTCTTTCTTGTCACAACAGATTTCTCTGTGTGAAATTCGGGCTACTCTCCCCAGGGAAAGTGCGTCGCTATACTGACAGCGCCACCCTTTTTTTTTTTTTTTTTTTTTTTTTTGCATGCAGTTTTATTTGTTTTTCCTATCGAAGTGGATTTTTCTACAGAATTTTGCCAGGGACAAACCTTTTGTTGCTGTGGGTTCTTTTATATGCGCTAAGTGCTGGCTGCACATGGGACCTCGATTTATCCTTCTATTCTGCATTATACCCCAACTGCCTTTTTACTCTGTATCATACCCGAGTGCCTTTTTACTCTTACCACACCCGAGTGCCTTACTATTCTGTATTATATCAAAATGCCTTCCCATTCTGTATTAAATCTAAGTGCCTTTTTCCTCTGTATTATATCTGAGTGCCTTTTTTCTCTGTATAAAACCCGAGTGCCCTTTTACTCTTATCATACTCTAGTGCCTTACTACTCTGTATTATACCCAGGTGCCTCTCTATTCTGTATTATATCAAAGTGCCTTCCCATTCTGTATTAAATCTAAGCGGCTTTTTACTCTGCATTATAATCTGAGTACCTTTCTATTCTGCATAATACATGAGCACCTTCTTTCACTGATCATACCCAAGTGCCTTACTACTCTGTATTACACTCAAGTGCCTTTCTATTCCGTATTATATCAAAGTGCCTTCCCATTCTGTATTATACATAAGTGCCTTTTTACTGTGTTATATCTGAGTGCCTTTTTTCTCTGTATAAAACCGGAGTGCCCTTTTACTCATATCATACCCTAGTGCCTTACTACTCTGTATTATACCCAGGTGCCTTTCTAATCTGTATTATATCAAAGTGCCTTCCTATTCTGTATCATACCTGAGTGCCTTTTTATTCTGTATTATATCTGAGTGCCTTTTTCTCTGCATAAAACCCGAGTGCCTTTTTACTCTTATCATACACCAGTGCCTTACTACTCTGCATTACACTCGAGTACCTTTTTTATTTTGTATTATATCAAAATGCCTTCCCATTCTGTATTAAATCTAAGTGTCCCTTTTACTGTGTATTATATCTGAGTGCCTTTTTATTCTGTATTATATCTGAGCGCCTCTTCTCTCTGTATTATGAGTGCCTTCCTATTCTGTATCTATATATAAGTGCCTTTTTACTCTGTACTATACCAGAGTGCCTTTCTATTCTGTATTATACCTGAGCACCTTTTTACTCTGTATTATATCAAAGTACCTTTCAATTCTGTATTAAACCCCAGTGCCTTTCTAATTCTGTATTATACCTGTGCGCCTTTTTACTCTGTATTATGAGTGCCTTTCTTTTCTGTATTATGTCTGAGTGCCTTCTTTCTCTGTATAAAACCCGAGTGCCCTTTTACTCTTTATCATACCCGGGTGCCCCTCTATTCTGTCTTATATCTAAGTGCATTTCTATTCTGTATCATACCTGAGCGCCTTTTTACTCCGTATTACATCTGAGTGCCTTTTTCTCTGTATAAAACCCGAGTGTCCTTAAACTCTTATCATACTCTAGTGCCTTACTACTCTGTATTCTACCCGGGTGCCTTTCTATTCTGTATTATATCTAAGTGCCTTTCTATTCTGTGTCATACCTGAGCGCATTTTTTACTGTATATCATAACTGAGCGCCTAACCCACCTGAGGCTGCCAGGAAAGCTGCTCTGGCGGAGATGAGAGTGCAGATGTACTTGACAATCTTGCAGTCGTCGGTCGTGTAGTGTTCAATTCCAATCTCTCCCAGGATGCGCTTTGTGTTGGTCCACAGGTCATCAGTGTCACTGTGTAACACACAGCAAGGTACACATCAGTCAGTGCGTCGGTCCGCGAGTCATCAGCGTCACTGTGTGACACACAGCAAGGTACACATCAGTCAGTGTGTTGGTCTGCGAGTCATCAGCGTCACTGTGTGACACACAGCAAGGTACACATCAGTCAGTGCGTCGGTCCGCGAGTCATCAGCGTCACTGTGTGACACACAGCAAGGTACACATCAGTCAGTGCGTCGGTCCGCGAGTCATCAGCGTCACTGTGTGACACACAGCAAGGTACACATCAGTCAGTGCGTCGGTCCGCAAGTCATCAGCGTCACAGTGACACACAGCAAGGAACACATCAGTGTCTCACACACACACACACACACACACACTCACAAACACACACACACACACACACAAACTGACCTCTCAGTTTCTGAAATGTACTTGAATAAGTTTGGACAAAGCTATTATCATGGCATGTTCACACACACACACACACACACACACACACTCACACACAAACACACACACACACAAACTGACCTCTCAGTTTCTGAGATGTACTTGAACCAGTTTGGACAAAGCTATTAACATGGCATGGTCACACATACACACACACACATACACACACACACACAAACTGACCTCTCAGTTTCTGAAATGTACTTGAATCAGTTTGGACAAAGCTATTTACATGGCATGGTCACACACGCACAAACAACACAACACAACATACACACTCACACACACACACACACACTCACACACAAACTGACCTCTCAGTTTCTGAAATGTACTTTAATTAGCTTGGACAAAGCTATTAACATGACATGGTCACACACACACACACACAGACAAAGCTATTAACATGGCATGTTCACACACACACACACACACACACGCATGCACACACACACACACACGCACTCACACACACACACGCATGCACACACACACACACGTGCACACACACACACACACACACACATACACACTTACTCACACACACACACACACACACAAACTGACCTCTCAGTTTCTGAAATGTACTTGAATCAGTTTGGACAAAGCTATTTACATGGCATGGTCACACACACACACACGCACACACACACACACACAATGTACTTTAATTAGCTTGGACAAAGCTATTAACATGGCATGGTCACACACACACACACAGACAAAGCTATTAACATGGCATGTTCACATACACACACACACACAGAGACACACATACACACACACGCACACACACACACACACACACACACACGCGCATGTACACACACACATGCACATGCACGCACACACACGCATGCACACACACACACGCACACACACACGCACACACACACACACACACACTGACCTCTCAATTTCTGAGATGTACTTGGTGAAAAAGCGGCCACGCTCGAAGAGGTGGCAGTGTGGGTTGACCGACTGGAAGAGTAGGCCCTCCATCGCCAGCCTCTCTAACACCAGCCTCATCACTTCTCCAATGTACATCCCTCCAATCATCTTCTCAAAGCTGTAATTAAAAAAATGAATTAAAAAAAATTTTAAAAAAAGAAAAACCATCTGTAAGCATTCTCAGTCTCTAACTTTTACAGCACCACCCAACACCTGTACACTCTATTACTGAAATTGGAAAAAAAAAAAGAACTGCAAAACATGATCTATCTGCAAGCATTCTCAGTCTCTTTTTCAACACTGCATATTCTCAAAGCTGAAATTTTAAAAAACGTAAAAAAGAAAAGAAAAGAAAAAAAAAAAAAAAAAAGGGCAAAACCATCTCAATTCCCCCCCCCCCCCAAGTTGTTTTTCTCTTGAAATTTTGTTATCGTTGGGCTGTTGTTGCTTAAATCAAAGAAACGTCCCACTCTTAACTTGATTCTGAACAGAATTTATTTTTTTTATGCTGTTCTCTCCATTATCAACATGTCTATTCAAATCCACTTGTCTGATTAAGCAGACATGATTCATAACTTTTTATCGACACAGACTTATTTGTCATTGTTTCTAATAAAGAATTTATAATCTGTGTGTGTGTGGACCTGTGTGCATGTGTATGTGGACGTGTGTGTGTACACGCAGGCGCATGCATGCTTGAATACATTCATGTGTGTGCCGGCGTGCAGGCGAGAGAAAGTTTGTGCGCCTCTCTTGCGCGCTTTGTGCCTGTGCGTGTGTCACTCACATCTGTTTGCCAGGGTTGATGGAGAAGATGTCCAGTTCTCTGTCGAATTCTGTTCTCATGAAGTCCAGGCAGCCGTTGCTGCCAAAGGCTCCCCACTCACAGTTAATGGCAACCTGGGACACACCCGCCACGTCACAGCTAAGTTGTTCCACCACATGAAGCTCGCAAATCAGCCCTCACATGGGCACATCACATAAATGCAGTTTTGATTAACTCTTTCGGTCACTTTAGTCGACTAGACAGACTGATTTATTGATGTGGATACTTATATAGCGCCTATCCTTGGTCGGAGACCAAGCTCTAAGCGCTTTACAAACGCAGGGTCATTTGCACAACAGGCTGCCTACCTGGGTACAGCCGACTGACAGCTGCCACTGGGCGCTCATCATTAATTTCCTGTGTCATTCAATCAGACTTCAGGCACGCACACATGCACATTCAGACAGACACGTAACATTTTACGTGTATGACTGTTTTTGTTTATCTACCCTGCCATATAGGCAGCCATACTCCGTTTTCAGGGGTGTGCATGCTGGGTATGTTCTTGTTTCCATAACCCACCGAACGCTAACATGGATTACAGGATCTTTAGCGTGCGTATCTGATCTTCTGCTTGCCGTATACACACAAAGGGGGTTCAGGCACTAGCAGGTCTGCACATATGTTGACCTGGGACATCGGAAAAATCTCCACCCTTTACCCACCAGGCGCCATCACCGAGATTTGAACCCGGGACCCTCAGACTGAAAGTCTAATGCTTTAACCATTCGGCTATTGCGTCTGTTGCAATCTCCGCTGCATTTTTAGCCGACACTGTGGGGCTATGTAAAACAGACCGTTTTTCACATGGTAACAAAGCTTAACTGCTGCAGACAACTTTCCTGTGCAATAGGAAACTGACTGGCCTTCCCCTCTTTACTGAGAGCATCTTGTTTCAAATATCTGGTGCCAGGGAGTGTTTTTCACACAGAAACTTGGTGGCAAAAAAAAGTTATCACTGTGCACCCCAAGTAATGATTTATCTGTAATACACTGGTTGCTTCCCTTGGACTGAGCACAACTATTCCTGCACGGCATGTTCAGTTTTGCTTTCTCAATCGGTTGCATTCTCACTTGATTGCTTTTAGATTGTTAGCTTTAGCCTCTATGCTGGTCTCCACAATTAAAAAAAACAAAACAAAAAAAACTACTCACACAACAACACAAACGAAAATACTCATGAAAACACACAAACAAACAGCTGTTGACACACCACAATCCAAAACTACTCACACAACAACACAAACGGAAATCTACTCACGAAAACCCACAAACAAACAGCTGTTGGCACACAAACCACCATCACTCCCTTCACCTGGTCAGGATGATTCTTGTCCCCCTCCCAAATCTCCACATTCTCCAGCTTCTCCATGTAGGAGGCGTTACACCCAGTGCCGACAATCAGGCCCACCCGACAGTTATGCTCCTGGTGTGCCGCCGAGATCAGGGTGCCAACTGTGTCGTTAACGATGGCCGCCACTTCCACGTTGCAGTTCTGTGGAGGAAGAGGAGGAGGAAATTTGTGAATGTCCCGTCACACATGTCGGTGACTGAAGACATTTTGTTAGAGGATTAATGTATACATTTGAGTATTATCCGTTTAGAAGAGTGGGGGGAGGGGGGTGGGGGTGTGTGTGTGGAGGAACAGTGAATTGGGGGAAACCGGGTATATGAGGTGGGTGAAATTTAAAAAAAAATTTTTTTTTTTTTTAATCTGAATACAATTACAGAAAATCACTTACAGGACTTAACAAGCGAAACAATTTACAATGAATGCAAAAAGTCAAAAACTTCAACGTCCTCAGACACTTGTGAAGACACACTTTCGTGCAGATAAGGCTTCATTAAACCACAGTCAAAAATCATATGCTTAATAGTCAGGTTACTATAGCATATGCACTTGACATTAGAACAATATTTCGTCCGTAATGCATTATATAATAGCCTGAAAATTAGACTCGGAATCAGTCTGCAAATCGAAGTAAAGTCTGAGACAGTCAACTGATGAGTTCTGTTGCAGTTCAGTGTACTGGGACAGTAAGATTCTGACATCCCGTTCAAACCTGAATGCTTGTACACTTCCACATTATAGTTCTGCATTCTGAGGCAGACAAGATTCTGACAGTGCATTCAAACCTTGATGTTTGTATACTTCCTGGTTACAGTTCCAATAATAATGATAATAATGCAGAGTGATACTCACCCCTCCCAAGCAGGGAGCTTGTGTCCATTACAACATTCAGTTATAAGCACATGTGATTCAAATATTTGTATTTGTATTTAAATTTCTTTTTATCACAACAGATTTCTCTGTGTGAAGTTTGGGCTGTTCTCTCGAGGGAGAGCTCGTCGCTACACCACAGCGCCACCCATTTTTTTGGTATTTTTTTTCCTGCATGCAGTTTTATTTGTTTCTTCTATGGAAGTGGATTTTTCTACAGCATTTTGCCAGGAACAACCCTTTTGTTGCTGTGGGTTCTTTTACGTGCGTCAAGTGCATGCTGCACATGGGACCTTGATTTATCGTCTCAAAACAATTATACCTGCACAAGTACAAACAAGGCCAGCAAAAGTTCAGAAGCAACTATTTCGATAAGATGGTAGGCAAAACAGAAGAGGTGCATTCTGAGAGTCTTTACAGACAAGACCAGCAGAAGTTCAGAAGCACCTATTTCGATAAGATGGTAGGCAAAACAGAATAGATGCATTCTGAGAGTGTTTACAGACCAGACCAGCAGAAGTTCAGAAGACAAGACCAGCAGAAGTTCAGAAGCACCTATTTCGATAAGATGGTAGGCAAAACAGAAGAGGTGCATTCTGAGAGTCTTTACAGACCAGACCAGCAGAAGTTCCGAAGCACCTATTTCAGTAAGATGGTAGGCAAAACAGAAGAGGTGCATTGAGAGACTTTTAACTCACTCCAGACGGCAAGTTTTCTCCCTTGTTTTTCCCCACAGACGGCCCATTTGTAAGGCTTTGGAAAAAAAACAACAAAAAATACAAATTACAGAGTAAGAAAATGAAACTTTCAGAACTGGTCTATTACATGTTGGGCTATTATATATTTAAAAAAAAAAAATCAAATTTCTCATCTTATTTTTAGTTTTGCCATTATGTAAAAAACGAATGCTATTTTTTCACCCGAATCACCATACCCATGCTCGCTTTCTGCTCTCAATTCACTTTCTTCTTCATCATCATCCACCTCTTCGATGTCCGACCCTTCAGTTTGTAGCATTTCAAGTACTTTGGCAACACTAAAATGTTGCCGTCGCTGCCTTGTTCGCTCCGCAACATTTTGAGGAGAACCTGCTTCAGACGCCACTTTGCTAACAGGCTGGCACGCGAGCAGGTGACCGGTCAGTGACTTTGTCAGAGTGTCAGACGGGCCAC
This sequence comes from Babylonia areolata, assembly GCF_041734735.1. Classification (NCBI taxonomy): domain Eukaryota; kingdom Metazoa; phylum Mollusca; class Gastropoda; order Neogastropoda; family Buccinidae; genus Babylonia; species Babylonia areolata. Next base: position 23,661,303 of record NC_134877.1, on the reverse strand, counting down.
ACGTTACAGGCTGGCCAATCACGCCATGTGGTTGTGGAGTGACCCAGTTTAACGCACTCTGCTTGATTAACGCACTCTGCTTGGCTAATGACAAAATCACGTTTACAGCGCATGATGAGTTTTTATTTTTGGAAAATGCTATTCCATTCCGTCGTCCGAATCCAAATACATTTTATGTAGGAATGCTCACACATTCCGTTGTCCAGTGAGAGTTAAAACTGATCTGGGGAGAACACTTGTGATGGAATGGGAAGGGCCGTTTGTTCCAGACCACTGGGGCAAGACACGAGTTAAGAGCTCTGACCTCTGTGTTCCGGGGCAGAGAGATTTTCAACAGCGCATTCAGAACTATATGTTTGTTCACTTCGAAGTTGAAGTTCTATGTTCAGGGCCAGAGATATTCCACACTGCATTAAAATCTGGATATTTGTACACAAGTAGGAAGGCAGGTATGCAATGGAGTTTAGGTATCCTAGCTGAAGTGGATACTTCACTCACTCTGGACAACAGAATGTTATAGCAGTTTCGACAATTAAAAATTTGTCCACGTTTTCCTCGTGGGGTAGCATTAAAATTGCAGCTACACCGGGCATTGCGACCAAGTCAAGGGTCGAATGGAAAGTTTCTTCGTGAGGTTTCTGTGACTATGCACTCACTGGCCAGCCGTTGACCTTGGTACCCCACATGACAAGCTAATCAGCATACGTATCAAAAATGGCGTGGCAGGCGATACAAGTGGAATTTTTTTTAGCAAACCATATCACAACAGCAGCTTTTTACTGTTGCTTAAGTGACTGAAATGCTTCAGACTGAAGGTTTCGACATCGATGAGGATGATGAAGATGTTTACTAAAGTATCTGCAGTGAAGAAAGCTACCAGCAAGAAGGTACTAACAGTGACTCAGCTTCTGAGGGCAGTGAAGAGAGGGAGGGAGGTGGGCATACACACGATGTTAGAAGAGGGGTCAGTGGACATGTACAAGGAGTTTCATTCAGTTACTTTGTGTTTTGTATTTTTTGTGATTTTTTTTCCTAACCCTAACAAATGGGTCGTCTGCAGGAGAAAACAAGGGAGAAAACTATTCGTACAGAGTGAGTTAAAAGTTAACAGAGTTCAGTTGGCATGCAATGACAGTTGGTATCCATACTGAAGTGGACTTTTTGAAGTTAACAAAGTTAAGCTGAGTTCCAGCACAGTACAGTGATGCAGTCTGCTAACTCTTGCCAGCCATGTTGTGCAGGCATGACGTTATGATCCAAAGGATTAACTAACCAGTTCAGTTCTCAGTTTAAAACTAGAATTTGGGATTCATGCACTAAGATCAGCTCAAACCCAAAAGGCCAGTTCACATGTCACCTTTAAGAAATGTATCTAATTCAAAATATTAACATCATCAGTTTGTAACTTAAACAGGTATTTGTAAAAGACCATTTCAAATCTTAATTTCTATATAACGTGGCTTTCAAATATCAACTAAAACAAAAACTCATTCAACGAAAAAATGATGTGATACAATTTACATTTCCTGGCCAGAATGCAAGATGAATCTTCATTAGCAATGTGGTAAACATCGATTGAAAAATAATAAAAATGTATGTACCAATATTCATAAGCCCAACATACATATACATTCATATACACAACACATATACTCCACGAAACACACACACCACACCACACCAAACCACACACACCACCATCACAAAAACCACACCTCCCCCCCCACCTCCTGCCCCAACTCCCACGCACCACACATCAACTCTTGTTGTTCCTTACCCCTTTCCTCAGGAGCGCTTCATGCAGCATCTCACAGATGTCCTTGCCTTCGACCCCCTCACATCGGAACCCCTTGGTCCACTTGGTCAGACGGGCCTTGGCCAGCCCTTCCTGCTTGCAGGGGAAGGAGAACGTGAAGCCCAGAGGGAGGGTGTGGCCTTCCAGGTGGTGCACGTGCACAAAGTTGCCGATGCACTCCGCGATGTGATCAAACAGCTGTGTGAAAACAAAGACGAGAGGGGGGGTGGGGGGAAGGGTGTGTGTGTGGGGGGTGGGGGGGAAGGGGGGGGGGGAAGGGGAAGAAGAAAAAACAGAAAAGGCGGTTTAGAATGATGAAATACAATTTAGATGTAAAACTGAAAGAGTTGAAAAAAACAAGGACGACAATAAGACTTTAGAAAAAGAAAAAAAGAAAAGGGGTTTACAATGACGAAATACAATTTAGATGTAAAACTGAAAGAGTTGAATAAAACAAGGATGACAATAAGATTTTATAGACAGGAAAGATGTAAAACCGAAGAGTTGGATAAAACAAGGACGACAATAAGATTTTATACAGGAAAGATGTAAAACCAAAGAGTTGGATAAAACAAGGATGACAATAAGATTTTATAGACAGGAAAGATGTAAAACTGAAGAGTTGAGTAAAACAAATCCCCGAAAGCGGAGTAAGGCTGCCTACATGGCAGGTTAAAAATGGTCATACACGTAAAAGCCCACTCGTGTATATACGAGTGAATGTGGGAGTTGCAGCCTATGAATGCAGAAGAAGAAGAAGAAGAAAACAAGGATGACAGTAAAATTTTAGACAGGAAAGATGTAGAACTGAAGAGCTGAATAAAAACAAGGATGACAGTAAGATTTTAGACAGGAAAGATGTAGCACTGAAGAGTTGGATAAAAACAAGGATGACAGTAAGATTTTAGACAGGAAAGATGGACAACTGAAGAGTTGAATAAAAACAAGGATGACAGTAAGATTTTTTAAAAACCCCAACAGAATTGAAAGAAGTAGTTGCGAGGGTAAAGAGGAGACAAGACCATTAACTATAAAAATGATAATGACAGTACATCAATACAGCGCTCTCAGACCTCTCAAAGCACTTCACAAAAACATGTCAGACAGACACTCAGCACGCAAGAACTCAAGCACACACAGAACAAGAAAGAAGAGTGATAATGAGATTTCAAAAACAGAAATGATACAAGAAAGGCAAGGCCTTCAAGACTCACTGGTGACATACACTTAAAGGAAAAAAAAAAAGATGATAATAGTCATGAAAACAATAAAAATTAGTTTCGTTAAAATGTGTTCTTTATTCATTATTATAATTATACAAAGCTTCGCGTTAATAAAAAAAATATAAAAAATAAAAAAATACAAAAAAGAATTCCATGCAGATTTGAACCATGGACATTCAAATCGAGAATGAGAGGGTTTATCCACTGCGCTGACACAGCTTCAACAATGACGTTCAAATATTATTATTTGAGCATGTTTTAGTGGAATAAATCGATAACGCTAAACTAAGTGATATCGCTGTTTAAATTATGTTATTTTGGTGTATCTCGGGCATTTAAGAAGTCTGGGGTAAAGGATACGTTCCCATCACTTGAAACACCTGTAATGTGTCCATTTCAAATAGATCTGGAAAGATATATGTTCGACAAGCTCTTTCCACTCACCATGAGAAATTGACACCATCCATTCAATTTCTCTTTTCTGTTCATTCTAGTTACTTCAGTATCCACTTTGAAATATTCATATGTAGTAAACAAGCCGATGATTATTGAAGAAATTCTTTGGATTTGGCGGTAAAGGAGATGATGCCACTGCGTCAGGCTTTGCAGTATGTTTCATCAAGATCTGCAGTGTCGACAAGGTTGACCTAACTCTGTGAAATGGTCGATTCAAATTTTCTTTTATGCTCATTCTCATTAACAGTGTCTACTTTAAAATATTCATATAAACACGTCAATAATGCAGTAAGTGTTACTGTATGTGTTCTGTCCAGAATTTTTATTTCTTTTGCTTTCAATTGTGAACAAGAGAAACGAGGTCATGGCGCCTTCTAAACACACATTGCCTGCATTGGGGCAGCTGCAAAGGGGTAACAGAATTTTCGGAACCCGGATCAAGCATCAACAAAATAAACCATTGATAATTTGGAAACACGGTTAAATTTGGGAGACATTCAACCTATTATTGATATGACTGTGAAGATTTTTTTCCCTACTATGTTTAAGCCAATTTGGGCATTGGTAGACAAAGTATTTCTAGAGAAAATGGCAATGCTAAAGTTCACCTCGCACACATAAACACAGACACACACCCAGACAACCAAACACCAGGTTATAACACAGACTCACTTTGTTTACACAAGTGAGTCAAAAATGACTTCATGTTTGTAAAGCTCTAAGAGTTTGAGTTCTGGCCAAAGATAGGAGGTTCTACACAAGTATGAATACTACCACTACTACTACTATTTGTATTTGTATTTCTTTTTATCACAACAGATTTCTCTGTGTGAAATTCGGGCTGCTCTCCTCAGGGAGAGCGTGTCGCTATACTACAGCACCACCCTTTTTTTTTGGTATTTTTTCCTGCCTGCAGTTTTATTTGTTTTTCCTATTAAAGTGGATTTTTTCTACACAATTTTACCAGGAACAACCCTTTTGTTGCCGTGGGTTCTTTTATGTGTGCAAAGTGCATGCTGCACAAGGGACCACGGTTTATCGTCTCATCCGAATGACTACTACTACTACTACTGATAATGATGATGAAAAATACACACATAAAAATGATTACCTGTATTCCAGTACCCAACATAATGCGTTGCGGGATGAGGTAGGTCTTGGACTGGATGTCGATATCCATCCCATCCAGCGTCACCAGCAGCACACGGAAATTGGTGCCTCCTAAGTCCAGGGCCAGAAACTCCCCCTTTTCTGCACATCACATGCCAGCAATGAGTCATAAGTATTAGTATTTGTATTAGTATTTCTCTTTTTTTGTCACAACAGATTTCTCTGTGTGAAATTCGGGCTGCTCTCTCCACAGGGAGAGCGCGTCGTTACGCTGAGAGCACCACCCATTTTTTTTGTATATTTTCCTGCATGCAGTTTTATTTGTTTTTCCTATCTAAGTGGATTTTTCTACAGAATTTTGCTGTGGGTTCTTTAACGTGCGCTAAGTGCATGCTGCACACTGGACTTCGGTTTATCGTCTCATCCAAATGGCTAGCGTCCAGACCACCACTCAAAGTCCTGTGGAGGGGGAGAAAATATTGGTGACTGTACTGTGATTCGAACCAGTGCACTCAGATTCTCTCGTTTCCTAGGCAGATGTGTTACCTGTAGGCCATCACTCCACTTGGAGTACAGTCACACATCCCAGCAATAACCCATAAGTACTGCTGCACATGCCAGCAATAATCCACAGTCATCACACATGCTGGCAATAATCCGTAACTACATTCACATGTAAAATCCAAACAGAAATACAGTCACAGATGCCACCAATAATCTGTAACATAAAATCTTAAAAAATCTGCAAGACCAAATTGAAACTGATTTACACATACAAGCAATCCATGAGATCTTATTAAAAAAAAAAAAAAAAAAAAAGTCAACATTGCTCACTAAAAACCATAAAATCTATCTAAAAACACAGTCACTCATGCCAGCAAAAATCAATAAGAGTGTGACAGACATTAAAAAATTCCTCCTCCTCTTCCTCTTCCACAAGACTATGATGGTGGTCTGGACACTAGTCCTTTGGATGAGATGATAAAATACCAAGGTCCTGTGTGCAGCATGCACATATGAGAACCCACAGCAACAAAAGGGTTGCCCCTGGAAAAATTCTGAAGAAAATACCAACTCAGTCTATACATCCATCTTTCCCTCTTCTTTCTTTCTTAAAAAGAAAAAATAAAAAAAAAATAAAAAAAAATATATATTTACTTAGCAGTAGTAGTGGTAACAGTGATAGTTGTAGTGGTAATAATGGCTTCATTGGTGCATGTGTGTGTGTGTGCTTTTTTGTTGTTGGTTTTTTGGTTTTTAAAATTTTTTTAAATTATTATTAATATCATTTTTTGCTTGTACTTTCTTTTACGTTAATGCTGAAAGGAATTGGCTAAATTTCGGGTGCGAGAGGGAAGTGTGTAAACAAGTTATGGATATTTTTAAAATTAATTTTGAGAACAGTTGAGTGCCAAATTACCAAACTATCATGAGTAACAGGTGTACCTCTTGAGAAATATTTAGCAGCCGTGATAGCTATATTTGGACTCTGGCATACAGTAGCTTTGTTCTAATTGTTGTTGTTCAGTATGTGACTAATTAAATATAAAACAAAACAGTAGCAGCATCATAGAACGTTTAAATCACTTGACAGAATGTAAATTCATATTTTTTTTGTTTTTTTTTGTGTGAGTTGTTATAATTTTTTTAAGTTGTCAGATATTTTGTCCAGTAAAACTACATTTTGCAATTAACTACCCTAGCTATAATGTAGTAATGAACAATTAAAATGTGACAAAAACCACCTGATTTCAAGACGACAAAGCTGGCACTTACGGAGGTAAAATGGGGATACCTTGGTTTGCTTGTTGATTTTCTTTGCCCTGAGGGCTGGGTGAAAAAAAGCATTGTCCTTGCTCATTCCACTTCCCTCATTAAAGAAAATTCATTCATTCATTCATGTGTGTGCGTGTGACTAAAGCCTCACTGAATGACACAGGAAAACGAACTATGAGCATGTTCAGGCAACTAACAACCCAGGTAGGCAGCCTGTTGTGCAAATGATTCTGTGCTTGTATAGCCCCTGGTCTGGATAATGACCAAAGACAGGCACTCTTTAACTCATTGGAGATGTGCCGGTGCTTCGGCGCTGGTGCTCTGCCCGCTCAGAATGACGTGCCGTAGTGTAGGATTCAGCAGATCGCGGAATTTTTTTTCATACATTCAGCAGTATTCAATTGAAGGGAAACTAATCAGGCTGTCTTGAGGGATCAGTCTAGGAAAAACTGAGTTATTTCCCCTTGACCGTTAACTGCGTGAAAGGCTTAATTTCTAGACTTTTCTGGACTGGGCGAGAGGTAGATCTTTACACAACCAACCAGTGTTGTGATCTTTTTAAAAAATTTTTTTTTAACAGTTTGTAGTGCAACATTTGACTTCAAACTGATTCATGAGAAACAGGGAACCCTACTGTGTGAGAAAATCATCTTATGCTGCCTTGTGGATTAGCTGATGGATATGACATGCCTGGTGAGTACAGTATGCCTATTTTTCTAATTTGTTTTGTTTTTCAGTATTTCGTGACATAATTTAAAGTATTAAAAAAACAAAACATGTAGCAGCATTTCATGAGAAAACTGTTTTAAAATGTTAAAAGAAGAGATGGTAAACTTTCTAGTGATTTATAATTTGTATGTCTTTGTCTCTGTGTGAAAGTGTGTTGAATTTTTTTTAAATATGTCCATATTTTCCCTTCACAGTAAAACTACATGCACTACTTAACTACGTCTCCATAGCGTTAAGTATGGATAGTAATAATAATAATAATACAGTGACAGCAGCTAGCCCACCTGATCCATTGGGCAGAGACCGGACAAAGCTGGGAAGCATACGGAGGTCAGAAATGGGGTGGGTCTCTTTGGCCAGGCCAACGTTTAACTCCCGCTGCAGCAGGTGCATAACCCGCTTATAGGTGGACGTGGAGACTTTGAAGCCCTTCAAGAAGTTCTCAATCTGCACACATGCATATGTAGGCAATATATATATATATATATATATATATATATATAGACACTGGTAATCATGTTTGGAAAAGGAAATTTTTCCTCCTAAAATTATGTTTTATTTATCCAACATACTTACCATGACCTACTGGTGTAGATTCCCACATGGGTCTGATTCCTGTTATGTGCAGAACACTACTCAGCTCAAGTGGAGAAATCAAAAGTAGATAAGGGTAGTAGTGTCCCTTGGCATATTACATTATTTGTCATTGTTGCTTGTCACCTACCTAGCCAAACACACAGCTACGGCCATATCAAGGCTAAAAACACTGCCAATGTTGATCCTGTAGAACATGTAGAAAAAAAGAAAGAAAAAAAAATGCAAAATAAAATAAAATTTCTTCATATATCTAAAACATGCCTCTGAAATTGACGATTCCATCAAATTTTGTCAGAAGATTTTTTTTTTAAATGAACATAAACATAACTGTACATAATGTTAAAAGGGGGAAAAAAAAAATATATATATATATATACTTACAGGCTTACAAAACCAGAAATTGTCAATCGGCGCCTCAAATGTCCCAGGCACAAGAAGTATATCACATGGTAAGACTGAATGACCACATCCAGAAAAAGAGAACAACAAAAAACATACAAGTCTTTAAAAAAAAACAAAAACAAAAAAACCCACAAAAAACAAACAAACTGTGAAATGGATGAGGAAGGCAGAAAATAAGGAAGAGACCATGAAAAAAAAGGGGGAAAAAAACAAAAAAACAAACCAGAAACAAAGAAAGCAATATATATATATATATATATATATATATATATATATAAAGGGAGAAAGTTTCTAACACAGAATTTACTTTTCATACTGAAAAAGCCCCTGGCATACCCACAGGTGGGCACGCTGTTAAGAAAACAGAGGAAAAATGCCCCAATACAGAGTACGGCCGCCTGAATGGCAATGTACAAATGGCTAGACAGAAAAGCCCACCTGTGTATATATAAAAGAAAGTGCAAGTTGCAGTCCACAAATGCAGGAGAAGGTGAAAGCAAAAAATGTTGTCACTGATCCAGCCTGTGTCCCTTTGCGGACTGATTTTTTTTTTTTTCTGTCTCCCTCTAGAAATTTTGATCATGGGCAAATTAAGATGAGGGTTTTTCTACCCCCCGCACCCCTCAGTTCCATGGATGTACATCATTTAAGATCTAATTATTCATAACTATGGTCTTCCAACTTTTCCCAAATGTTAGTGGTTGTATCAAGGCACACACAGAGATCGATGCTTGCATGTATAACATGAATACATATATCAGAGAATGGGCAGAACAGTGTGTGGTGGGTGAGATGCAGTATGTGCATACATGTGTATTATTGTATTGCTTTATTCTTTTTTTGTCACAACAGATTTTTCCTGTGTGAAATTCAGGCTGCTCTCTACAGGGAGAGCGCGTCACTACACTGAAAGCACCACCTCCCCCCCCTCCCACTCCCACCTCTCCCCCCTCCCTCCACCCCCTCTGCTTGCAGTTATTTATTCATTTGTTTTCCTATTGAAGTGGGATTTTTCTACAGAATTTTACCAGGGACAACCCTTTTGTTGCCATGGGTTCTTTTACGTGCTCTAAGTGCATGCTGCACATGGGACCTTGGTTTATCATCACATCTAAATGACTAGCATCGAGACCACCACTCAAGGTCTACTGGAGGGGGAGAAAATACTGGTGAATGTGCCCTGATTCGAACCAGTGCGCTCAGATCCTCTAACTTCCTCGGTGGATGCTTTACCTCAAGGCCATCATTCCACTTTCTGTTTGTATACATGTGCATGCATGGGCGTTCATGTCATGCCCATAGTCGCGTTGGCAAGACGGCCTGGTTTGTGTGACGAAATATAAAAATATATACCCACACCCGAAAACTGAGTATGGCTGCCTGCATGACTGAGTTAAAAAGAAGATAAAAAAAGCCAAAGGAGTCAAAGCCTACTTGTAGCTCCATGCTGGAGTTGCAGCTTACTAACACAGGAGTGTCAGTTCAGTCACTCAAGGAGGCGTCACTGCATTTGGACAAATCCATATACACTTCACTACATCTGCTAAGCAGATGCCTGACCAGCAGCGTAACCCATCCAAAGCGCTTAGTCAGACCTTGATCAAGGTATTAAAAAATAAAGGAAAACAAGGTGCATATTGCATACATCATTGGATTAATGGATAAATAATTAGACAATAAATAAATAACTGATAAATAAATAAATATATAAACAAATGGATAACAGCAACAACAACAAAAAAAGATAGGCAGATGGATTGTAAAATAAAATAAAATATGGGAAAAGAAAAAAATAAAACAAATAAATAAAAATAAAAAGACAATAATGATAACAAATAAGTAACCAAATAAGCAAATAATGTAAATAGACAATCAGACATGCACACACACATATGAAGGAAGAAATGAAAGAAGTCTCTCAACAAGCCTCCTCTGTATAAAGGCAAAGGAAAGGACTGGGGGGGACATCTATTACGCTGTTAACAGACGACTATTGTCGTCTCCAGGCTGAAGAAAGACAGACTGATGAGACAAAAGGATGGGGAACAAGGATTATGGATGGAAACTACAGACTGCGTCTGATGAGAACACTGGAAACCAGTTCTGTCACTAACCATATTTCACCCTAAAACAGACATTCCTGAGCTGTGACTCAAAACTCTAACATATGTGGCTGGAGTCTCTCTTGCATGGTACTGACAGTTCAGATTTGGGACTTGGGAAAGAAGAGAAAACAGGCCCACTACGACTTCTGGGTAGTGTAACATCAAGTAGTTCTGTGGCTTCCATCCAAACGCTAAAAACAGCAGTATAAACAGCATGTGGCCAGTTTCGTTTCCACAATGTTGTGTGGGTGGGCGGGAGAATCTTTAACTGTGTGTGTGTGTGTGTGTGTGTGTGTGATTGTGTGACCGTGATTGTGTGTGTGCATGCGTATGCACGTGTGTGTGTGTGTGTGTGGTTGTGCGTGTCTCTGTGTATATGCACACAAACATGTACGAACGAACGCTCGCACGTGTGTTTATGCGCGCGCGAGAGTGCATGTTCGTATGCATGCCTGCGCGCGGATGTATGCGTGTGAGAAGAAATGATACCAACACCACAAGAACCAACTGTGCTCTTCCCACCACTGGGTATGCAGCGGTCAGGTCAATGACTTCCCACCCATTCGGCCAGCACGAAGGTGAAGGTCATACCACGATTACAAAACCGTCCATCTGGGGTGTTTGTTATCTCTGACCCCACACAAACCCCAACTCCGACAGTCTCAGGGTCGACAGCGCACACAGAGCAGTCAGCTGAGAATCTAACGACCTCATTCTGACCTCGAGAAGCTGTATTGTAAACAAACGACTCAGCGCTGGAGAAGGGTCAAAAGGTCACGACTCAGCGATGGGGTCATACTGCATACTGGTTGTGTATTGCTGATGGCCCTCCACATAACAGATGGACTCCAGCTGTTGAACGCTTGGTATTGTCTGCTAAGCATGGATTTGTAAGACTTAACATGCCATTTCTCATATGCCTCCATTGCAAAACGTGTGGAAATTTTCGTTTAAAATATAGGTGCAAAGGTTTTGCACGCAAAAATTGGACATTACAACAGACACACACATAATAAGCACGCAAGTAAGCATGGTTGTATGGCACAGCCTTCGTTATAGCGAGTTTCAAGGAGCCGAGGTGAAAAAACAAGTTGGTCGCTCATGACAGCTACACATCTAGCTGCTGTTAACTAGCTCCCACCGCTCCATGTTGGAGTGAATATATTGCAGCAGCTCTCTCAAAAGTGTGCATCGGTAAGACGACCAACTTTAAAATAATTAGAAACTGTTCTTTCTGCAAAACCTGCAGAGTTGTTTTACAAGATCTTCATATATCTGTTTATACGGTCAAATTCTTCAGGGCTTTGTCTTTACTTGGTTTGGTGATGGTTTTGTTGTTCCAGGGGCCAGTCGTGGATTTGCCTCAAACAATCTCTCAATCCATGATAGCTCCCCCCCTTTTTATTATCAGTCCCTCGATCCTGTGGCACGAGGCACTGGGGCACACTTGTAAACACGTCCTGCCCTTATCATTTTGTAACCAGTCTTTATCTCTCGGACATTTGTAGCGACCTTGAGCTCAGTGTTTTTGTTTGTTTGTTTTTTTAATCTATATGGTCATCCTCTGTCCTGTGTGACAAGTTTTTATCTCTCGGGTATTCAGGAATGTTGAGCCATTTAAACAACCTAAGGTACATCAGTACATGCACACTATTAGTAATGACCCAATCGAAGCTGGAAATAGTAGTCAATGATTGAGAGAATGAGAAACGGAGGGCAATGAGCGATGGGAAAAGAAATTGTAGATACACATAATAATTTATTATGTAACGTATACAGAAATACAGTCTTTGTTGTTTCCATTAAGACATGTAACTACATTAAAAATAAAAACAACAATAATGTTGTAATTAAAACAATGTTTATTATAATAATATAATAATAATAATTCAATAGTAACAGTTAAGCCTTATTATTTTCAATTGAGCACTCTGTCTAGCATACGTAATAGTTTAAGGCTTATCATTTTCAATTGAGCACTCTGTCTAGTATATGTAGTAGTTTAAGGCTTATCATTTTCAATCGAGCACTCTTGTCAAGCATAAGTAATAGTTTAAAGCTTATCATTTTCAATCGAGCACTCTTGTCAAGCATAAGTAACAGTTTAAAGCTTATCATTTTCAATCGAGCACTCTTGTCAAGTATAAGCATCTCAGTGCAGGGTTCTCTCTTCTTTCACAAAACTGATTGTATGCACTTTGCACTGACAGATGAGAGACAGAATGATGAAATAATGGTTATCTTCAACTGACTTAACTGAGTGCCAGACTCACTATAAAAATGTTTTGAACTTATATTCACCGACGCACAACCAAAAATTGGCATTTTTGCTGCCCATCAAAATGTGCTGTTCCAGTGGTGTCAGTGCTGCATCCTGTCCCCCACCACCAATTTCCTGGGATGGTTATTCTTGACCACCACAACTACTTTGTCAACATTAAACCCAAATAAGAAATGTAACAGAAGTGGAATGACAAATGAAATAAAGAAAAGAAAATATGCATGTATTGTGTGTGTGTATGCAAACATGTGCATGTGTGTGAGAGCTTTGTGATATATATATGTGTGTGTGTGTGTGTGTGTGTGTGTGTGTGTGTGTGTGTGTGTGTGTGCACTAACATGCATGTATGGATGTATATGACCACTCAGCTGAAGTGTTTAACAAAAACAACAACAAAAAAACAAACAAACAAACAAAAAAAAAGGCCCACACAATTTACTGGTCAATGATGCAAAAGTGTACACATTAATACACACAAGTTATGCAGTGCCAATGGTTGCTTATGACTTTGACTTGACTTGACTTCATTTATTGTCATAAAATCCCGAAGGATTAATAGACATAACAAACAACAACGGGAACAAAGAAATAAATGGTCATCTCAAACGCATGCACTGAAATACACGATGTTTATGTCTCCCCACTCCCCTACTCTCTCCATTCCTCCCATATGTGTTGTTATGTGTTTGTTGAATCAGCACAATGTTTCTCTGCATTCTGGAGCTGCAAATCTTCATGTTGGCTCATGTTTATGAGAAGACTTTCGCATGTTAAGCTATTTCCTCCTATCATTTGTCTTGCCAAGGGATAGAGTATGATGTACACTGGGATAAATATGCATGTGTATATTATGTAGATGTGGGAGACTGGACATAACAACACACTTCCACTCTTAAACTTAATCATCAGGAACTGGTGGCATCCAAATTATATACCCCAAGGACACTAAATTAAGACGAAAGACCGGTCAGTTGGAACTGAGTTGCCAGTTTTCTGCTACTGATGTGTTATTTTTATTTTTGAGTTTTAACTTCTTTTTTTTTTTTAATTATACATGTATATTTACAAAAATACACAGTAAAATAAAAAATAAATGTGCACTGTTACTTTCATGTCACAATGCATACCTCTATGTGAAATTGGGCCACTTAACTTGAAGAGAATGTGTAGCCACAGTTCATAGCACCCCTACCCCCATTCTTCACCCCCATCTCCACCCCTTTTTTTCCTTTACTGTTTCAACATTTGTTGCTCTAACAAAGTGGATTTTTCTTTTTCTAATATTTTTTTCAGGGACAATTCTCTTGTTGCCGTGGGTTATGTTGATGTTGATGTTGTGGATAATGCATGCACACATTTCATGATCATCCACACAGCCACCTCCTCACTTAATCATAGTGTATTTTAGGTTTTAATCATCTGGCCACAATCTGGAGGAATAGTCAACACCAGCGGCATTATCCTGTGGTTATGTAGGTGCTCAAAAATGTGCCTAAAAACTTTTTCATTTTTGATTATGTTCGTTTATTTAGGGGTATATATATATATATATATACATATATATATATATATATATATATATATATATATATATATTTTTTTTTTTTCCTCAAGGCCTGACTAAGCGCGTTGGGTTACGCTGCTGGTCAGGCATCTGCTTGGCAGATGTGGTGTAGCGTATATGGATTTGTATGAACGCAGTGACGCCTCCTTGAGCTACTGAAACTGAAACTGAAACTTAAGGGTGTTTTCTTTCCCCCCAGTCTGACTGGGTCATGGTTTGATTTTGTTGTTGTTTTATTTTAACAGTTTTCAAACCCATTATCATCCTGAGTGGGTGGCAAGGCTCTGATCACCCCTGGTTATGACTGTCAAGTGCGTCATCCTTGACACCATCAGATATTAAGCACTCCTTCTATTGTTGACAGGCATGCCTATGCCATTACGTTCATTCACAACTTCTCACTGTAGACACATGTGCACTGACAGCTATTCGAATCAGTGAATCACACCACTGACCTTATTGTGACAGCATGGCCTCACGCATGACAATCATGATGAAGGCTCAGATTTACCTGCTGAGTAATCATCCATCTCACCTGATCTAAAGTATACAAAGTGGTGACTTGGCAAGAAACATACACACAAAGTCACACATTGTATTGTATTACTCTTTTTTGTCACAACAGATATCTCTGTGTGAAATTTGGGCTGCTCTCCCCCATGGAGAGCATATCGCTACACTAAAGTGCCGCCCATTTTGAGGGGGATATTTTTTCCTGCCTGCAGTTTAATATCATGTTAGTAATCTGTGCATATTTTATTTTCAATTATATTCTGTTTACTTCCCATATATGTGTTGTAGCTTTAGAGGGCATAACATGTATTAATTTACATGATCTCAAACTGTGCTTAGCATATCTATTAATGAATCTGTATTGCTGCTCTTTTTGTTCTTTTGTTTTTTTATGTTAAAAAAAGTTTTAATTGAAACCTGTATGGGCGCATGATACTTGAAAAACTTAGCATATTTTGTACGTGGATAACATGTCTATATGTTTTTTTTCATGTTACCTTTATGTTGGCAAATGCATTATAAATTTATCTTCTGGGAATAATAATGTATTCTTGTATCTTCTTGTCATTCTCTGATTTTGACGGATTCTGCACTGCAAAGTATTGTGTACATATTGTATATATTGCATACATTGCGGGCCTGGATATACGAACCACCGACTTAAAAACTCAAGTCAGCTCTGGCTCTGTATAAAAATGGCCACAAGCACAAAGGGGGGTAGGTGTTTGGGCTGATGCGAAAACCGGAGAGCTGCAAGCTGAATGCTCCAAACGTTTTATACACTTGCACACACGAACGCACTTATCACCATCGTGACCTTTTTTTTTGTCGACCTTCACCCCCCAAAGCCCAATGAACGACGCTGAAGGGAAGGCGGTGGCCCACATTCACCAATCACAGGTCATTCTCTCACTTGCATTGCCACGAGTAATGATGAAATGCATGTTCTGCAAATGTTCGGAAAACGTGTGATCTACATTCAATAAATTTTAATCCGGGTTTGCTTGATTTTCAAAACATATCTTTACAATTCTGTGAGCTACAGATGGGATCGAGTTGTATCGAGATCGCTCAGAGATCAACACGTAAACACTTTTTTCAGAGGGCCAACTCTTATTTTTAAAATAGTTTTTTTTTTTTTAATTGTGTGGTTATTAATAAAACCACAATATTAAGTCTTCACAATATCGTACATGGTAATGGTGTTTTCAGCCGTTATACAACAATTTCCACGCCTTCGATTTAATTCCAGTTCGAATAACACACGTGCACAGTGTGCGTCAACGAAATCCGACAAAGGTGTCGAAACAAAAAACCACGTTGGCATACATGTGAGACCGGATTGCAGCGGGAAAGAGGGGAAAAAGCTCACCTTTTCATACTTGCTCAGTTGTTCGTTGACAACAGACATGGCGGTACTTTCCTGTGCAGACATTTCAGCCCAAGACCCAACAGCAGAAAGAAAAAACAGAAAGCGAAGCGGAACACTTCCCCCAAACCCCTGAAGCTGCTTGAACACGAATCAACTAAAGTGCATTCAGCTCGTTCTATTTACATTCCGACGGGGCACTTATGTTTATTCATGAAGCAACTGGCTGGTTTGGGCCCGTGCGCAAAAAGACCGAACAGAGGAAAAGCGCGAGTGTTTTCTATTCGAACGCTTTACTCGCGCTAAACAGGGACTGTCAAGGTCATTGTGCACGTTGTGTGCCACGGGTGTTGTAGAAGGGTGTTGTGGCGAGGATAAAATGTCAGCTTTTGTGCATGGACACAAATGTAGGTGTCTAAAAGTACTTTTGTGTCAGTTTCTTTCAAACTGGTTGTAACAGGACTAGAAGCAGTTTGTCTCGTGCTTTGTAGTATGCAAATACAAACATCAATTAGTCGCCATAAAATGTTTGTGGCTGGGTTTTTTTTTTTGGTTTTTGTTTTGTTTTTGTTTTTTTTTTGTCTGATATCCGTGACAGAAAACAAGATACCGATTTAGGCATCCTTAGGCCACGGAAGATATAGTTTAAAAAATGTTTGTTGACATGCAATGGCTTTGTCATCGTAGAAATCTTCAATAGACGTTAGAAAGTGACGAGGTTTAAAAAAAAAATATATATATATATATATGACTGAGGAGATTTTCGTTTTGATATGATTTAATCCAACAACAGCACTAACAACAATAACACTACTAACTCACTAACTAAATAACTTGAACTGACTAACTAGCTGTAATATTAACTACATATACAGTTCTATAAACAATTCTAAACGAGTAGATGAATAAATATAAATAAGTAAATAGGTTGTGCTTTTTTAAGTAAGGGAGTTGATAAAGTAAACCACTGAACATGTACTTGATTTTTTAAATGCACCAACAACATTAATTAACTCGGTAACTTCGTGACTAACCAGCCTAACTAAATAACTAACTGACTGACTGACTAACTACGGTATAACAAAATTGTAACTTGTTGATAAATAAATAGAAATAAGTACTGGTAAGTAGTACTTGAATCACTATTAAAAAAAAAAAAATCAAGGTAGAAACTAAATAAAAATTACCACCATGGCTTTTGATTTTTGGAGAATATCATTGCTTTTTTTACCCCAGCCGGCGGCTCGAAAGACTATAAGTTCATTTTTACCGTGCATCCAGGGATCGAGTGGGAATGATGAAGATGGTAAATTGGATATTTTACTCAGTGAGGTCATGGCATCAGTACGGCATTATCAGTTGTATTTTCCCGCAGCCAGAAATGTCATTCAAAATGCCAGTTTTACGTACTATGCCTGAGTTTGATTACATATAAACTTCAACTATTATCAAATCATGTTCCAACAATACTAATGAAACAATCTCGTTTAACTCAAATCCCACCATGCCCTCCCGGCTGCCCCACCCCCGCCCACACTCGCACTGGCTTCCACCCCCACGAACCCGGCGCCCCCCTCGCGGCAGCCCGGCATTCTGTCTTGACATCAGTATCTCTCTCAGTGTCAGTCACAGCTGAAGCAGACACAGACAGACAACGAGCGAAGAAGAAGAAGAAGAAGAAATCTTTTAACTTCAGAGATCGATGTAATCGCACGGCACAGTTCGCCGGTACTGTAATGACTGC